>NC_060130.1:36898940-37222190 GCF_021461395.2 Schistocerca americana | reverse complement strand
TCGTCAATAAGAAGGTCCAAGTGATACAGTAAACCTAAAGTGAAGCATCGGAATCTATAACTAGTGTCACAGGAATGGTTCAAAACATAGACAGTAAGAAGAGTCAGTCTTCTTGTACTTAAGTCGGCATTGTGCATTTTCTATTTAATTCCGATGCAATTTCTGTGTGTCATCGTCAATAATAAAGTCCAAGGGATATAGTAAACCTGAAGTGAAGAATCGGAATCTATAACTAGTGTCACAGGAATAGTTCAAAACATAGACAGAAGGATGAGTCGGTCTTCTTGTACGTAAGTCGGCATTGTGCCTTTTGTATTTAATTCCGATGCAATTTCTGTGTTTCGTCGTCAATAAGAAGGTCAGAGGGCTACAGTAAACCTGAAGTGAAGCATCGGAATCTATAGGTAGTGTCACAGGAATGGTTCAAAATAGAGGCAGTAGGAAGAGTCAGTCTTCTTGTACTTAAGTCGGCATTGTGCTTTTTCTATTTCATTCCGATGCAAATTCTGTGTTTCGTCGTCAATAAGAAGGTCCAAGGCATACAGTAAACCTGAAGTGAAGCATCGGAATGTATAACTAGTGTCACAGGAATGGTTCAAATCATAGACAGTAGGAAGAGTCAGATTTCTTGTACTTGAGTCGGCATTGTAAATTTTGTATTTAATTCCGATGCAATTTCTGTGTTTCATCGTCAATATGAAGTTCGAAGTGATACAGTAAACCTAAAGTGAAGCATCGGCAACTATAACTAGTGTCTCCGGAATGGTTCAAAACATAGACAGTAAGAAGAGTCAGTCTTCCTGTACTTAAGACGGCATTGTGACTTTTGTATTTAATTCCGATGCAATTTCTGTGTTTCATCGTCAATAAGAAGGTCAGAGGGATACAGTAAACCTGAAGTAAGCATCGGAATCTATAACTAGTGCCACAAGAATGGTTCAAATCATAGACAGTAGGGAGAGTAAGTCTTCTTGTACTTAAGTCGGCATTGTGCCCTTTCCATTTAATTCCGATGCAATTTCGGTGTTTCAACATCAATAAGAAGGTTAGAGGGTTACAGTAAACCTGAAGTGAGGCATCGGAATCTATAACTAGTGTCACAGGAATGGTACAAAACATAGTCAGCAAGAAGAGGCAGTCTTCTTGTATTTATGTCGGCATGGTGCCTATTGTATTTAATTCCGATGCGATTTCTGTGTTTCATCGTCAATAAGAAGGTCCAAGGGATACAGTAAACATATTGTGAAGCATCGGAATCTAAAACTGGTCTCACAGGAAATGTTCAAAACATAGCCAGTAAGAAGAGTGAGTTCTCTTGTACTTAAGTCGGCATTGTGCCTTTTCTTTTTAATTCCGATGCAAATTCTGTGTTTCATCGTCAATAATAAGGTCCAAGGGATACAGTAAACCGGAAGTTAGGCATCGGAATCTATAAGTAGTGTCACAGGAATGGTTCAAAACATAGACAGTGGGAAGAGGAAGTCTTCTTGTACTTAAGTCGGCATTGTGCCCTTTGTATTTAATTCCGATGCAATTTCTGTGTTTCAACATCAATAAGAAGGTCAGAGGGATACAGTAAACCTGAAGTGAAGCATCGGAATCTAATACCGGTCTCACAGGAAAGGTTCATAGCATAGAGAGTAAGAAGAGCCAGTCATCTTGTATTTGTGTCGGCATTGTGCCTTTTGTAATTAATTCCGATGCAATTTCTGTGTTTCATCGTCAATAAGAAGGTCAGAGGGCTACAGTAAACCTAAGTGAAGCTTCAGAATCTATAGCTAGTGTCACAGGAATGGTTCAAAACATAGTCAGTAAAAAGAGTCAGTCCTCTTGTACTTAAGTCGGCATTGCGTCTTTTGTATTTAAATCCGGTGCAATTTCTGTGTTTCATCGACAATAAGAAGGTCAGAGGGAAACAGTAAACCTGAAGTGAAGCATTGGATTGTATAAGTAATGTCACAGGAATGGTTCAAAACATAGAAAGTTGGAAGAGACAGTCTTCTTGTACTTAAGTCGGCATTGTGCCTTTTCTGTCTAATTCCGATGCAGTTTTTGTGTTTCGTCGTCAATGAGAAGGTCCAAGGGATACAGAAACCTGAAGTGAAGCATCGGAATCTATAACTAGTGTCACCGGAATGGTTCAAAACATAGACAGAAGAATGAGTCAGTCTTCTTGTACGTAAGTCGGCATTGTGCCTTTTGTATTTAATTCCGATGCAATTTCTGTGTTTCATCGTCAATAAGAAGGTCAGAGGGGTACAGTAAACCTGAAGTGAAGCATCAGAATCTATAACTAGTATCACGGTTATGGTTCAAATCATAGAGATTAGGAAGAGTCAATCTTCTGATACTTAAGTCGGCACTGTGCCTTTTGTATTTAATTCCGATGCAACTTCTGTGTTTCATCGTCAATTAGAAGGTCCAAGGGATACAGTACACCTGAAGTGAAGCATCGGAATCTATAACTAGTGTCACAAGAATGGTTCAAATCATAGACAGTAAGAAGAGTCAGTCTTCTTGTACTTAAGTCGGCATAGTGCCTTTTCTATTTAATTCCGATTCAATTTCTGTGTTTCATCATCAAGAAGAAGGTCAGAGGGATGCAGTAAAACTGAAGTGAAGCATCGGAATCAAAAACTGGGCTCACAGGAAATGTTCAAAGCATAGAGAGTAAGAAGAGCCAGTCATCTATTATTTGAATCGGCATTGTGCCTTTTGTATTTAATTCCGATGCAATTTCTAAGTTTCATCGTCAACAAGAAGGTCAGAGGGATACAGTAAACCTGAAGTGAAGCATCGGAATCTATAACTAGTGTCACAGGGATGGTTAAAACATTGACAGTAAGAAGAGTCAGTCTTCTTGTACTTAAGTCGGCACTGTGCCTTTTGTATTTAATTCCGATGCAATGTCTGTGTTTCATCGTCAATAAGAAGTTCCAAGTGATACAGTAAACCCAAAGTGTAGCATCGGAATCTATAACTAGTGTCTCAGGAATAGTTCAAGACATAGTGAGTAAGAAGAGTCAGTCTGCTTGTACTTAAGTCAGCATTGTGCCATTTCTATTTAATTCCGATGCAATTTCTGTGTTTTAACGTCAATAAGAAGGTCAGAGGGATACAATAAACCTGAAGTGAAGCGTCGGAATCTGTAACTAGTATCACAGGGATGGTTCAAAACGTAGACAGTAGGAAGAGTCAGTCTTCTTGTACTTAAGTCGGCATTGTGCGTTTTGTATTTAATTCCGATGCAATTTCTGTGTTTCATCGCCAATAAGAAGGTCAGAGGGATACAGTAAACCTGAATTGAAGCATCGGAATGTATAACTAGTGTTACAGGAATGATTCAAACAATAGACAGTAGGAAGAGTCAGTGTTCTTGTACTTGAGTCGGCATTGTGACTTTTCTATTTAATTCCGATGCAAATTCTGTGTTTCGTCGACAATAAGAAGGTCCAAGGGATACAGTCAACCTGAAGTGAAGAATCGGAATCTATTACTAGTGTCACAGGAATGGTTCAAAACATAGACAGTGGGAAGAGTCAGTCTCCTTGTACATAAGTCGGCATTGTGCCTTTTCTATTTCATTACGATGCAATTTCTGTGTTTCATCGTCAATAAGAAGGTCAGAGGGTTACAGTACACCTACAGTGAAGCATCGGAATCTATAACTAGTGTCACAGGAATGGTTCAAAACATAGACAGTACGATGAGTCAGTCTTCTTGTACTTACGTCGGCATTGTGCATTTTGTATTTAATTCCGATGCAATTTCTGTGTTTCATCGTCAACAAGAAGGTCCAAGGGATACAGTAAACCTGAAGTAAAGCATCGGAATCTATAACTAGAGTCACAGGGATGGTTCAAAGCATAGTCAGTAGGAAGAGTCAGTCTTGTTGTACTTAAGTCGGCATTGTGCGTTTTGTATTTAATTCCGATGCTATTTCTGTGTTTCATCGTCAATGAGAAGGTCAGAGGGATACAGTGAGACTGATGTGAAGCATCAGAATCTATAACTATTGTCACAGGAATGGTTCAAAACATAGACAGTAAGAAGAGTCACTTTTACCTGTACTTAAGTCGGCATTGTGCCTTTTGTATTTAATCCCGATGCAATTTCTGTGTTTCATCGTCAATAAGAAGGTCCACTGATACAGTACACCTGAAGTGAAGCATCGGAATCTATCACTAGTGTCACAAGAATGGTTCAAATCATAGACAGTAAGAAGAGTCAGTCTTCTTGTACTTAAGTCGGCATAGTGCCTTTTCTATTTAATTCCGATGCAATTTCTGTGTTTCATCATCATGAATAAGGTCAGAGCGATACTGCAAACCTGAAGTGAAGCATCGGAATGTATAACTAGTGTCACAGGAATGTTTCAAACATAGACAGTAGGAAGAGTCAGTCTTCTTGTACTTGTGTTGGCATTGTGCCATTTGTATTTAATTCCGATGCAATTTCTGAGTTTCATCGTCAATAAGAAGGTCAGAGGGATACAGTAAACCTGAAGTGAAGCATCGGAATCTATAACTAGCGTCACAGGAATGGTTCAAAACACAGACAGTAGGAAGAGTCAGTATTCTTGTACTTAATTCGGCATTGTGCCTTTTGTATTTAATTCCGATGCAATTTCTCTGTTTCATCGTCAATAAGAAAGTCAGAGGGATACAGTAATCCTGAAGGGAAGCATCGGAATCTAAAACTGGTCTCACAGGAAAGGCTCAAAGCATAGAGAGTAAGAGGAGCCAGTCATCTATTATTTGAGTCGGCATTGTGCCTTTTGTATTTAATTCCGATGCAATTTCTAAGTTTCATCGTCAATTACAAGGTCAGACGGATACAGTAAACCTGAAGTGAAGCATCGGAATCTATAACTAGTGTCACAGGAATGGTTCAAAACATTGACAGTAAGAAGAGTCAGTCTTCTTGTACTTAAGTCGGCACTGTGCCTTTTGTATTTAATTCCGATGCAATTTCTGTGTTTCATCGCCAATAAGATGTTCCAAGTGATACAGTAATCCCAAAGTGTAGCATCGGAATCTATAACTAGTGTCTCAGGAATAGTTCAAAACATTGTGAGTAAGATGAGTCAGTCTGCTTGTACTTAAGTCAGCATTGTGCCTTTTCTATTTAATTCCGATGCAATTTCTGTGTTTTAACGTCAATAAGAAGGTCCAAGGGATGCAGTAAACCTGAAGTGAAGCATCGGAATCTATAACTAGTGTCACAGGAATGGTTCAAATCATTGACAGTAAGAATAGTCAGTCTACTTGTACTTAAGTCGGCATTGTGCCTTTTGTATTTAATCCCGATGCAATTTCTGTGTTTCATCGTAAATAAGAAGGTCCAAGGGCTACAGTAAACCTGAGGTGAATCATCGGAATCCATTACTGGTGTCACAGGAATGGTTCAAAACATAGTCAGTAAGAAGAGTCAGTCTTCTTGTACTTATGTCGACATTGTGCCTTTTGTATTTAATTCTGATGCAATTTCTGTGTTTCATCGTCAATAAGAAGGTCCAAGGGATACAGTAAACCTGAGGTGAAGCATAGGAATCTATAACAAGAGTCATAGGAATGGTTCAAAAAATAGACAGTAGGAAGTGTCAGTCTTCTTCTACTTTATTCAGCACTGTGCCTTTTGTATTTAATTCCGATGCAATTTCTGTGTTTCATCGTCAATAAGATGGTCCAAGTGATACAGTAAACCTAAAGTGAAGCATCGGAATCTATAACTAGTGTCACAGGAATGGTTCAAAACATAGACAGTAAGAAGAGTCAGTCTTCTTGTACTTAAGTCGGCATTGTGCCTTACCTAAGTAATTCCGATGCAATTTCTGTGTTTCGTCGTCAATAAGAAGGTCCAAGGGATGCAGTAAACCTGAAGTGAAGCATCGGAATCTATAACTAGTGTCACAGGAATGGTTCAAAACATAGACAGTAATAAGAGTCAGTCTTCTTGTACTTAAGTCGGCATTGTGCATTTTCTATTTAATTCCGATGCAATTTCTGTGTGTCATCGTCAATAATAAAGTCCAAGGGATATAGTAAACCTGAAGTGAAGAATCGGAATCTATAACTAGTGTCACAGGAATAGTTCAAAACATAGACAGAAGGATGAGTCGGTCTTCTTGTACGTAAGTCGGCTTTGTGCCTTTTGTATTTAATTCCGATGCAATTTCTGTGTTTCGTCGTCAATAAGAAGGTCAGAGGGCTACAGTAAACCTGAAGTGAAGCATCGGAATCTATAGCTAGTGTCACAGGAATGGTTCAAAATAGAGACAGTAGGAAGAGTCAGTCTTCTTGTACTTAAGTCGGCATTGTGCTTTTTCTAATTCATTCCCATGCAAATTCTGTGTTTCGTCGTCAATAAGAAGGTCCAAGGCATACAGTAAACCTGAAGTGAAGCATCGGAATCTAAAACTAGTGCCACAGGAATGGTTCAAAACATAGACAGTAAGAAAAGTCAGTCTTCCTGTACTTAAAACGGCATTGTGCCTTTTCTATCTAATTCCGATGCAATTTCCGTGTTTCATCATCAAGAAGAAGATCAGAGGGATACAGTAAACCTGAAGTGAAGCATCGGAATGTCTAACTAGTGTCACAGGAATGGATCAAAACATAGACAGTAGGAAGAGTCAGTTTTCTTGCACTTGAGTCGGCATTGTGCCTTTTGTATTTAATTCCGATGCAATTTCTGTGTTTCATCGTCTATAAGAAGGTCAGAGGGATACAGTAAACCGGAAGTGAAGCATCGGAATCTATAACAAGTGTCACAGGAATGGTTCAAAAAATAGACAGTAGGAAGTGTCAGTCTTCTTGTACATAAGTCGGCGTTGTGCCTTTTGTATTTAATTCCGATGCAATTTCTGTGTTTGATCGTCAATAAGAAGGTCCAAGGGATACAGTAAACCTGAAGTGAGGCATCGGAATCTATAAGTAGTGTCACAGGAATGGTTCAAAACATAGACAGTAGGAAGAGTAAGTATTCTTGTACTTAAGTCGGCATTGTGCCTTTTGCATTTAATTCCGATGCAATTTCTGTGTTTCATCATCAATTAGAAGGTCAGAGGGATACAGTAAACCTGAAGTGAGGCATCGGAAACTATAACTAGTGTCACAGGAATTGTTCAAAACATAGTCAGTAAGAAGGGTCAGTCTTCTTGTACTTAAGTCGGCATGGTACCTTTTGTATTTAATTCTGATGCAATTTCTGTGTTTCATCGTCAATAAGAAGGTCCATTGGATACAGTAAACATATTGTGAAGCATCAGGATCTGTAACTAGTGTCACAGGAATGGTTCAAAACAAAGTCAGTAAGAAGAGTCAGTCCTCTTGTACTTAAGTCGGCATTGTGCCTTTTCTATTTAATTCCGATGCAATTTCTGTGTTTCGTCGTCAATAAGAAGGTCCAAGGGATACAGTAAACCTGAAGTGATGCATCGGAATCTAATACCGGTCTCACAGGAAAGGTTCATAGCATAGAGAGTGAGAAGAGCAAGTCATCTTTGATATGAGTCGGCATTGTGCCATTTCTATTTAATTCCGATGTAATTTCTGTGTTTCAACGTCAATAAGAAGGTCAGAGGGCTACAGTAAACCTGAAGTGAAGCATCAGAATCTATAGCTAGTGTCACAGGAATGGTTCAAAGCAGAGACAGTAGGAAGAGTCAGTCTTCTTGTACTTAAGTCGGCATTGTGCCTTTTCTATTTAATTCCGATGCAAATTCTGTGTTTCGTCGTCAATAAGAAGGTCAGAGGGCTACAGTAAACCTGAACTGAAGCATCGGAATCTATAACTAGTGTCACAGGAATGGTTCAAAACATAGACAGTAAGAAAAGTCAGTCTTCCTGTACTTAAGTCGGCATTGTGCCTTTTCTATTTACTTCCGATGCAATTTCTGTGTTTCATCATCTAGAAGAAGGTCAGAGAGAAACAGAAAACCTGAAGTGAAGCATCGGAATCTATAACAAGTGTCACAGGAATGGTTCAAAAAGTAGACAGTGGGAAGAGTCAGTCTTCTTGTACTTAAGTCGGCATTGTGCCTTTTGTATTTAATTCCGATGCAATTTCTGTGTTTCATCGTGAATAAGAAGGTCCAAGGGATACTGTAAACCTGAAGGGAGGCATCGGAATCTATAAGTAGTGTCACAGGACTGGTTCAAATCATAGACAGTAGGAAGAGTAAGTCTTCTTGTACTCAAGTCGGCATTGTGCCTTTTGTATTTAATTCCGTTGCAATTTCTGTGTTTCAACATCAATAAGAAGGTCAGAGGGAAACAGTAAACCTGAAGTGAGGCATCGGAATCTATAACTAGTGTCACAGGAATGGTTCAAAACATAGTCAGTCAGAAGAGTCAGTCTTCTTGTACTTAAGTCGGCATGGTGCCTTTGTATTTAATTCCGATGCAATTTATGTGTTTCATCGTCAATAAGAAGGTCCAAGGGATACAGTAAACATATTGTGAAGCATCGGAATCTAAAACTGGTCACACAGGAAATGTTCAAAACATAGCCGGTAAGAAGAGTCAGATCTCTTGTACTTAAGTCGGCATTGTGGCTTTTCTTTTTAATTCCGATGCAATATCTGTGTTTCGTCGTCAATAAGAATGTCCAAGGGAAACAGTAAACCTGAAGTGAAGCATCGGAATCTATAACTAGTGTCACAGGAATGGTTTAAAACATAGAGAGTTGGAAGAGTCAGTCTTCTTGTACTTAAGTCGGCATTGGGCCTTTCCTATTTAATTCCGATGCAGTTTCTGTGTTTCGTCGTCAATGAGTAGGTGCAAGGGATACAGTAAACCTGAAGTGAAGCATCGGAATCTATAACTAGTGTCACGGGAATGGTTCAAAACATAGACAGAAGGTTGAGTCAGTCTTCTTGTACGCAAGTCGGCATTGTGCCTTTTGTATTTAATTGCGATGCAATTTCTGTGTTTCATCGTCAATAAGAATGTCAGAGGGATACAGTAAACCTGAAGTGTAGCATCGGAATCTATAACTAGTATCACGGGAATGGTTCAAAACATAGAGATTAGGAAGAGTCAGTCCTCTTATACTTTAGTCGGCGTTGTGCCTTTTCTATTTAATTCCGATGCAGTTTCTGTATTTCGTCGTCAATGAGAAGGTGCAAGGGATACAGTAAACCTGAAGTGAAGCATCGGAATGTATAACTAGTGTCACAGGAATGGTTCATATCATAGACAGTAGGAACTGTCAGATTTCTAGTACTTGAATCGTTATTGTGCCTTTTGTATTTAATTCCGATGCAATGTCTGTGTTTCATCGTCAATAAGAAGGTCCAAGTGATACAGTAAACCTAAAGTGAAGCATCATAAACTATAACTAGTGCCACCGGAATGGTTCAAAACAAAGACAGTAAGAAGAGTCAGTCTTCTTCTACTTAAGTCGTCATTGTGCCTTTTGTATTTAATTCCGATGCAATTTCTGTGTTTCATCGTAACTAAGAAGGTCAGAGGGATACAGTAAACCTGAAGTGAAGCATCGGAATCTGTAACTAGTGTCACAGGAATGGTTCTAAACATAGGCAGTAAGAAGAGTCAGTCTTCTTGTACTTAAGTCGGCATTGTGACTTTTGTATTTAATTCCGATGCAATATCTGTGTTTCATCGTCAATAAGAAGGTCCAAGGGATACGATAAACATATTGTGAAGCATCGGAATCTAACACTGGACTCACAGGAAATGTTCTCAACATAGTCAGAAAGAAGAGACAGTCTTCTTGTACTTAAGACGGCATTGTGCCTTTTGTATTTAATTCCGATGCAATTTCTGTGTTTCGTCGTCAATAACAAGGTCAGAGGGCTACAGTAAACCTGAACTGAAGCATCGGAATCTATAACTAGTGTCACAGGAATGGTTCAAAACAGAGACAGTAAGAAAAGTCAGTCTTCCTGTACTTAAGTCGGCATTGTGCCTTTTCTATTTAATTCCGATGCAATTTCTGTGTTTCATCATCTAGAAGAAGGTCAGAGAGAAACAGAAAACCTGAAGTGAAGCATCGGAATCTATAACAAGTGTCACAGGAATGGTTCAAAAAGTAGACAGTGGGAAGAGTCAGTCTTCTTGTACTTAAGTCGGCATTGTGCCTTTTGTATTTAATTCCGATGCAATTTCTGTGTTTCATCGTCAATAAGAAGGTCCAAGGGATACAATAAACATATTGTGAAGCATCGGAATCTAAAACTGGTCTCACAGGAAAGGTTCATAGCATAGAGAGTGAGAAGACCCAGTCATCTTGTATTTGAGAGGCATTGTGCCTTTTGTATTTAAATCCTATGCAATTTCTGTGTTTCGTCGACAATAAGATGGTCAGAGGGCTACAGTAAACCTGAAGTGAAGCATCGGAATCTATAGCTAGTGTCACAGGAATGGTTCAAAACAGAGACAGTAGGAAGAGTCAGTCTTCTTGTACTTAAGTCGGCATTGTGCCTTTTCTATTTAATTCCGATGCAAATTCTGTGTTTCGTCGTCAATAAGAAGGTCAGAGGGCTACAGTAAACCTGAACTGAAGCATCGGAATCTATAACTAGTATCACAGGAATGGTTCAAAACATAGACAGTAAGAAAAGTCAGTCTTCCTGTACTTAAGTCGGCATTGTGCCTTTTCTATTTAATTCCGATGCAATTTCTGTGTTTCATCATCTAGAAGAAGGTCAGAGAGAAACAGAAAACCTGAAGTGAAGCATCGGAATCTATAACAAGTGTCACAGGAATGGTTCAAAAAGTAGACAGGGGGAAGAGTCAGTCTTCTTGTACTTAAGTTGGCATTGTGCCTTTTGTATTTAATTCCGATGCAATTTCTGTGTTTCATCGTCAATAAGAAGGTCTAAGGGATACAGTAAACCTGAAGTGAGGCATCGGAATCTATAAGTAGTGTCACAGGAATGGTTCAAATCATAGACAGTAGGAAGAGTAAGTCTTCTTGTACTTACGTCGGCATTGTGCCTTTTGTATTTAATTCCGATGCAATTTCTGTGTTTCAACATCAATAAGAAGGTCGGAGGGATACAGTAAACCTGAAATGAGGCATCGGAATCTATAACTAGTGTCACAGGAATGGTTCAAAACATAGTCAGTAAGAAGAGTCAGTCTTCTTGTACTTAAGTCGGCATGGTGCCTTTTGTATTTAATTCCGATGCAATTTATGTGTTTCATCGTCAATAAGAAGGTCCAAGGGATACAGTAAACATATTGTGAAGCATCGGAATCTAAAACTGGTCACACAGGAAATGTTCAAAACATAGCCAGTAAGAAGAGTCAGTTATCTTGTACTTAAGTCGGCATTGTGGCTTTTCTTTTTAATTCCGATGCAATTTCTGTGTTTCGTCGTCAATAAGAATGTCCAAGGGATACAGTAAACCTGAAGTGAAGCATCGGAATCTATAACTAGTGTCACAGGAATGGTTCAAAACATAGAAATTTGGAAGAGTCAGTCTTCTTGTACTTAAGTCGGCATTGTGCCTTTTCTATTTAATTCCGATGCAGTTTCAGTGATTCGTCGTCAATGAGAAGGTGCAACAGTAAACCTGAAGTGAAGCATCGGAATCTATAACTAGTGTCACGGGAATGGTTCTAAACATAGACAGAAGGTTGAGTCAGTCTTCTTGTACGCAAGTCGGCATTGTGCCTTATGTATTTAATTCCGATGCAATTTCTGTGTTTCATCGTCAATAAGAATGTCAGAGGGATACAGTAAACCTGAAGTGTAGCGTCGGAATCTATAACTAGTATCACGGGAATGGTTCAAAACATAGAGATTAGGAAGAGTCAGTCCTCTTATACTTTAGTCGGCGTTGTGCCTTTTCTATTTAATTCCGATGCAGTTTCTGTGTTTCGTCGTCAATGAGAAGGTGCAAGGGATACAGTAAACCTGAAGTGAAGCATCGGAATGTATAACTAGTGTCACAGGAATGGTTCATATCATAGACCGTAGGAAGTGTCAGATTTCTAGTACTTGAGTCGTTATTGTGCCTTTTGTATTTAATTCCGATGCAATGTCTGTGTTTCATCGTCAATAAGAAGGTCCAAGTGATACTGTAAACCTAAAGTGAAGCATCGGAAACTATAACTAGTGTCACCGGAATGGTTCAAAACATAGACAGTAAGAAGAGTCACTCTTCTTGTACTTAAGTCGGCATTGTGCCTTTTGTTTTTAATTCCGATGCAATTTCTGTGTTTCATCGTAACTAAGAAGGTCAGAGGGATACAGTAAACCTGAAGTGAAGCATCGGAATCTGTAACTAGTGCCACAGGAATGGTTCTAAACATAGGCAGTAAGAAGAGTCAGTCTTCTTGTACTTAAGTCGGCATTGTGACTTTTGTATTTAATTCCGATGCAATATCTGTGTTTCATCTTCAATAAGAAGGTCCAAGGGATACAATAAACATATTGTGAAGCATCGGAATCTAAAACTGGACTCACAGGAAATGTTCACAACATAGTCAGAAAGAAGAGACAGTCTTCTTGTACTTAAGACGGCAATGTGCCTTTTGTATTTAATTCCGATGCAATTTCTGTGTTTCGTCGTCAATAAAAAGGTCAGAGGGCTACAGTAAACCTGAAGTGAAGCATCGGAATCTATAGCTAGTGTCACAGGAGTGGTTCAAAACAGAGACAGTAGGAAAAGTCAGTCTTCTTGTACTTAAGTCGGCATTGTGCCTTTTCTATTGATTCCGATGCAAATTCTGTGTTTCGTCGTCAATAAGAAGGTCCAAGGGATACAGTAAACCTGAAGTGAAGCATCGGAATCTATAACTAGTGTCACAGGAATGGTTCAAAACATAGACAGTAAGAAAAGTCAGTCTTCTTGTACTTAAGTCGGTATTGTGCCGTTTCTATTTAATTCCGATGCTACTTCTGTGTTTCATCATCAAGAATTAGGTCAGAGGGATACAGTAAACCTGAAGTGAAGCATCGGAATGTATAACTAGTGTCACAGGAATGGTTCAAAACGTAGACAGTAGGAAGAGTCAGTTCTCTTGTACTTGAGTCGGCATTGTGCCTTTTGTATTTAATTCCGATGCAATTTCTGTGTTTCATCGTCAATAAAAAGGTCAGAGGGATACGGTAACCCTGAAGTGAAGCATCGGAATCTATAACAAGTGTCACAGGAGTGGTTAAAAAAATAGACAGTAGGAAGAGTCAGTCTTCTTGTACTAAAGGCGGCATTGTGAATTTTGTATTCCATTGCGATGCAATTTCTGTGTTTCATCGTCAATAAGAAGGTCCAAGGGATACAGTAAACCAGAAGTGAGGCATCGGAATCTACAACTAGTGTCACAGGAATTGCTCAAAACATAGACAGTAGGAAGAGTAAGTCTTCAGTACTTAAGTCGGCATTGTGCTTTTGTATTTAATTCCGATACAATTATTGTGTTTCATCATCAATAAGAAGGTCGAAGGGATACAGTAAACCTGAAGTGAGGCATCGGAATCTATAACTAGTGTCACAGGAATGGTTCAAAGCATAGTCAGTACGAAGAGTCAGTCTTCTTGTACTTAAGTCGGCATGGTGCTTTCTGTATTTAATTCCGATGCAATTTCTGTGTTTCATCGTCAATAAGAAGGTCCAAGGGATACAGTAAACATATTGTGAAGCATCGGAATCTAAAACTGGTCTCACAGGAAATGTTCAAAACGTAGCCACTAAGAAGAGTCAGTCCTCTTGTACTTAAGTCGGCATTGTGCTTTTTCTATTTATTTATGATGCAATTTCTGTGTTTCGTCGTCAATAAGAAGGTCCAAGGGATACAGTAAACCTGAAGTGAAGCATCGGAATCCAATACCGGTCTCACAGGAAAGGTTCATAGCATAGAGAGTAAGGAGAGCCAGTCATCTTGTATTTGAGTCGGCATTGTGCCTTTTGTATTTAATTCCGATGCAATTTTTGTGTTTCATCGTCAATAAGAAGGTCAGAGGGCTAAAGTAAACCTGAGTGAAGCATCGGAATCTATAGCTAGTGTCACAGGAATGGTTCAAAACAGAGACAGTAGGAAGAGTCAGTCTTCTTGTACTTAAGTCGGCATTGTGCCTTTTCTATTTAATCCGATGCAATTCTGTGTTTCGTCGTCAATAAGAAAGTCCAAGGGATACAGTAAACCTGAAGTGAAGCATCGGAATCTATAACTAGTGTCACAGGAAAGGTTCATAGCATAGAGAGTGAGAAGAGCCAGTCATCTTGTATTTGAGTGGCATTGTGCCTTTTGTATTTAAATCCTATGCAATTTCTGTGTTTCGTCGACAATAAGAAGGTCAGAGGGCTACAGTAAACCTGAAGTGAAGCATCGGAATCTATAGCTAGTGTCACGGGAATGGTTCAAAACATAGACAGAAGGTTGAGTCAGTCTTCTTGTACGCAAGTCGGCATTGTGCCTTTTGTATTTAATTCCGATGCAATTTCTGTGTTTCATCGTCAATAAGAATGTCAGAGGGATACAGTAAACCTGAAGTGTAGCATCGGAATCTATAACTAGTATCACGGGAATGGTTCAAAACATAGAGATTAGGAAGAGTCAGTCCTCTTATACTTTAGTCGGCGTTGTGCCTTTTCTATTTAATTCCGATGCAGTTTCTGTGTTTCGTCGTCAATGAGAAGGTGCAAGGGATACAGTAAACCTGAAGTGAAGCATCGGAATGTATAACTAGTGTCACAGGAATGGTTCATATCATAGACAGTAGGAAGTGTCAGATTTCTAGTACTTGAGTCGTTACTGTGCCTTTTGTATTTAATTCCGATGCAATGTCTGTGTTTCATCGTCAATAAGAAGGTCCAAGTGATACAGTAAACCTAAAGTGAAGCATCGGAAACTATAACTAGTGTCACCGGAATGGTTCAAATCATAGACAGTAAGAAGAGTCAGTCTTCTTGTACTAAAGTCGGCATTGTGCCTTTTGTATTTAATTCCGATGCAATTTCTGTGTTTCATCGTAACTAAGAAGGTCAGAGGGATACAGTAAACCTGAAGTGAAGCATCGGAATCTGTAACTAGTGTCTCAGGAATGGTTCTAAACATAGGCAGTAAGAAGAGTCAGTCTTCTTGTACTTAAGTCGGCATTGTGACTTTTGTATTTAATTCCGATGCAATATCTGTGTTTCATCGTCAATAAGAAGGTCCAAGGGATACAATAAACATATTGTGAAGCATCGGAATCTAAAACTGGACTCACAGGAAATGTTCACTACATAGTCAGAAAGAACAGACATTCTTCTTGTACTTAAGACGGCATTGTGCCTTTTGTATTTAATTCCGATGCAATTTCTGTGTTTCGTCGTCAATAAGAAGGTCAGAGGGCTACAGTAAACCTGAAGTGAAGCATCGGAATCTATAGCTAGTGTCACAGGAATGGTTCAAAACAGAGACAGTAGGAAGAGTCAGTCTTCTTGTACTTAAGTCGGCATTGTGCGTTTTCTATTTATTCCGATGCAAATTCTGTGTTTCGTCGTCAATAAGAAGGTCCAAGGGATACAGTAAACCTGAAGTGAAGCATCGGAATCTATAAGTAGTGTCACAGGAATGGTTCAAAACATAGACAGTAAGAAAAGTCAGTCTTCTTGTACTTAAGTCGGCATTGTGCCTTTTCTATTTAATTCCGATGCTATTTCTGTGTTGCATCATCAAGAATAAGGTCAGAGGGATACAGTTAACCTGAAGCGAAGCTTCGGAATGTATAACTAGTGTCACAGGAATGGTTCAAAACGTAGACAGTAGGAAGAGTCAGTTCTCTTGTACTTGAGTCGTCATTGTGCCTTTTGTATTTAATTCCGATGCAATTTCTGTGTTTCATCGTCAATAATAAGGTCAGAGGGATACGGTAACCCTGAAGTGAAGCATCGGAATCTATAACAAGTGTCACAGGAATGGTTAAAAAAATAGACAGTAGGAAGAGTCAGTCTTCTTGTACTAAAGGCGGCATTGTGAATTTTGTATTCCATTGCGATGCAATTTCTGTGTTTCATCGTCAATAAGAAGGTCCAAGGGATACAGTAAACCAGAAGTGAGGCATCGGAATCTACAACTAGTGTCACAGGAATTGCTCAAAACATAGACAGTAGGAAGAGTAAGTCTTCAGTACTTAAGTCGGCATTGTGCTTTTGTATTTAATTCCGATACAATTATTGTGTTTCATCATCAATAAGAAGGTCGAAGGGATACAGTAAACCTGAAGTGAGGCATCGGAATCTATAACTAGTGTCACAGGAATGGTTCAAAGCATAGTCAGTACGAAGAGTCAGTCTTCTTGTACTTAAGTCGGCATGGTGCTTTCTGTATTTAATTCCGATGCAATTTCTGTGTTTCATCGTCAATAAGAAGGTCCAAGGGATACAGTAAACATATTGTGAAGCATCGGAATCTAAAACTGGTCTCACAGGAAATGTTCAAAACGTAGCCACTAAGAAGAGTCAGTCCTCTTGTACTTAAGTCGGCATTGTGCTTTTTCTATTTATTTATGATGCAATTTCTGTGTTTCGTCGTCAATAAGAAGGTCCAAGGGATACAGTAAACCTGAAGTGAAGCATCGGAATCCAATACCGGTCTCACAGGAAAGGTTCATAGCATAGAGAGTAAGGAGAGCCAGTCATCTTGTATTTGAGTCGGCATTGTGCCTTTTGTATTTAATTCCGATGCAATTTTTGTGTTTCATCGTCAATAAGAGGGTCAGAGGGCTAAAGTAAACCTGAGTGAAGCATCGGAATCTATAGCTAGTGTCACAGGAATGGTTCAAAACAGAGACAGTAGGAAGAGTCAGTCTTCTTGTACTTAAGTCGGCATTGTGCCTTTTCTATTTAATCCGATGCAATTCTGTGTTTCGTCGTCAATAAGAAAGTCCAAGGGATACAGTAAACCTGAAGTGAAGCATCGGAATCTATAACTAGTGTCACAGGAAAGGTTCATAGCATAGAGAGTGAGAAGAGCCAGTCATCTTGTATTTGAGTGGCATTGTGCCTTTTGTATTTAAATCCTATGCAATTTCTGTGTTTCGTCGACAATAAGAAGGTCAGAGGGCTACAGTAAACCTGAAGTGAAGCATCGGAATCTATAGCTAGTGTCACGGGAATGGTTCAAAACATAGACAGAAGGTTGAGTCAGTCTTCTTGTACGCAAGTCGGCATTGTGCCTTTTGTATTTAATTCCGATGCAATTTCTGTGTTTCATCGTCAATAAGAATGTCAGAGGGATACAGTAAACCTGAAGTGTAGCATCGGAATCTATAACTAGTATCACGGGAATGGTTCAAAACATAGAGATTAGGAAGAGTCAGTCCTCTTATACTTTAGTCGGCGTTGTGCCTTTTCTATTTAATTCCGATGCAGTTTCTGTGTTTCGTCGTCAATGAGAAGGTGCAAGGGATACAGTAAACCTGAAGTGAAGCATCGGAATGTATAACTAGTGTCACAGGAATGGTTCATATCATAGACAGTAGGAAGTGTCAGATTTCTAGTACTTGAGTCGTTACTGTGCCTTTTGTATTTAATTCCGATGCAATGTCTGTGTTTCATCGTCAATAAGAAGGTCCAAGTGATACAGTAAACCTAAAGTGAAGCATCGGAAACTATAACTAGTGTCACCGGAATGGTTCAAATCATAGACAGTAAGAAGAGTCAGTCTTCTTGTACTAAAGTCGGCATTGTGCCTTTTGTATTTAATTCCGATGCAATTTCTGTGTTTCATCGTAACTAAGAAGGTCAGAGGGATACAGTAAACCTGAAGTGAAGCATCGGAATCTGTAACTAGTGTCTCAGGAATGGTTCTAAACATAGGCAGTAAGAAGAGTCAGTCTTCTTGTACTTAAGTCGGCATTGTGACTTTTGTATTTAATTCCGATGCAATATCTGTGTTTCATCGTCAATAAGAAGGTCCAAGGGATACAATAAACATATTGTGAAGCATCGGAATCTAAAACTGGACTCACAGGAAATGTTCACTACATAGTCAGAAAGAACAGACATTCTTCTTGTACTTAAGACGGCATTGTGCCTTTTGTATTTAATTCCGATGCAATTTCTGTGTTTCGTCGTCAATAAGAAGGTCAGAGGGCTACAGTAAACCTGAAGTGAAGCATCGGAATCTATAGCTAGTGTCACAGGAATGGTTCAAAACAGAGACAGTAGGAAGAGTCAGTCTTCTTGTACTTAAGTCGGCATTGTGCGTTTTCTATTTATTCCGATGCAAATTCTGTGTTTCGTCGTCAATAAGAAGGTCCAAGGGATACAGTAAACCTGAAGTGAAGCATCGGAATGTATAACTAGTGTCACAGGAATGGTTCAAAACATAGACAGTAAGAAAAGTCAGTCTTCTTGTACTTAAGTCGGCATTGTGCCTTTTCTATTTATTTCCGATGCTATTTCTGTGTTGCATCATCAAGAATAAGGTCAGAGGGATACAGTTAACCTGAAGCGAAGCTTCGGAATGTATAACTAGTGTCACAGGAATGGTTCAAAACGTAGACAGTAGGAAGAGTCAGTTCTCTTGTACTTGAGTCGTCATTGTGCCTTTTGTATTTAATTCCGATGCAATTTCTGTGTTTCATCGTCAATAATAAGGTCAGAGGGATACGGTAACCCTGAAGTGAAGCATCGGAATCTATAACAAGTGTCACAGGAATGGTTAAAAGAATAGACAGTAGGAAGAGTCAGTCTTCTTGTACTAAAGGCGGCATTGTGAATTTTGTATTTCATTGCGAACCAATTTCTGTGTTTCATCGTCAATAAGAAGGTCCAAGGGATACAGTAAACCTGAAGTGAGGCCAAGGAATCTACAACTAGTGTCACAGGAATTGTTCAAAACATAGACAGTAGGAAGAATAAGTCTTGTAGTACTTAAGTCGGCATTGTGCTTTTGTATATAATTCCGATGCAATTTCTGTGTTTCATCATCAATAAGAAGGTCGAAGGGATACAGTAAACCTGAAGTGAGGCATCGGAATCTATAACTAGTGTCACAGGAATGGTTCAAAGCATAGTCAGTAAGAAGAGTCAGTCTTCTTGTACTTAAGTCGGCATGGTGCCTTCTGTATTTAATTGCGATGCAATTTCTGTGTTTCATCGTCAATAAGAATTTCCAAGGGATACAGTAAACATATTGTGAAGCATCGGAATCTAAAACTGGTCTCACAGGAAAGGTTCATTGCATAGAGAGTGAGAAGAGCCAGTCATCTTGTATTTGAGTGGCATTGTGCCTTTTGTATTTAAATCCTATGCAATTTCTGTGTTTCGTCGACAATAAGAAGGTCAGAGGGCTACAGTAAACCTGAAGTGAAGCATCGGAATCTATAGCTAGTGTCACAGGAATGGTTCAAAACAGAGACAGTAGGAAGAGTCAGTCTTCTTGTACTTAAGTCGGCATTGTGCCTTTTCTATTTAATTCCGATGCAAATTCTGTGTTTCGTCGTCAATAAGAAGGTCCAAGGGATACAGTAAACCTGAACTGAAGCATCGGAATCTATAACTAGTGTCACAGGAATGGTTCAAAACATAGACAGTAAGAAAAGTCAGTCTTCCTGTACTTTAGTCGGCATTGTGACTTCTCAATTTAATTCCGATGCAATTTCTGTGTTTCATCATCAAGAAGAAGGTCAGAGAGAAACAGAAAACCTGAAGTGAAGCATCGGAATCCATAACAAGTGTCACAGGAATGGTTAAAAAAATAGACAGTAGGAAGAGTAAGTCTTCTAGTACTTAAGTCGGCATTGTGCTTTTGTATTTAATTCTGATGCAATTTCTGTGTTTCATCATCAATACGAAGGTCCAAGGAATACAGTAAACCTGAAGTGAGGCATCGGAATCTGTAACTAGTGTCACAGGAATGGTTCAAATCATAGACAGTAAGAAGAGTCAGTCTTCTTGTACTTAAGTCGTCATTGTGCCTTTTGTATTTAATTCCGATGCAATTTCTGTGTTTCACGGTAACTAAGAACGTCAGAGGGATACAGTAAACCTGAAGTGAAGCATCGGAATCTGTAACTAGTGTCACAGGAATGGTTCTAAACATAGAGATTAGGAAGGGTCAGTCCTCTTATTCTTTAGTCGGCGTTGTGCCTTTTCTATTTAATTCCGATGCAGTTTCTGTGTTTCGTCGTCAATGAGAAGGTGCAAGGGATACAGTAAACATATTGTGAAGCATCGGAATCTAAAACTGGTCTCACAGGAAAGGTTCATAGCATAGAGAGTGAGAAGAGCCAGTCATCTTCTATTTGAGTGGCATTGTGCCTTTTGTATTTAAATACTATGCAATTTCTGTGTTTCGTCGACAATAAGAAGGTCAGAGGGCTACAGTAAACCTGAAGTGAAGCATCGGAATCTATAGCTAGTGTCACGGGAATGGTTCAAAACATAGACAGAAGGTTGAGTCAGTCTTCTTGTACGCAAGTCGGCATTGTGCCTTTTGTATTTAATTCCGATGCAATTTCTGTGTTTCATCGTCAATAAGAATGTCAGAGGGATACAGTAAACCTGAAGTGTAGCATCGGAATCTATAACTAGTATCACGGGAATGGTTCAAAACATAGAGATTAGGAATAGTCAGTCCTCTTATACTTTAGTCGGCGTTGTGCCTTTTCTATTTAATTCCGATGCAGTTTCTGTGTTTCGTCGTCAATGAGAAGGTGCAAGGGATACAGTAAACCTGAAGTGAAGCATCGGAATGTATAACTAGTGTCACAGGAATGGTTCATATCATAGACAGTAGGAAGTGTCAGATTTCTAGTACTTGAGTCGTTATTGTGCCTTTTGTATTTAATTCCGATGCAATGTCTGTGTTTCATCGTCAATAAGAAGGTCCAAGTGATACAGTAAACCTAAAGTGAAGCATCGGAAACTATAACTAGTGTCACCGGAATGGTTCAAATCATAGACAGTAAGAAGAGTCGGTCTTCTTGTACTTAAGTCGGCATTGTGCCTTTTGTATTTAATTCCGATGCAATTTCTGTGTTTCATCGTAACTAAGAAGGTCAGAGGGATACAGTAAACCTGAAGTGAAGCATCGGAATGTGTAACTAGTGTCTCAGGAATGGTTCTAAACATAGGCAGTAAGAAGAGTCAGTCTTCTTGTACTTAAGTCGGCATTAAGACTTTTGTATTTAATTCCGATGCAATATCTGTGTTTCATCGTCAATAAGAAGGTCCAAGGGATACAATAAACATATTGTGAAGCACCGGAATCTAAAACTGGACTCACAGGAAATGTTCACTACATAGTCAGAAAGAAGAGACATTCTTCTTGTACTTAAGACGGCATTGTGCCTTTTGTATTTAATTCCGATGCAATTTCTGTGTTTCGTCGTCAATAAGAAGGTCAGAGGGCTACAGTAAACCTGAAGTGAAGCATCGGAATCTATAGCTAGTGTCACAGGAATGGTTCAAAACAGAGACAGTAGGAAGAGTCAGTCTTCTTGTACTGAAGTCGGCATTGTGCCTTTTCTATTTATTCCGATGCAAATTCTGTGTTTCGTCGTCAATAAGAAGGTCCAAGGGATACAGTAAACCTGAAGTGAAGCATCGGAATGTATAACTAGTGTCACAGGAATGGTTCAAATCGTAGACAGTAGGAAGAGTCAGTTCTCTTGTACTTGAGTCGGCATTGTGCCTTTTGTATTTAATTCCGATGCAGTTTCTGTGTTTCATCGTCAATAATAAGGTCAGAGGGATACGGTAACCCTGAAGTGAAGCATCGGAATCTATAACAAGTGTCACAGGAATGGTTAAAAATATAGACAGTAGGAAGAGTCAGTCTTCTTGTACTAAAGGCGGCATTGTGAATTTTGTATTTCATTGCGATGCAATTTCTGTGTTTCATCGTCAATAAGAAGGTCCAAGGGATACAGTAAACCTGAAGTGAGGCATCGGAATCTACAACTAGTGTCACAGGAATTGTTCAAAACATAGACAGTAGGAAGAGTAAGTCTTCTAGTACTTAAGTCGGCATTGTGCTTTTGTATTTAATTCCGATGCAATTTCTGTGTTTCATCATCAATCAGAAGGTCGAAGGGATACAGTAAACGTGAAGTGAGGCATCGGAATCTATAACTAGTGTCACAGGAATGGTTCAAAGCATAGTCAGTAAGAAGAGTCAGTCTTCTTGTACTTAAGTCGGCATGGTGCCTTCTGTATTTAATTCCGATGCAATTTCTGTGTTTCATCGTCAATAACATGACCCAAGGGATACAGTAAACATATTGTGAAGCATCGGAATCTAAAACTGGTCTCACAGGAAATGTTCAAAACATAGCCACTAAGAAGAGTCAGTCCTCTTGTACTTAAGTCGGCATTGTGCTTTTTCTATTTAATTATGATGCAATTTCTGTGTTTCGTCGTCAATAAGAAGGTCCAAGGGATACAGTAAACCTGAAGTGAAGCATCGGAATCTAATACCGGTCTCACAGGAAAGGTTCATAGCATAGAGAGTAAGAAGAGCCAGTCATCTTGTATTTGAGTCGGCATTGTGCCTTTTGTATTTAATTCCGATGCAATTTTTGTGTTTCATCGTCAATAAGAAGGTCAGAGGGCTAAAGTAAACCTGAAGTGAAGCATCGGAATCTATAGCTAGTGTCACAGGAATGGTTCAAAACAGAGACAGTAGGAAGAGTCAGTCTTCTTGTACTAAAGGCGGCATTGTGCCTTTTGTATTTAATTGCGATGCAATTTCTGTGTTTCATCGTCAATAAGAAGGTCCAAGGGATGCAGTAAACCTGAACTGAGGCATCGGAATCCATAACTAGTGTCACTGGAATTGTTCAAAACATAGACAGTAGGAAGAGTAAGTCTTCTAGTACGTAAGTCGGCATTGTGCTTTTGTATTTAATTCTGATGCAATTTCTGTGTTTCATCGTCAATACGAAGGTCCAAGGGATACAGTAAACCTGAAGTGAGGCATCGGAATCTGTAACTAGTGTCACAGGAATGGTTCAAAACATAGTCAGTAAGAAGAGTCAGTCTTCTTGTACATAGGTCGGCATGGTGCCTTCTGTATTTAATTGCGATGCAATTTCTGTGTTTCATCGTCAATAAGAATTTCCAAGGGATACAGTAAACATATTGTGAAGCATCGGAATCTAAAACTGGTCTCACAGGAAAGGTTCATAGCATAGAGAGTGAGAAGAGCCAGTCATCTTGTATTTGAGTGGCATTGTGCCTTTTGTATTTAAATCCTATGCAATTTCTGTGTTTCGTCGACAATAAGAAGGTCAGAGGGCTACAGTAAACCTGAAGTGAAGCATCGCAATCTATAGCTAGTGTCACAGGAATGGTTCAAAACAGAGACAGTAGGAAGAGTCAGTCTTCTTGTACTTAAGTCGGCATTGTGCCTTTTCTATTTAATTCCGATGCAAATTCTGTGTTTCGTCGTCAATAAGAATTTCCAAGGGATACAGTAAACCTGAACTGAAGCATCGGAATCTATAACTAGTGTCACAGGAATGGTTCAAAACAAAGACAGTATGAAAAGTCAGTCTTCCTGTACTTTAGTCGGCATTGTGACTTTTCTATTTAATTCCGATGCAATTTCTGTGTTTCATCATCAAGAAGAAGGTCAGAGACACAGAAAACCTGAAGTGAAGCATCGGAATCTATAACAAATGTCACAGGAATGGTTCAAATAATAGACAGTAGGAAGAGTCAGTCTTCTTGTACTTAAGTCGGCATTGTGCGTTTTGTATTTAATTCCGATGCAATATCTGTGTTTCATCGTCAATAAGAAGGTCAGAGGGATACAGTAAACCTGAAGTGAGGCATCGGAATCTATAACTAGTGTCACAGGAAAGGTTCAAAACATAGTCAGTAAGAAGGATCAGTCTTTTTGTACTTAAGTCGGCATTATGCCTTTTGTATTTAATTCCGATGCAACTTCTGTGTTTCATCGTCAATAAGAAGGTCCAAGGGATACAGTAAACATATTGTGAAGCATCGGAATCTAAAACTGGTCTCATAGGAAATGTTCAAAACATAGCCAGTAAGAAGAGTCAGTTCTGTTGTACTTAAGTCGGCATTGTGGCTTTTCTTTTTAATTCCGATTTAATTTCTGTGTTTCGTCGTCAATAAGAAGGTCCAAGGGATACAGTAAACCTGAAGAGAAGCATCGGTATCTAATACCGGTCTCACAGGTAAGGTTCATAGCATAGAGAGTTAGAAGAGCCAGTCATCTTGTATTTCAGTCAGCATTGTGCCTTTTGTATTTAATTCCGCGCAATTTCTGTGTTTCATCGTCAATAAGAAGGTCAGAGGGCTACAGTAAACCTGAAGTTAAGCTTCGAAATCCATAGCTAGTGTCACAGGAATGGCTCAAAACATAGTCAGTAAGAAGAGTCAGTCCTCTTGTACTTAAGTCGGCATTGCGCCTCTTGTATTTAAATCCGATGCAATTTCTGTGTTTCATCGACAATACGAAGGGCAGAGGGATACAGTAAACCTGAAGTGAAGCATCGGAATCTATAACTAGAATCACGGGAATGGTTCAAAACATAGAGATTAGGAAGAGTCAGTCTTCTTATACTTAAGTGGGCACTGTGCCTTTTGTATTTAATACCGATGCAATTTCTGTGTTTCATCGTCAATTAGAAGGTCAGAGGGATACAGTAAACCTGAAGTGAAGCATCGGAATATATGACTAGTGTCACAGGAATGGTTCAAATCATAGACAGTAGGAAGTGTGAGATTCCTAGTACTTGAGTCGTTATTGTGCCTTTTGTATTTAATTCCATGCAATGTCTGTGTTTCATCGTCAATAAGAAGGTCCAAGTGATACAGTAAACCTAAAGTGAAGCATCGGAAACTATAACTAGTGTCACCGGAGTGGTTCAAAACATAGACAGTAGAAGAGTCAGTCTTCTTGTACTTAAGTCGGCATTGTGCCTTTTGTATTTAATTCCGATGCAATTTCTCTGTTTCATCGTAAATAAGAAGGTCAGAGGGATACCGTAAACCTGAAGTGAAGCATCGGAATCTGTAACTTGTGTCACAGGAATGGTTCTAAACATAGGCAGTGAGAAGTGTCAGTCTTCTTGTACTTAAGTCGGCATTGTGATTTTTTTTATTAAATTCCGATGCAATATCTGTGTTTCATCGTCAATAAGAAGGTCCAAGGGATACAATAAACATATTGTGAAGCATCGGAATCTAAAACTGGACTCACAGGAAATGTTCACAACATAGTCAGAAAGAAGAGACAGTCTTCTTGTACTTAAGACGGCATGGTGCCTTTTGTATTTAATTCCGATGCAATTTCTGTGTTTCGTCGTAAATAAGAAGGTCAGAGGGCTACAGTAAACCTGAAGTGAAGCATCGGAATCTACAGCTAGTGTCACAGGAATGGTTCAAAACAGAGACAGTAGGAAGAGTCAGTCTTCTTGTACTTAATCGGCATTGTGTCTTTTCTATTTCATTCCGATGCAAATTCTGTGTTTCGTCGTCAATAAGAAGGTCCAAGGGATACAGCAAACCTGAATTGAGGCATCGGAATCTATAACTAGTGCAACAGGAATGGTTCAAAACATAAACAGTAAGAAAAGTCAGTCTTCCTGTACTTAAGTCGGCATTGTGCCTTTTCTATTTAATTCCGATGCAATTTCTGTGTTTCATGATCAAGAAGAAGGTTAGAGGGATACAGTAAACCTGAAGTTAAGCATCGGAATGTATAACTACTGTCACAGGAATGGATCAAAACATAGGCAGTAGGATGAGTCACTTTACTTGTAATTGAGTCGGCATTGTGACTTTTGTATTTAATTCCGATGCAATTTCTGTGTTTCTTCGTCAATAAGAAGGTCAGAGGGATACAGTACACCTGAAGTGAAGCATCGGAATCTATATCAAGTGTTACAGGAATGGTTCATAAAATAGACAGTGGGAAGAGTCAGTCTTCTTGTACTTAAGTCGGCATTGTGCCTTTTCTATTTAATTCCGATGCAATTTCTGTGTTTCATCGACAATACGAAGGTCAGAGGGATACAGTCAACCTGAAGTGAGTCATCGGAATCTATAACTAGTGTCACAGGAATGGTTCAAAACATAGACAGTAGGAAGAGTAAGTCTTCTTGTACTTAAGTCGGCATTGTGCCTTTTGTATTTAATTCCGATGCAATTTCTGTCTTTCATCATCAATAAGAAGGTCAGAGGGATACAGTAAACCTGAAGTGAGGCATCGGAATCTATAACTAGTGTCACAGGAATGGTTGAAAACATAGTCAGTAAGAAGGGTCAGTCTTCTTGTACTTAAGTCGGCATGGTACCTTATGTATTTAATTCCGATGCAATTTCTGTGTTTCATCATCATTAAAAGGGTCAGAGGGATGCAGTAAACCTGAAGTGAGGCATCGGAATCTATAACTAGTGTCACAGGAATGGTTCAAAACGTAGTCAGTAAGAAGACTCAGTCTTCTTGTACTTAAGTCGGCTTGGTGTCTTTTGTATTTAATTCCGATGCAACTTAGGTGTTTCATCGTCAATAAGAAGGTCCAAGGGATACAGTAAACATATTTTGAAGCATCGGAATCTAAAACTGGTCTCACAGGAAATGTTCAAAACATAGCCAGTAAGAAGAGTCAGTCCTCTTGTACTTAAGTCGACCTTGTGCCTTTTCTATTTAATTCCGATGCAATTTCAGTGTTTCGTCGTCAATAAGAAGGTCCAAGGGATACAGTAAACCTGAAGTGAAGCATCGGAATCTAATACCGGTCTCACAGGAAATGTTCATAGCATAGAGAGTAAGAAGAGCCAGTCATCTTGTATTTGAGTCGGCATTGTGCCTTTTGTATTTAATTCCGATGCAATTTCTGCGTTTCATCTTCAATAAGAAGGTCAGAGGGCTAAAGTAAACCTGAAGTGAAACATCGGAATCTATAGCTAGTGTCACAGGAATGGTTCAAAACAGAGACAGTAGGAAGAGTCAGTCTTCTTGTACTTAAGTCGGCATAGTGCCTTTTCTATTTATTCCGATGCAAATTCTGTGTTTCGTCGTCAATAAGAACGTCCAAGGGATACAGTAAACCTGAAGTGAAGCATCGGAATCTATAACTAGTGTCACAGGAATAGTTCAAAACATAGACAGTAAGGAAAGTCAGTCTTCTTGTACTTATGTCGGCATTGTGCCTTTTCTATTTAATTCCGATGCAATTTCTGTGTTTCATCATCAAGAATAAGGTCAGAGGGATACAGAAAACCTGAAGGAAAGCATCGGAATGTATAACTAGTGTCACAGGAATGGTTCAAAACGTAGACAGTAGGAAGAGTCAGTTCTCGTGTACTTGAGTCGGCATTGTGCATTTTGTATTTAATTCCGATGCAATTTCTGTGTTTCATCATCATTAAAAGGGTCAGAGGGATGCAGTAAAATTGAAGTGAGGCATCGGAATCTATAACTAGTGTCACAGGAATGGTTCAAAACGTAGTCAGTAAGAAGACTCAGTCTTCTTGTACTTAAGTCGGCTTGGTGTCTTTTGTATTTAATTCCGATGCAACTTAGGTGTTTCATCGTCAATAAGAAGGTCCAAGGGATACAGTAAACATATTTTGAAGCATCGGAATCTAAAACTGGTCTCACAGGAAATGTTCAAAACATAGCCAGTAGGAAGAGCCAGTCCTCTTGTACTTAAGTCGGTATTGAGCCTTTTCTATTTAATTCCGGTGCAATTTCTGTGTTTCGTCGTCAATAAGAAGGTCAAGGGGATACAGTAAACCTGAAGTGAAGCATTGGAATCTAATACCGGTCTCACAGGAATGGTTCAAAAATTGACAGTAGGAAGAGTCAGTTTTCTTGTACTTGAGTCAGCATTGTGCATTTTGTATTTAATTCCGACGCAATTTCTGTGTTTCATCGTCAATAAGAAGGTCAGAGGGATACAGTAGACCTGAAGTGAAGCATCGGAATCTATAACAAGTGTCACAGGAATGGTTCAAAAAATAGACAGTAGGAAGAGTGAGTCTTCTTGTACTAAAGTCGGCATTGTGCCTTTTGTATTTAATTCCGATGCAATTTCTGTGTTTCATCGTCAATAAGAAGGTCCAAGGGATACAGTAAACCTGAAGTGAGGCATCGGAATCTATAACTAGTGTCACAGGAATAGTTCAAATCATAGACTGTAGGAAGAGTAAGTCTTCTAGTATTTAAGTCGGCATTGTGCCTTTTGTATTTAATTCCGATGCAAATTCTGTGTTTCATCATCAATAAGAAGGTCCAAGGGATACGGTAAACCTGAAGATAGGCATCGGAATCTATAACTAGTGTCACAGGAATGGTTCAAAACATAGTGAGTAAGAAGAGTCAGTCTTCTTGTACATAAGTCGGCATGGTGCCTTTTGTATTTAATTCCGATGCAATTTCTGTGTTTCGTCGTCAATAAGAAGGTCCAAGGGAAACAGTGAACCTGAAGTGAAGCATCGGAATCTAATACCGATCTCATAGGAAAGGTTCATAGCATAGAGAGTAAGAAGAGCCAGTCATCTTGTATTTGAGTCGGCATTGTGCCTTTTGTATTTAACTCCGATGCAATTTCTAAGTTTCATCGTCAATAAGAAGGTCAGAGGGATACAGTGAGACTGAAGTGAAGCATCGGAATCTATAACTAGTGTCACAGGAATGGTTAAAATCATTGACAGTAAAAAGAGTCAGTCATCTTGTACTTAAGTCGGCATTGTGCCTTTTGTATTTAATTCCGATGCAATTTCTGTGTTTCATCGTCAATAAGAAGATCCAAGTGATACAGTAAACCTAAAGTGAAGCATCGGGATCTATCACTAGTGTCACAGGAATGGTTTTTTGAAACATAGTCAGTAAGAAGAGTTAATCTTCTTGTACTTAAGTCAGCATTGTGCCTTTTCTATTTAATTCCGATGAAATTTCTGTGTTTTATCGTCAATAAGAAGGTCAGAGGGATACAGTAAACCTGAAGTGAAGCATCGGAATCTATAACTAGTGTCACAGGGATGGTTCAAAACGTAGACAGTAGGAAGAGTCTGTATTCTTGTCCTTAAGTCGGCATTGTGCCTTTTGTATTTACCTCCGATGCAATTTCTGTGTTTCCTCGTCAATAAGAGGGTCAGAGGGATACAGTAAACCTGAAGTGAGGCATCAGAATCTATAACTAGTGACACAGGAATGGTTCAAATCATAGACAGTAAGAAGAGTCAGTCTTCTTGTACTTAGGTCGGCATTGTGCCATTTCGATTTAATTCCGATGCAATTTCTGTGTTTTATCATCACGAAGAAGGTCAGAGGGATACAGTAAACCTGAAGTGAATCATCGGAAGCTATCACTAGTGTCACAGGAATGGTTTTTAAAACATAGTCAGTAAGAAGATTCAATCTTCTTGTACTTAAGTCAGCATTGTGCCTTTTGTATTTAACTCCGATGCAATTTCTGTGTTTCATCGTCAATAAGAAGGTCCTAGGTGTACAGTAAGCCTGAAGTGAAGCATCGCAATCTATAACTGGTGTCCCAGGAATGGTTCAAAACATAGTCAGTAAGAAGAGCCAGTCTTCTTGTTTTTGAGTCGGCTTTGTGCCTTTTCTGTTTAATTCCGATGCAATTTCTGTGTTTCATCGTCAATAAGAGAGTCCAAGGGATACAGTAAACATATAGTGACGCATCTGAATCTAAAACTGGTCTCACAGGAAATGTTCAAAACATAGTCAGTAAGAAGAGTCAGTCTTCTTGTACTTAAGTCGCCATTGCGCCTTTTGTATTTAATTCCGATGCAATTTCTTAGTTTCATCATCATTAAAAGGGTCAGAGGGATGCAGTAAACCTGAAGTGAAGCATCGGAAACTATAACTAGTGTCACAGGAATGGTTACAAACTTTGACAGTAAGAAGAGTCAGTCTTCTTGCACCTAAGTCGGCATTGTGACTTTTCTACTTAATTCCGATGCAATTTCTGTGTCTCATCGTCAATAAGAAGGTCCAAGTGATACAGTAAACCTGAAGTGAGGCATCGGAATTTATAACTAGTGTCACAGGAATGGTTCAAAACATAGTCAGTAAGAAGACTCAGTCTTGTACTTAAGTCGGCATGGTGTCTTTTGTATTTAATTCCGATGCAATTTCTGTGTTTCATCGTCAATAAGAAGGACCAAGGGATACAGTAAACACATTTTGAGCATCGGAATCTAATACCGGTCTCACAGGAATGGTTCAAAGCATTGACAGTAGGAAGAGTCAGTTTTCTTGTAGTTGAGTCAGCATTGTGCCTTTTGTATTTAATTCTGACGCAATTTCTGTGTTTCATCGTCAATACGAAGGACAGAGGGATACAGTAAACATGAAGTGAAGCATCGGAATCTATAACAAGTGTCACAGGAATGGTTCAAAAAATAGACAGAAGGAAGAGTCAGTGCTCATGTACTAAAGTCGGCATTGTGCCTTTTGTATTTAATTCCGATGCATTTTCTGTGTTTCATCGTCAATAAGAAGGTCCAAGGGATACAGTAAACCTGAAGTGAGGCATCGGAATCTATAACTAAAGTTCACAGGAATATTTCAAAACATAGTCAGTAGGAAGAGTAAGTCTTCTAGTACTTAAGTCGGCGTTGTGCCTTTTGTATTTAATTCCGATGCAAATTCTGTGTTTCATTATCAATAAAAAGGTCCAAGGGATACAGTAAACCTGAAGTTAGGCATCGGAATCTATAAATAGTGTCTCACGAATGGTTCAAAACATAGTCAGTAAGAAGAGTCAGTCTTCTTGTACATAAGTCGGCATGGTGCCTTTTGTATTTAATTCCGATGCAATTTCTGTGTTTCGTCGTCAATAAGAAGGTCGAAGGGAAACAGTGAACATGAAGTGAAGCATCGGAATCTAATACTGATCTCACAGGAAAGGTTCATAGCATAGAGAGTAAGAAGAGCCAGTCATCTTGTATTTGAGTCGGCATTGTGCCTTTTGTATTTAATTATGATGCAATTTCTAAGTTTCATCGTCAATAAGAAGGTCAGAGGGATACAGTGAAACTGAAGTGAAGCATCGGAATCTATAACTAGTGTCACAGGAATGGTTAAAATCATTGACAGTAAAAAGAGTCAGTCATCTTGTACTTAAGTCGGCATTGTGCCTTTTGTATTTAATTCCGATGCAATTTCTGTGTTTCATCGTCAATAAGAAGATCCAAGTGATACAGTAAACCTAAAGTGAAGCATCGGAATCTATCACTAGTGTCACAGGAACAATTTTTTTAAACATAGTCAGTAAGAAGAGTCAATCTTCTTGTACTTAAGTCAGCATTGTGCCTTTTCTATTTAATTCCGATGCAATTTCTGTGTTTTATCGTCAATATGTAGGTCAGAGGGATACAGTAAACCTGAAATGAAGCATCGGAATCTATAACTAGTGTCACAGGGATGGTTCAAAACGTAGACAGTAGGAAGAGTCAGTATTCTTGTCCTTAAGTCGGTATTATGCCTTTTGTATTTACTTCCGATGCAATTTCTGAGTTTCCTCGTCGATAAGAGGGTCAGAGGGATACAGTAATCCTGAAGTGAGGTATCAGAATCTATAACTAGTGCCACAGGAATGGTTCAAAACATAGACAGTCAGAAGAGTCAGCGTACTTGTACTTAAGTCGGCATTGTGCCTTTTGTATTTAATTCCGATGCAATTTCTGTGTTTCATCGTCAATAAGAAGGTCTAAGGGATACTGCACACCTGAAGTGAAGAATCGGAATCTATAACTAGTAACACAGGAATGGTTCAAATCATAGACAGTAAGAAGAGTCAGTCTTCTTGTACTTAGGTCGGCATTGTGCCTTTTCGATTTAATTCCGATGCAATTTCTGTGTTTTATCATCAAGAAGAAGGTCAGAGGGATACAGTAAACCTGAAGTGAAGCATCGGAATCTATCACTAGTGTCACAGGAATGGTTTTTAAAACATAGTCAGTAAGAAGAGTCAATCTTCTTGTACTTAAGTCAGCATTGTGCCTTTTGTATTTAACTCCGATGCAATTTCTGTGTTTCATCGTCAATAAGAAGGTCCAAGGGATACAGTAAGCCTGAAGTGAAGCATCGCAATCTATAACTAGTGTACCAGGAATGGTTCAAAACATAGACAGTAAGAAGAGTCAGTCTTCTTGTACTTAAGTCAGCATTGTGCCTTTTCTGTTTAATTCCGACGCAATTTCTGTGTTTCATCGTCAATAAGCGAGTCCAAGGGATACAGTAAACATATAGTGACGCATCTGAATCTAAAACTGGTCTCACAGGAAGTGTTCAAAACATAGTCAGTAAGAAGAGTCAGTCTTCTTGTACTTAAGTCGGCATTGTGCCTTTTCTATTTAATTCCGATGCCATTTCTGTGTTTCGTCGTCAATAAGAAGGTCCAAGGGATACAGTAAACCTGAAGTGAAGCATCGCAATCTAAAACTGGTCTCATAGGAAAGGCTCAAAACATAGAGAGTAAGAAGAGCCAGTCATCTTGTATTTGAGTCGGCATTGTGCCTTTTGTATTTAATTCCAATGTAATTTCTGTGTTTTATCGTCAATAACAAGGTCCAAGTGATACAGTAAACCTAAATTGAAGCATCGGAATCTATAACTAGTGTCACAGGAGTGGTTCAAAACATAGTCAGTAAGAAGAGTCAGTCTTCTTGTACTTTAGTCATCATTGTGCCTTTTCTATTTAATTCCGATGCAATTTCTGTGTTTTATCGTCATTAAGAAGGTCAGAGGGATACAGTAAACTTGAAGTGAAGCATCGGAATCAATAACTAGTGTCACAGGGATGGTTCAAAGCGTAGACAGTAGGAAGATTCTGTCATCTTGTACTTATGTCGGCATTGTGACTTTTGTATTTTATTCCGATGCAATTTCTGTGTTTCATCGTCAATAAGAGGGTCAGAGGGTTACAGTCAACCTGAAGTGAGGCATCAGAATCTATAACTAGTGTCACAGGAATGGTTCAGAACATAGCCAGGAAGAAGAGTCAGTATTCTTGTACTTAAGTCGGCATTGCGCTTTTTGTATTTAATTCCGATGTAGCTTCTGTGTTTCATCGTCAATAAGAAGGTCCAAGGGATACAGTAAACCTTAAGTGGGGCATCGGAAACTATAAGTAGTGTCACAGGAATGGTTCAAAACATAGACAGTAGGAAGAGACAGTCTTCTTGTACTTAAGTCGGCATTGTGCCTTTTGTATTTAATTCCGATGCAATTTCTGTGATTCATCGTCAATAAGAAGGTCAGAGGGATACAGTATACCTGAAGTGAAGCATCGGAATCTAAAACAAGTGTCACAGGAATGGTTCAAATCATAGTCAGTAAGAAGAGTCTGTCTTCTTGTACTTAAGTCGGCAAGGTGAGTTTTGCAATTAATTCCGATGTAATTTCTGTGTTTCATCGTCAATAAGAAGGGCCGAGGGATAGAGTAAACATATAGTGAAGCATCGGAATCTAAAACTGGTCTCACAGGAAATGTTCAATAGATAGTCAGTAAGAAGAGTCAGTCTTCTTGTACTTAAGTCGGCATTGTGCCATTTCTATTTAATTCCGATGCAATTTCTGTGTGTCGTCGTCAATAAGAGGGTCCACGGGATACAGTAAACCTGAAGTGAAACATCGGAATCTAAAAATGGTCTCACAGGAAAGGTTCAAAACATAGAGAGTAAGAAGAGCCAGTCATCCTGTATTTGAGACGGCATTGTGCCTTTTGTATTTAATTACGATGCAATTTCTAAGTTTCATCGTCAATAATAAGGTCAGAGATATACAGTAAACCTGAAGTGAAGCATCGGAATCTATAACAAGTGTCACAGGAATGGTTCAAAAAATAGACAGTAGGAAGAGTCAGTCTTCTTGTACTTAAGTCAGCATTGTGCCTTTTCTGTTTAATTCCGACGCAATTTCTGTGTTTCATCGTCAATAAGCGAGTCCAAGGGATACAGTAAACATATAGTGACGCATCTGAATCTAAAACTGGTCTCACAGGAAGTGTTCAAAACATAGTCAGTAAGAAGAGTCAGTCTTCTTGTACTTAAGTCGGCATTGTGCCCTTTCTATTTAATTCCGATGCCATTTCTGTGTTTCGTCGTCAATAAGAAGGTCCAAGGGATACAGTAAACCTGAAGTGAAGCATCGCAATCTAAAACTGGTCTCATAGGAAAGGCTCAAAACATAGAGGGTAAGAAGAGCCAGTCATCTTGTATTTGAGTCGGCATTGTGCTTTTTGTATTTAATTCCAATGTAATTTCTGTGTTTTATCGTCAATAACAAGGTCCAAGTGATACAGTAAACCTAAAGTGAAGCATCGGAATCTATAACTAGTGTCACAGGAGTGGTTCAAAACATAGTCAGTAAGAAGAGTCAGTCTTCTTGTACTTTAGTCATCATTGTGCCTTTTCTATTTAATTCCGATGCAATTTCTGTGTTTTATCGTCATTAAGAAGGTCAGAGGGATAGAGTAAACTTGAAGTGAAGCATCGGAATCAATAACTAGTGACACAGGGATGGTTCAAAGCGTAGACAGTAGGAAGATTCTGTCATCTTGTACTTATGTCGGCATTGTGATTTTTGTATTTAATTCCGATGCAATTTCTGTGTTTCATCGTCAATAAGAGGGTCAGAGGGTTACAGTCAACCTGAAGTGAGGCATCAGAATCTATAACTAGTGTCACAGGAATGGTTCAGAACATAGCCAGGAAGAAGAGTCAGTAATCTTGTACTTAAGTCGGCATTGCGCCTTTTGTATTTAATTCCGATGCAGCTTCTGTGTTTCATCGTCAATAAGAAGGTCCAAGGGATACAGTAAACCTGAAGTGGGGCATCGGAAACTATAAGTAGTGTCACAGGAATGGTTCAAAACATAGACAGCAGGAAGAGACAGTCTTCTTGTACTTAAGCCGGCATTGTGCCTTTTGTATTCAATTCCGATGCAATTTCTGTGATTCATCGTCAATAAGAAGGTCAGAGGGATACAGTATACCTGAAGTGAAGCATCGGAATCTAAAACAAGTGTCACAGGAATGGTTCAAATCATAGTCAGTAAGAAGAGTCTGTCTTCTTGTACTTAAGTCGGCAAGGTGAGTTTTGCAATTAATTCCGATGTAATTTCTGTGTTTCATCGTCAATAAGAAGGGCCGAGGGATAGAGTAAACATATAGTGAAGCATCGGAATCTAAAACTGGTCTCACAGGAAATGTTCAAAGATAGTCAGTAAGAAGAGTCAGTCTTCTTGTACTTAAGTCGGCATTGTGCCATTTCTATTTAATTCCGATGCAATTTCTGTGTGTCGTCGTCAATAAGAGGGTCCACGGGATACAGTAAACCTGAAGTGAAACATCGGAATCTAAAAATGGTCTCACAGGAAAGGTTCAAAACATAGAGAGTAAGAAGAGCCAGTCATCTTGTATTTGAGTCGGCATTGTGCCTTTTGTATTTAATTCCGATGCAATTTCTAAGTTTCATCGTCAATAATAAGGTCAGAGATATACAGTAAACCTGAAGTTTGGCATCGGAATCGATAACTAGTGTCACAGGAATGGTTCAAAACATAGTCAGTAAGAAGAGTCAGTCTTCTTGTACATAAGTCGGCATGGTGCCTTTTGTATTTAATTCCGATGCAATTTCTGTGTTTCGTCGTCAATAAGAAGGTCCAAGGGAAACAGTGAACCTGAAGTGAACCATCGGAATCTAATACCGATCTCACAGGAAAGGTTCATAGCATAGAGAGTAAGAAGAGCCAGTCATCTTGTATTTGAGTCGGCATTGTGCCTTTTGTATTTAATTCCGATGCAATTTCTAAGTTTCATCGTCAATAAGAAGGTCAGAGGGATACAGTGAAACTGAAGTGAAGCATCGGTATGTATAACTAGTGTCACAGGAATGGTTAAAATCATTGACAGTAAAAAGAGTCAGTCATCTTGTACTTAAGTCCGCATTGCGCCTTTTGTATTTAATTCCGATGGAATTTCTGTGTTTCATCGTCAATAAGAAGATCCAAGTGATACAGTAAACCTAAAGTGAAGCATCGGAATCTATCACTAGTGTCACAGGAATGGTTTTTTGAAACATAGTCAGTAAGAAGAGTCAATCTTCTTGTACTTAAGTCAGCATTGTGCCTTTTCTATTTAATTCCGATGCAATTTCTGTGTTATATCGTCAATAAAAAGGTCAGAGGGATACAGTAAACCTCAAGTGAAGCATCGGAATCTATAACTAGTGTCACAGGGATGGTTCAAAATGTAGACAGTAGGAAGAGTCAGTATTGCTGTTCTTAAGTCGGCATTGTGCCTTTTGTATTTACTTCCGATGCAATTTCTGTGTTTCCTCGTCAATAAGTGGGTCAGAGGGATACAGTAAACCTGAAGTGAGGCACCACAATCTATAACTAGTGCCACAGGAATGGTTCAAAACATAGACAGTCAGAAGAGTCAGTCTACTTGTACTTAAGTCAGCATTGTGCCTTTTGTATTTAATTCCGATGCAATTTCTGTGTTTCATCGTCAATAAGAAGGTCTAAGGGATACAGCACACCTGAAGTGAAGAATCGGAATCTATAACTAGTGACACAGGAATGGTTCAAATCATAGACAGTAAGAAGGAACAGTCTTCTCGTACTTAGGTCGGCATTGTGCCTTTTCGATTTGATTCCGATGCAATTTCTGTGATTTATCATCAAGACGAAGGTCAGAGGGATACAGTAAACCTTAAGTGAAACATCAGAATCTATCACTAGTGTCACAGGAATGGTTTTTAAAACATAGTCAGTAAGAAGAGTCAATCTTCTTGTACTTAAGTCAGCATTGTGCCTTTTGTATTTAACTCCGATGCAATTTCTGTGTTTCATCGTCAATAAGAAGGTCCAAGGGATACAGTAAACCTGAAGTGAGGCATCGAAATCCATAAGTAGTGTCACAGGAATGGTTCCAAACATAGACAGTAAGAAGAGTCAGTCATCTTGTACTTAAGTCAGCATTGTGCCTTTTCAGTTTAATTCCGATGCAATTTCTGTGTTTCATCGTCAATAAGAGAGTCCAAGGGATACAGTAATCATATAGTGACGCATCTGAATCTAAAACTGGTCTCACAGGAAATGTTCAAAACATAGTCAGTAAGAAGAGTCAGTCTTCTTGTACTTATGTCGGCATTGTGCCTTTTCTATTTAATTCCGATGCAATTTCTGTGTGTCGTCGTCAATAAGAGGGTCCACGGGATACAGTAAACCTGAGGTGAAGCATCGGTATCTAAAAATGGTCTCACAGGAAAGGTTCAAAACATAGAGTGTAAGAAGAGCCAATCATCTTGTATTTGAGTCGGCATTGTGCCTTTTGTATTTAATTCCGATGCAATTTCTAAGTTTCATCGTCAATAAGAAGGTCACAAGGATACAGTAAACCTGAAGTGAAGCATCGGAAACCATAACTAGTGTCACAGCAATGGTTAAAAGCATTGACAGTAAGAACAGTCAGTCTTCTTGTACTTAAGTCGGCATTGTGCCTTTTGTATTTAATTCCGATGCAATTTCTGTGTTTCATCGTCAATAAGAAGGTCCAAGTGATAGAGTATACCTAAAGCGAAGCATCGGAATCTATAACTAGTGTCACAGGAATGGTTCAAAACATAGTCAGTAAGAAGAGTCAGTCTTCTTGCACTTTAGTCATCATTGTGCCTTTTTATTTAATTCCGATTCAATTTCTGTGTTTTATCGTCATTAAGAAGGTCAGAGGGATACAGGAAACTCGAAGTGAAGCATCGGAATCAATAACTAGTGTCACAGGGATGGTTCAAAACGTAGACAGTAGGAAGAATCTGTCATCTTGTACTTATCTCGGCATTGTGATTTTTATATTTAATTCCGATGCAATTTCTGTGTTGCATCGTCAATAAGAGGGTCAGAGGGTTACAGTGAACCTGAAGTGAGGCATCAGAATCTATAAATAGTGTCACAGGAATGCTTCAAAGCATAGACAGTAGGAAGAGTCAGTCTTCTTGTGGAATTAAGTCGGAATTGTGCTTTTTCTATTTAATTTCGATGCCATTTCTGTGTTTCATCGTCAATAAGAAGGTCCAATTGATGCAGTAAACCTAAAGGGAAGCATCGGAATCTATAACTAGTGTCACAGGAATAGTTCAAACATAGTCAGTAAGAAGAGTCAGTCTTCTTGTACTTAAGTCAGCATTGTGCCTTTTCTATTTAATTCCGATGCTATTTCTGTGTTTTATCGTCAATAAGAAGGTCAGAGGGATACAGTAAACTTGAAGTGAAGCATCGGAATCGAAAACTAGTGTCACAGGGATGGTACAAAACGTAGACAGTAGGAAGAGTCAATCTTCTTGTACTTAAGTCGGCATTGTGATTTTTGTATTTAATTCTGATGCAACTTCTGTGTTTCATCGTCAATAAGTAGGTCTAAGGGATACAGTAAACCTGAAGTGAGGCATCGGAATCTATAACTAGTGACACAGGAGTGGTTCAAAACATAGACAGTAAGAAGAGTCAGTCTTCTTGTACTTAAGTCAGCATTGTGCCTTTTCTAATTAATTCCGATGCAATTTCTCTGTTTCATTGTCAATAAGAATGTCAGAGGGATAGAGTAAACCTGAAGTGAAGCATCGGAATCTATAACAAGTGTCACAGGAATGGTTCAAAACATAGACAGTAGGAAGAGTCAGTCTTCTTGTACTTAAGTCGGAATTGTGCCTTTTGTATTTAATTCCGATGCAATTTCTGTGTCTCATCGTCAATAAGAAGGTCCAAGGGATACATTAAATATATAGTGAAGCATCGGAATCTAAAACTGGTCTCACAGGAAATTTTCAAAGCATAGTCAGTAAGAAGAGTCAGTCTCTTTGTACTTAAGTCGGCATTGTGCCTTTTCTATTTATTTCCGATGCAATTTCTGTGTTTCGTCGTCAATAAGAAGGTCCAAGGGATACAGTAAACCTGAAGTGAAGCATCGGAATCTGAAACCGGTCTCACAGGAACGGTTCAAAACATAGAGATTAAGAAGAGCCAGTCATCTTGTATTTGAGTCGGCATTGTCCCTCTTGTATTTAATTCCGATGCAATTTCTAAGATTCATCGTCAATAAGACGGTCAGAGGTATACAGCAAACCTCAAGTGTTGCATCGGAATCTATAACTAGTGTCACAGGAATGGTTAAAAACATTGACAGTAAGAAGAGTCAGTCGTCTTGTACTTAAGTCGGCATTGTGCCTTTTGTATTTAATTCCGATGCAATTTCTGTGTTTCATCGTCAATAAGAAGGTCCATGTGATACAGTAAACCTAAAGTGAAGCATCGGAATGTATAACTAGTGTCACAGGAATGGTTCAAAACATAGACAGTAGGAAGGGTCAGTCTTCTTGTATTTGAGTCGGCATTGTGCATTTTGTACTTAATTTCGATGCAATTTCTGTGTTTCGTCATCAATAAGAAGGTCCGAGGGATACAGTAAACCTGAAGTGAAGCAACGGAATCTAAAACCGGTCTCACTGGAAAGGTTCAAAACATAGAGAGTAAGAAGAGCCAGTGTTCTTGTACTTAAGTCGGAATTGTGCATTTTGTATTTAATTCCGATGCAATTTCTAAGTTTCATCGTCAATACGAAGGTCAGTGGGATACAGTAAACCTGAAGTGAAGCATCGGAAACTATAACTAGTGTCACAGGAATGGTTACAAACATAGTCAGTAAGAAGAGTCAGTCTTCTTGTTCTTAAGTCAGCATTGTGCCTTTTCTATTTAATTCCGATGCAATTTCTTTGTTTTATCGTCAATAAGAAGGTCAGAGGGATACAGTAAACTTGAAGTGAAGCATCGGAATCTATAACTAGTGTCACAGGGATGGTTCAAATCATCGACAGTAAGAGGAGACAGTCTTCTTGTACTTAAGTCGGCATTGCGCCTTTTCTATTAAATTCCGATGCAATTTCTGTTTTTCATCATCAAGAAGAAGGTCAGAGGGATACAGTAAACCTGAAGTGAAGCATCGGAATGTATAACTAGTGTCACAGGAATGGTTCAAAACATAGACAGTAGGAAGAGTCAGTCTTCTTGTACTAGAGTCGGCATTGTGCCTTTTGTATTTAATTCGGATGCAATTTCTGTACTTCATCGTCAATAAGACGGTCAGAGGGATACAGTAAACCTGAAGTGAAGCATCGGAATCTATAACAAGTGTCACAGGAATGGTTCAAATAATAGACAGTAGGAGGAGTCAGTCTTCTTGTACTTAAGTCAGCATTGTGCCTTTTGTATTTAATTCCGATGCAATTTCTGTGTTTCATCGTCAATAAGAAGGTCCAAGGGATACAGTAAACCTGAAGTGAGGCATCGGAATCTATAACTAGTGTCACAGGAATGGTTGAAAACATAGACAGTAGGAAGAGTCAGTCTTCTTGTACTTAAGTCGGAATTGTGCCTTTTGTATTTAATTCCGATGCAATTTCTGTGTTTCATCATCAATGCGAAGGTCCAAGGCATACAGTAAACCTGAAGTGAAGCATCGGAATCTATAGCAAGTTTCACAGGAATGGTTCAAAACATAGTCAGTAAGAAGAGTCAGTCTTCTTGTACTCAGGTCTGCATTGTGCCTTTTGTATTTAATTCCGATGCAATTTCTGTGTTTCATCGTCTATAAGAAGGTCCAAGGGATACAGTAAACATACAGTATAGCATCGGAATCGTAAACTGGTCCCACAGGAAATGTTCAAAACATAGTAAGTAAGAAGAGTCAGTCTTCTAGTACCTAAGTCGGCAATGTGCCTTTTCTATTTAATTCCGATGCAATTTCCGTATTTCGTCATCAATAAGAAGGTCCAAGGGATACAGTAAACCTGAAGTGAAGCATCGGAATCTATAACTAGTGTCACAGGGATGGTTCAAATCATCGACAGTAAGAGGAGACAGTCTTCTTGTACTTAAGTCGGCATTGCGCCTTTTCTATTAAATTCCGATGCAATTTCTGTGTTTCATCGTCAATAAGAAGGTCCATGTGATACAGTAAACCTAAAGTGAAGCATCGGAATGTATAACTAGTGTCACAGGAATGGTTCAAACATTGACAGTAGGAAGAGTCAGTCTTCTTGTACTTAAGTCGGCATTGTGCCTTTTGTATATAATTCCGATGCAATTTCTAAGTTTCATCGTCAATAAGAAGGTCAGTGGGATACAGTAAACCTGAAGTGAAGCATCGGAATCTATAACTAGTGTCGCAGGAATGGTTGAAAACTTTGACAGTAAGAAGAGTCAGTCTTCTTGCACCTAAGTCGGCATTGTGACTTTTCTATTTAATTCCGATGCAATTTCTGTGTCTCATCGTCAATAAGAAGGTCCAAGTGATACATTTAACATAAAGTGAAGCATCGGAATCTATAACTAGTGTCACAGGAATGGTTCAAAACATAGTCAGTAAGAAGAGTCAGTCTTCTTGTACTTAAGTCAGCATTGTGCCTTTTCTATTTAATTCCGATGCAATTTCTTTGTTTTATCGTCAATAAGAAGGTCAGAGGGATACAGTAAACTTGAAGTGAAGCATCGGAATCTATAACTTGTGTCACAGGAATGGTTCAAAACATAGACAGTTAGAGGAGTCAGTTTTCTTGTACTTAAGTCGGCATTTTGCCTTTTCTATTTAATTCCGATGCAATTTCTGTGTTTCATCATCAAGAAGAAGGTCAGAGGGACACAGTAAACCTGAAGTGAAGCATCGGAATGTATAACTAGTGTCACAGGAATGGTTCAAAACATAGACAGTAGGAAGAGTCAGTCTTCTTGTACTTGAGTCGGCATTGTGCCTTTTGTATTTAATTCCGATGCAATTTCTGTGTTTCATCGTCAATAAGAAGGTCAGAGGGATACAGTTAACCTGAAGTGAAGCATCGGAATCTATAACAAGTGTCACAGGAATGGTTCAAAACATAGACAGTAGGAAGAGTCAGTCTTCTTGTACGTAAGCCGGAATTGTGCCTTTTGTATTTAATTCCGATGCAATTTCTGTGTTTCACCATCAATACGAAGGTCCAAGGGATACAGTACAAATGAAGTGAAGCATCGGAATCTATAACAAGTGTCACAGGAACGGTTCAAAGCATAGTCAGTAAGAAGAGTCAGTTTTCTTGTACTTAAGTCGGCATGGTGCCTTTTGTATTTAATTCCGATGCAATTTCTGTGTTTCATCGTCAATAAGAAGGTCCAAGGGATACAGTAAACATACAGTATAGCATCGGAATCGTAAACTGGTCTCCCAGGAAATGTTCGAAACATAGTAAGTAAGAAGAGTCAGTCTTCTTGTACTTAAGTCGGCAATGTGCCTTTTCTATTTAATTCCGATGCAATTTCTGTGTTTCGTCATCAATAAGAAGGTCCAAGGGATACAGTAAACCTGAAGTGAAGCATCCAAATCGAAAACCGGTCTCACTGGAAAGGTTCAAATCATAGAGAGTAAGAAGAGCCAATCTTCTTGTACTTAAGTCAGCATTGTGCCTTTTCTATTTAATTCCGATGCAATTTCTGTTTTTTATCGTCAATATGAAGGTCAGAGGGATACAGTAAACTTGAAGTGAAGCATCGGAATCTATAACTAGTGTCACAGGAATGGTTCAAAACATTGACAGTAGGAAGAGTCAGTCTTCTTGTACTTAAGTCGGCATTGTGCCTTTTGTATTTAATTCCGATGCAATTTCTAAGTTTCATCGTCAATAAGAAGGTCAGTGGGATACAGTAAACCTAAAGCGAAGCATCGGAATCTATAACTAGTGTCACAGGAATGGTTCAAAACATAGTCAGTAAGAAGAGTCAGTCTTCTTGTACTTTATTCATCATTGTGCTTTTCTATTTAATTCCGATGCAATTTCTGTGTTTTATCGTCATTAAGAAGTTCAGAGGGATACAGTAAACTTGAAGTGAAGCATCGGAATCAATAACTAGTGTCACAGGGATGGTTCAAAACGTAGACAGTAGGAAGAATCTGTCATTTTGTACTTATGTCGGCATTGTGATTTTTGTATTTAATTCCGATGCAATTTCTGTGTTTCATCGTCAATAAGAGGGTCAGAGGGTTACAGTGAACCTGAAGTGAGGCATCAGAATCTATAACTAGTGTCACAGGAATGGTTCAAAACATAGACAGTAGGAAGAGTCAGTCTTCTTGTACTTAAGTCGGCATTGTGCCTTTTCTATTTAATTCCGATGCCATTTCTGTGTTTAATCGTCAATAAGAAGGTCCAAATGCTACAGTAAACCTAAAGTGAAGCATCGGAATCTATAACTAGTGTCACAGGAATGGTTCAAAACATAGACAGTAAGAAGAGTCAGTCTTCTTGTACTTAAGTCAGCATTGTGCCTTTTCTATTTAATTCCAATGCTATTTCTGTGTTTTATCGTCAATAAGATGGTCAGAGGGATACAGTAAACTTGAAGCGAAGCATCTGAATCTATAACTAGTGTCACAGGGATGGTTCAAAACGTAGACAGTAGGAAGAGTCAATCTTCTTGTACTTAAGTAGGCATTGTGATTTTTGTATTTAATTCTGATGCAATTTCTTGGTTTCATCGTCAATAAGAGGGTCAGAGGGATACAGTAAACCTGAAGTGAGGCATCAGAATCTATAACTAGTGTCACAGGAATGGTTCAAAACATAGACAGTAGGAAGAGTTAGTCTTCTTGTACTTAAGTCGCCATTGTGCCTTTTGTATTTAATTCCGATGCAACTTCTGTGTTTCATCGTCAATAAGTAGGTCCAAGGTATTTAGTAAACCTGATGTGAGGCATCGGAATCTATAACTAGTGACACAGGAATGGTTCAAAACATAGACAGTAAGAAGAGTCAGTCTTCTTGTATTTAAGTCAGCATTGTGCCTTTTCTAATTAATTCCGATGCAATTTCTCTGTTTCATTCTCAATAAGAATGTTAGAGGGATACAGTAAACCTGAAGTGAAGCATCGGAATCTACAACAAGTGTCACAGGAATGGTTCAAAACATAGTCAGTAAGATGAGTCAGCCTTCTTGTACTTAAGTCGGCATGGTGCCTTTTGTATTTAATTCCGATGCAATTTCTGTGTTTCATCGTCAATAAGTAGGTCCAAGGGATACAGTAAATATATGGTGAAGCATCGGAATCTAAAACTGGTCTCACAGGAAATGTTCAAAACATAGTCAGTAAGAAGAGTCAGTCTTCTTGTACTTAAGTCGGCATTGTGCCTTTTCTATTTAATTCCGATGCAATTTCTGTGTTTCGTCGCCAATAAGAAGGTCCAAGGGATACAGTAAACCTGAAGTGAAGCATCGGAATCTGAAACCGGTCTCACAGGAACGGTTCAAAACATAGAGATTAAGAAGAGCCAGTCATCTTGTATTTCAGTCGGCATTGTCCCTCTTGTATTTAATTCCGATGCAACGTCTAAGATTCATCGTCAATAAGACGGTCAGAGGTATACAGCAAACCTGAAGTGACGCATCGGAATCTATAACTAGTGTCACAGGAATGGTTAAAAACATTGACAGTAAGAAGAGTCAGACGTCTTGTACTTAAGTCGGTATTGTGCCTTTTGTATTTAATTCCGATGCAATTTCTGTGTTTCATTGTCAATAAGAAGGTCCATGTGATACAGTAAACTTAAAGTGAAGCATCGGAATGTATAACTAGTGTCACAGGAATGGTTCAAAGCATAGACAGTAGGAAGAGTCAATCTTCTTGCACTTGAGTCGGCATTGTGCATTTTGTATTTAATTCCGATGCAATTTCTGTGTTTCGTAATCAATAAGAAGGTCCAAGGGATACAGTAAACCTGAAGTGAAGCATCGGAATCTAAAACCGGTCTCACAGGAAAGGTTCAAAACATAGAGAGTAAAAAGAGCCAGTGTTCTTGTACTTAAGTCAGCATTGTGCCTCTTCTATTTAATTCCGATGCAATTTATTTGTTTTATCGTCAATAAGAAGGTCAGAGGGATACAGTAAACTTGAAGTGAAGCATCGGAATGTATATCCAGTGTCACAGGAATGGTTCAAAACATAGACAGTAGGAAGAGTCAGTCTTCTTGTACTTGAGTCGGCATTGTGTCTTTTGTATTTAATTCCGATGCAATTTGTGTGTTTCATCGTCAATAAGAAGGTCAGAGGGATACAGTAAACCTGAAGTGAAGCATCGGAATCTATAACAAGTGTCACAGGAATGGTTCAAAACATAGTCAGTAAGAAGAGTCAGTCTTCTTGTACTTAAGTCATCATGGTGCCTTTTGTATTTAATTCCGATGCAATTTCTGTGTTTCATCGTCTATAAGAAGGTCCAAGGGATACAGTAAACGTACAGTATAGCATCGGATTCGTCAACTGGTCTCACACGAAATGTTCAAAGCATAGTAAGTAAGAAGAGTCAGTCTTCTTGTACTTAAGTCGGCAATGTGCCTTTTCTATTTAATTCCGATGCAATTTCTTTGTTTTATCGTCAATAAGAAGGTCCAAGTGATACAGTAAACCTAAATTGAAGCATCGGAATCTATAACTAGTGTCACAGGAATGGTTCAAAACATAGTCAGTAAGAAGAGTCAGTCTTCTTGTACTTAAGTCAGCATTGTGCCTTTTCTATTTAATTCCGATGCAATTTCTTTGTTTTATCGTCAATAAGAAGGTCAGAGGGATACAGTAAACTTGAAGTGAAGCATCGGAAACTATAACTAGTGTCACAGGGATGGTTCAAATCATAGACAGTAAGAGGAGTCAGTCTTCTTGTACTCAAGTCGGCATTGTGCCTTTTCTATTTAATTCCGATGCAATTTCTGTGTTTCATCATCAAGAAGAAGGTCAGAGGGATACAGTAAACCTGAAGTGAAGCATCGGAATCTATAACTAGTGTCACAGGAATGATTACAAACATTGACAGTAAAGAGATACAGTCTTCTTGAACTTAAGTCGGAATTGTGCCTTCTGTATTTAATTCCGTTGCAATTTCTGTGTTTCATCGTCAATAAGAAGGTTCAAGTGATACAGTAAACCTAAAGTGAGCATCGGAATCTATAACTAGTGTCACAGGAATGGTTCAAAACATAGTCAGTAAGAAGAGTCAGTCTTCTTGTACTTAAGTCAGCATTGTGCCTTTTCTATTTAATTCCGATGCAATTTCTGTGATTTATCGTCAATAAGAAGGTCGGAGGGATACAGTAAACCTGAAGTGAAGCATCGGAATCGATAACTAGTGTCACAGGGATGTTTCATAACGTAGACAGTATGAAGAGTCAGTCTTCTTGTACTTATGTCGACATTGTGCCTTTTGTATTTAATTCCAATGCAATTTCTGTGTTTCATCCTCAATAAGAGGGACAGAGGGATACAGTAAACCTGAAGTGAGGCATCAGAATCTATAACTAGTCTCACAGGAATGGTTCAAAACATAGACAGTAAGAAGAGTCAGTCTACTTGTACTTAATTCGGCATTGTGCCTTTTCTATTTAATTCCGATGCAATTTCTATGTTTCATCGTCAATAAGAAGGTCAGAGGGATACAGTAAACCTGAAGTGAAGCATCGGAATCTATAACTAGTGTCACAGGAATGGTTCGAAGCATAGGCGGTAGGAAGAGTCAGTCTTCTTGTACTTAAATCGGCATTGTGCCTTTTGTATTTAATTAGGATGCAACTTCTGTCTTTCATCGTCAATAAGAAGGTCCAAGGGATACAGTAAACCTGAAGTGAGGCATTGGAATCTATAACTAGTGTCACAGGAATGGTTCAAAACATAGACAGTAAGAAGAGTGAGTTTTCTTGTACTTAAGACGGCATTGTGCCTTTTCTGTTTAATTCCGATGCAATTTCTGTCTTTCATCGTCAATAAGAAGGTCCAAGGGATACAGTAAACCTGAAGTGAAGCATCGGAATCTATAACTAGTCTCACAGGAATGGTTCAAATCATAGACAGTAAGAAGAGTCAGTCTTCTTGTACTTAAGTCGGCATTGTGCCTTTTCTACTTAATTCCGATGCAATTTCTGGGTTCCATCATCAAGAAGAAGGTCAGAGGGATACTGTAAACCTGAAGTGAAGCATCGGAATGTATAACTAGTCTCACAGGAATGGTTCCAAACATAGACAGTAGGAAGAGTCAGTCTTCTTGTACTTGAGTTGGCATTGTGCCTTTTGTATTTAATTCCGATGCAATTTCTGTGTTTCATCGTCAATAAGAAGGTCAGAGGGATACAGTGAACCTGAAGTGAAGCATCGGAATCTATAACTACTGTCACAGGAATGTTTCAAAACGTTGACAGTAGGAAGAGACAGTCTTCTTGTACTTAAGTCGGCATTGTGCCTTATCTATTTAATTCCGATGCAATTTCTCTGTTTCATCGTCAATAAGAAAGTCAGAGGGATACAGTATACATGAAGTGAATCATCGGAATCTATAATTAGTGTCACAGGAATGGTTCTAAACATAGACAGTAGGAAGAGTCAGTCATCTTGTACTTGAGTCGGCATTGTGCCTTTTGTATTTACTTCCGATGCAATTTCTGTTTTTCATCGTCAATAAGAAGGTCAGAGGGATACAGTAAACCAGAAGTGAGGCTTCGGAATCTATTACTACTGTCACAGGAATGGTTCAAAACATAGGCAGTAAGAAGAGTCAGTCTTCTTGTACATAAGTCAGCATAGTGCCTTTTCTATTAATTTCCGATGCAATTTCTGAGTTTCATCGTCAATAAGAGGGTCAGAGGGATACAGTAAACCTGAAGTGAAGCATCGGAATCAATAACTAGTGTCACAGGAATGTTTCAAAACATTGACAGTAGGAAGAGACAGTCTTCTTGTACTTAAGTCGGCATTGTGCCTTATCTATTTAATTCCGATGCAATTTCTGTGTTTCCTCAACAATAAGAAGGTCCAAGGGATACAGTAAACATGAAGTGAAGCATCGGAATCTATAACAAGTGTCACAGGAATGGTTCAAAACATAGTCAGTAAGAAGAGTCAGTCTTCTTGTACTTAAGTCGGCATGGTGCCTTTTGTATTTAATTCCGATGCAATTTCTGTGTTTCATCGTCAATAAGAAGATCCAAGGGATACACGAAACATACAGTGAAGCATCGGAATCTAAAACTGGTCTCACAGCAAATGTTCAAAGCATAGTAAGTAAGAAGAGTCAGTCTTCTTGTACTTAAGTCGGCAATGTGGCTTTTCTATTTAATTCCGATGCAATTTCTGTGTTTCGTCATCAATAAGAAGGTCCAAGGGATACAGTAAACCTGAAGTGAAGCATCGGAATCTAAAACCGGTCCCACTGGAAAGTTTCAAAACATAGAGAGTACGAAGAGCCAGTCTTCTTGTTCTTAAGTCAGCATTGTGCCTTTTCTATTTAATTCCGATGCAATTTCTGTGTTTTATCGTCAATAAGAAGGTCCAAGTGATACAGTAAACCTAAATTGAAGCATCGGAATCTATAACTAGTGTCACAGGAATGGTTCAAAACATAGTCAGTAAGAAGAGTCAGTCTTCTTGTACTTAAGTCAGCATTGTGCCTTTTCTATTTAATTCCGATGCAATTTCTTTGTTTTATCGTCAATAAGAAGGTCAGAGGGATACAGTAAATTTGAAGTGAAGCATCGGAATCTATAACTAGTGTCACAGGGATGGTTCAAATCATAGACAGTAAGAGGAGTCAGTCTTCTTGTACTCAAGTCGGCATTGTGCCTTTTCTATTTAATTCCGATGCAATTTCTGTGTTTCATCATCAAGAAGAAGGTCAGAGGGATACAGTAAACCTGAAGTGAAGCATCGGAATCTGTAACTAGTGTCACAGGAATGATTACAAACATTGACAGTAAAGAGATACAGTCTTCTTGTACTTAAGTCGGAAGTGTGCATTTTGTATTTAATTCCGTTGCATTTTCTGTGTTTCATCGTCAATAAGAAGGTTCAAGTGATACAGTAAACCTAAAGTGAGCATCGGAATCTATAACTAGTGTCACAGGAATGGTTCAAAACATAGTCAGTAAGAAGAGTCAGTCTTCTTGTACTTAAGTCAGCATTGTGCCTTTTCTATTTAATTCCGATGCAATTTCTGTGATTTATCGTCAATAAGAAGGTCGGAGGGATACAGTAAACCTGAAGTGAAGCATCGGAATCTATAACTAGTGTCACAGGGATGTTTCATAACGTAGACAGTATGAAGAGTCAGTCTTCTTGTACTTATGTCGACATTGTGCCTTTTGTATTTAATTCCAATGCAATTTCTGTGTTTCATCCTCAATAAGAGGGACAGAGGGATACAGCAAACCTGACGTGAGGCATCAGAATCTATAACTAGTCTCACAGGAATGGTTCAAAACATAGACAGTAAGAAGAGTCAGTCTACTTGTACTTAATTCGGCATTGTGCCTTTTCTATTTAATTCCGATGCAATTTCTATGTTTCATCGTCAATAAGAAGGTCAGAGGGATACAGTAAACCTGAAGTGAAGCATCGGAATCTATAACTAGTGTCACAGGAATGGTTCGAAGCATAGGCGGTAGGAAGAGTCAGTCTTCTTGTACTTAAATCGGCATTGTGCCTTTTGTATTTAATTAGGATGCAACTTCTGTCTTTCATCGTCAATAAGAAGGTCCAAGGGATACAGTAAACCTGAAGTGAGGCATTGGAATCTATAACTAGTGTCACAGGAATGGTTCAAAACATAGACAGTAAGAAGAGTGAGTTTTCTTTTACTTAAGTCGGCATTGTGCCTTTTCTGTTTAATCCCGATGCAATTTCTGTCTTTCATCGTCAATAAGAAGGTCAGAGGGATACAGTAAACCTGAAGTGAAGCATCGGAATCTATAACTAGTGTCACAGGAATGGTTCGAAGCATAGGCGGTAGGAAGAGTCAGTCTTCTTGTACTTAAATCGGCATTGTGCCTTTTGTATTTAATTAGGATGCAACTTCTGTCTTTCATCGTCAATAAGAAGGTCCAAGGGATACAGGAAACCTGAAGTGAGGCATTGGAATCTATAACTAGTGTCACAGGAATGGTTCAAAACATAGACAGTAGGAAGAGACAGTCTTCTTGTACTTAAGTCGCCATTGTGCCTTTTGTATTTAATTTCGATGCAATTTCTGTGTTTCATCGTCAATAAGACGGTCAGAGGGATACAGTAAAACTGAAGTGAAACATCAGAATCTATAACGAGTGTCACAGGAATGGTTCAAAGCATAGACAGTAAGAAAAGTAAGTCTACTTGTACTTAAGTCGGCATTGTGCCTTTTGTATTTAATCCCGATGCAATATCTGTGTTTCATCGTCAATAAGAAGGTCCAAGGGATACAGTACACCTGAAGTGAAGCATCGGAATCTATAACTAGTCTCACAGGAATGGTTCAAATCATAGACAGTAAGAAGAGTCAGTCTTCTTGTACTTAAGTCGGCATTGTGCCTTTTCTACTTAATTCCGATGCAATTTCTGTGTTCCATCATCAAGAAGAAGGTCAGAGGGATACTGTAAACCTGAAGTGAAGCATCGGAATGTATAACTAGTCTCACAGGAATGGTTCCAAACATAGACAGTAGGAAGAGTCAGTCTTCTTGTACTTGAGTTGGCATTGTGCCTTTTGTATTTAATTCCGATGCAATTTCTGTGTTTCATCGTCAATAAGAAGGTCAGAGGGATACAGTGAACCTGAAGTGAAGCATCGGAATCTATAACTACTGTCACAGGAGTGTTTCAAAACATTGACAGTAGGAAGAGACAGTCTTCATGTACTTAAGTCGGCATTGTGCCTTATCTATTTAATTCCGATGCAATTTCTCTGTTTCATCGTCAATAAGAAAGTCAGAGGGATACAGTATACATGAAGTGAATCATCGGAATCTATAATTAGTGTCACAGGAATGGTTCTAAACATAGACAGTAGGAAGAGTCAGTCATCTTGTACTTGAGTCGGCATTGTGCCTTTTGTATTTACTTCCGATGCAATTTCTGTTTTTCATCGTCAATAAGAAGGTCAGAGGGATACAGTAAACCTGAAGTGAGGCTTCGGAATCTATTACTACTGTCACAGGAATGGTTCAAAACATAGGCAGTGTGAAGAGTCAGTCTTCTTGTACATAAGTCAGCATAGTGCCTTTTCTATTAATTTCCGATGCAATTTCTGTGTTTCATCGTCAATAAGAGGGTCAGAGGGATACAGTAAACCTGAAGTGAAGCATCGGAATCAATAACTAGTGTCACAGGAATGTTTCAAAACATTGACAGTAGGAAGAGACAGTCTTCTTGTACGTAAGTCGGCATTGTGCCTTATCTATTTAATTCCGATGCAATTTCTGTGTTTCGTCAACAATAAGAAGGTCCAAGGGATACAGTAAACATGAAGTGAAGCATCGGAATCTATTACAAGTGTCACAGGAATGGTTCAAAACATAGTCAGTAAGAAGAGTCAGTTTTCTTGTACTTAAGTCGGCATGGTGCCTTTTGTATTTAATTCCGATGCAATTTCTGTGTTTCATCGTCAATAAGAAGATCCAAGGGATACAGTAAACATACAGTGAAGCATCGGAATCTAAAACTGGTCTCACAGCAAATGTTCAAAGCATAGTAAGTAAGAAGAGTCAGTCTTCTTGTACTTAAGTCGGCAATGTGGCTTTTCTATTTAATTCCGATGCAATTTCTGTGTTTCGTCATCAATAAGAAGGTCCAAGGGATACAGTAAACCTGAAGTGAAGCATCGGAATCTAAAACCGGTCTCACTGGAAAGTTTCAAAACATAGAGAGTACGAAGAGCCAGTCTTATTGTTCTTAAGTCAGCATTGTGCCTTTTCTCTTTAATTCCGATGCAATTTCTGTGTTTTATCGTCAATACGAAGGTCCAAGTGATACAGTAAACCTAAAGTGAAGCATCGGAATCTATAACTAGTGTCACAGGAATGGTTCAAAACATAGTCAGTAAGAAGAGTCAGTCTTCTTGTACTTAAGTCAGCACTGTGCCTTTTCTATTTAATTTCGATGCAATTTCTTTGTTTTATCGTCAATAAGAAGGTCCAAGTGATACAGTAAACCTAAAGTGAAGCATCGGAATCTATAACTAGTGTCACAGGAATGGTTCAAAACATAGTCAGTAAGAGGAGTCAGTCTTCTTGTACTGAAGTCAGCATTGTGCCTTTTCTATTTAATTCCGATGCAATTTCTTTGTGTTATCGTCAATAAGAAGGTCAGAGGGATACAGTAAACTTGAAGTGAAGCATCGGAATCTATAACTAGTGTCACAGGGATGGTTCAAATCATAGACAGTAAGAGGAGTCAGTCTTCTTGTACTCAAGTCGGCATTGTGCCTTTTCTATTTAATTCCGATGCAATTTCTGTGTTTCATCATCAAGAAGAAGGTCAGAGGGATACAGTAAACCTAAAGTGAAGCATCGGAATCTATAACTGGTGTCACAGGAATGATTACAAACATTGACAGTAAAAAGATACAGTCTTCTTGTACTTAAGTCTTAATTGTGCCTTTTGTATTTAATTCCGTTGCAATTTCTGTGTTTCATCGTCAATAAGAAGGTTCAAGTGTTACAGTAAACCTAAAGTGAAGCATCGGAATCTATAACTAGTGTCACAGGAATGGTTCAAAACATAGTCAGTAAGAAGAGTCAGTCTTCTTGTACTTAATCCAGCATTGTGCCTTTTCTATTTAATTCCGATGCAATTTCTGTGATTTATCGTCAATAAGAAGGTCGGAGGGATACAGTAAACCTGAAGTGAAGCATCGGAATCTATAACTAGTGTCACAGGGATGTTTCAAAACGTAGACAGTATGAAGAGTCAGTCCTCTTGTACTTATGTCGACATTGTGCCTTTTGTATTTAATTCCAATGCAATTTCTGTGTTTCATCCTCAATAAGAAAGACAGAGGGATACAGTAAACCTGAAGTGAGGCATCAGAATCTATAACTTGTTTCACAGGAATGGTTCAAAACATAGACAGTAAGAAGAGTCAGTCTACTTGTACTTAATTCGGCATTGTGCCTTTTCTATTTAATTCCGATGCAATTTCTATGTTTCATCGTCAATAAGAAGGTCAGAGGGATACAGTAAACCTGAAGTGAAGCATCGGAATCTATAACTAGTGTCACAGGAATTGTTCGAAGCATAGGCGGTAGGAAGAGTCAGTCTTCTTGTACTTAAATCGGCATTGTGCCTTTTGTATTTAATTAGGATGCAACTTCTGTCTTTCATCGTCAATAAGAAGGTCCAAGGGATACAGTAAACCTGAAGTGAGGCATTGGAATCTATAACTAGTGTCACAGGAATGGTTCAAAACATAGACAGTAAGAAGAGTGAGTTTTCTTGTACTTAAGTCGGCATTGTGCCTTTTCTGTTTAATTCCGATGCAATTTATGTCTTTCATCGTCAATAAGAAGGTCCAAGGGATACAGTAAACCTGGAGTGAGGCATCGGAATCTACAACTAGTGTCACACGAATGGTTCAAAACATAGACAGTAGGAAGAGACAGTCTTCTTGTACTTAAGTCGGCATTGTGCCTTTTGTATTTAATTTCGATGCAATTTATGTGTTTCATCGTCAATAAGACGGTCAGAGGGATACAGTAAAACTGAAGTGAAACATCAGAATCTATAACGAGTGTCACAGGAATGGTTCAAAACATAGACAGTAAGAAGAGTCAGTCTACTTGTACTTAAGTCGGCATTGTGCCTTTTGTATTTAATCCCGATGCAATATCTGTGTTTCATCGTCAATAAGAAGGTCCAAGGGATACAGTACACCTGAAGTGAAGCATCGGAATGTATAACTAGTCTCACAGGAATGGTTCAAAACAAAGACAGTAGGAAGAGTCAGTCTTCTTGTACTTGAGTTGGCATTGTGCCTTTTGTATTTAATTCCGATGCAATTTCTATGTTTTATCGTCAATAAGAAGGTCAGAGGGATACAGTAAACCTGAAGTGAAGCATCGGAATCTATAACTACTGTCACAGGAATGTTTCAAAACATTGACAGTAGGAAGAGACAGTCTTCTTGTACTTAAGTCGGCATTGTGCCTTATCTATTTAATTCCGATGCAATTTCTCTGTTTCATCGTCAATAAGAAAATCAGAGGGATACAGTAAACCTGAAGTGAAGCATCGGAATCTATAACTAGTGTGACAGGAATTGTTCAAATCATAGACAGTAAGAAGAGTCAGTCTTCTTGTACTTATGTCGGCATTGTGCCTTTTCTATTTAATTCCGATGCAATTTCTGTGTTTCATCGTCAATAAGAAGGTTAGAGGGATACAGTATACATGAAGTGAATCATCGGAATCTATAATTAGTGTCACAGGAATGGTTCTAAACATAGACAGTAGGAAGAGTCAGTCATCTTGTACTTGAGTCGGCATTGTGCCTTTTGTATTTACTTCCGATGCAATTTCTGTTTTTCATCGTCAATAAGAAGGTCAGAGGGATACAGTAAACCTGAAGTGAGGCATCGGAATCTATTACTACTGTCACAGGAATGGTTCAAAACATAGGCAGTAAGAAGAGTCAGTCTTCTTGTACATAAGTCAGCATAGTGCCTTTTCTATTAATTTCCGATGCAATTTCTGTGTTTCATCGTCAATAAGAGGGTCAGAGGGATACAGTAAACCTGAAGTGAAGCATCGGAATCAATAACTAGTGTCACAGGAATGTTTCAAAACATTGACAGTAGGAAGAGACAGTCTTCTTGTACTTAAGTCGGCATTGTGCCTTATCTATTTAATTCCGATGCAATTTCTGTGTTTCGTCATCAATAAGAAGCTCCAAGGGATACATCAATAAGAAGGTCCAAGGGATGCAGTAAACCTGAAGTGAAGCATCGGAATCTATAACAAGTGTCACAGGAATGGTTCAAAACATAGTCAGTAAGAAGAGTCAGTCTTCTTGTACTTAAGTCGGCAATGTGCCTTTTCTATTTAATTCCGATGCAATTTCTGTGTTTCGTCATCAATAAGAAGGTCCAAGGGATACAGTAAACCTGAAGTGAAGCATCGGAATCTAAAACCGGTCTCACTGGAAAGTTTCAAAACATAGAGAGTAAGAAGAGCCCGTCTTCTTGTACTTAAGTCAGCATTGTGCCTTTTCTATTTAATTCCGATGCAATTTCTGTGTTTTATCGCCAATAAGAAGGTCAGAGGGTACAGCAAACTTGAAGTGAGGCATCGGAATCTATAACTAGTGTCACAGGAATATTTCAAAACATAGTCAGTAAGAAGAGTCAGTCTTCTTGTACTTAAGTCGGCATTGTGCCTTTTCTATTTAAATCCGATGCAATTTCTGTTTTTCATCGTCAATAAGAAGGTCAGAGGGATACAGTAAACCTGACGTGAATCATCGGAATCTATAACTAGTGTCACAGGATTGGTTCTAAACATAGACAGTAGGAAGAGTCAGTCTTCTTGTACTTGAGTCGGCATTGTGATTTTTGTATTTAATTCCGATACAATTTCTATGTTTCACTGTCAATAAGAGGGTCCGAGGGATACAGTTATCCTGAAGTGAGGCATCAGAATCTGTAACTAGTGTCACAGGAATGGTTCAAAGCATAGACAGTAGGAAGAGTCAGTCTTCTTGTACTTAAGTCGGCATTGTGCCTTTTGTATTTAATTCCGATGCAACGTCTGTGTTTCATCTTCAATAAGAAGGTCCAAGGGATACAGTAAACCTGAAGTGAGGCATCGGAATCTATAACTAGTGTCACAGGAATGGTTCAAAACATAGACAGTAAGAAGAGTCTGTCTTCTTGTACTTAAATCAGGATTGTGCTTTTTCAATTTAATTCCGATGCAATTTCTGTGTTTCATCGTCAATAAGAAGGTCAGAGGGATACAGTAAACCTGAAGTGAAGCATCGGAATCTATAACTAGTGCCACAGGGATGGTTCAAAACGTAGACAGTGGGAAGAGTCAGTCTTCTTGTACTGAAGTCGGCATTGTGCCTTTTTTATTTAATCCCGATGCAATTTCTGTGTTTCATCGTCAATACGAAGGTCCAAGGGATACAGTACACCTGAAGTGAAGCATCGCAATCTATAACTAATGTCACAGGAATGGTTCAAATCATAGGCGGTAAGAAGAGTCAGTCTTCTTGTACTTAAGTCGCCATTGTGCCTTTTCTATTTAATTCCGATGCAATTTCTGTGTTTCATCATCAAGAAGAAGGTCAGAGGGATACAGTAAACTTGAAGCGAAGCATCGGAATGTATAACTAGTGTCACAGGAATGGTTCAAAACATTGACAGTAATTAGAGTCAGTCTTCTTGTACTTGAGTCGGCATTGTGCATTTTGTATTTAAATCCGATGCAATTTCTGTGTTTCATCGTCAATAAGAAGGTCAGAGGGATACAGTAAACCTGAAGTGAAGCATCGGAATCTATAACAAGTGTTACAGGAATGGTTCAAAAAATAGACAGTAGGAGGAGTCATTCTTCTTGTACTTAAGTCGGCATGGTGCCTTTTGTATTTAATTCCGATGCAAATTCTGTGTTTCATCGTCAATAAGAAGGTCCAAGATATACAGTAAACATATAGTGAAGCATCGGAATCTAAAACTGGTCTCACAGGAAATGTTCAAAGCATAGTCAGTAAGAAGAATCAGTCTTCTTGTACGTAAGTCGGCAATGTGCCTTTTCTATTTAATTCCGATGCATATTCTGTGTTTCGTCGTCAATAAGAAGGTCCAAGGGATACAGTAAACGTGAAGTGAAGCATCGGAATCTAAAACCTGTCTCACAGGAAAGGTTCAAAGCATAGAGAGTAAGAAGAGAAAGTCTTCTTGTACTTAAGTCAGCATTGTGCCTTTTCTATTTAATTCCGATGCAATTTCTGTGTTTTATCGTCAATAAGAAGGTCAGAGGGATACAGTAAACTTGAAGTGATGCATCGGAATCTATAACTAGTGTCACAGGAATGGTTCAAAACATTGACAGTAGGAAGCGTCAATCTTCTTGTACTTAAGTCGGCATTGTGCCTTTTGTATTTAATTCCCATGTAATTTCTAAGTTTCATCGTCAATAAGAAGGTCAGTGGGATACAGTAAAGCTGAAGTGAAGCATCGGAATCTATAACTAGTGTCACAGGAATGGTTAAAAGCATTGACAGTAAGAAGAGTCGAGTCTTCTTGTACCTAAGTCGGCATTGTGCCTTTTCTATTTAATTCAGATGCTATTTCTGTGTTTCATCGTCAATAAGAAGGTCCAAGTGATACAGTAAACCTAAAGTGAAGCATCGGAATCTACAGCTAGTGTCACAGGAATAGTTCAAAACATAGGCAGTAAGAAGAGTCAGTCTTCTTCTACTTAAGTCAGCATTGTGCCTTTTCTATTTATTTCCGATGCAATTTCTGTGTTTTATCGTCAATAAGAAGGTCAGAGGGATACAGTAAACTTGAAGTGAAGCATCGGAATCTATAACTAGTAACACAGGGATGGTTCAAACCGTAGACAGTAGGAAGAGTCAGTCTTCTTGTACTTAAGTTGGCATTGTGATTTTTGTAATTATTTCCGATGCAATTCCTGTGTTTCATCGTCAATTAGAGGGTCAGAGAGATACAGTAAACCTAAAGTGAAGCATCGGAATCTATAACTAGTGTCACAGGGATGGTTCAAAACGTAGACAGTAGGAAGAGTCGTCTTCTTGTACTGAAGTCGGCATTGTGCCTTTTCTATTTAATTCCGATGCAATTTCTGTGTTTCATCGTCAATAAGAACGTCCATGGGATACGGTAAACCTGAAGTGAGGCATCGTAATCTATAACTAGTGTCACAGGGATGGTTTAAACCGTAGACAGTAGGAAGAGTCAGTCTTCTTGTACTTAAGTTGGCATTGTGATTTAAGTATTTATTTCCGATGCAATTTCTGTGTTTCATCGTCAATTAGAGGGTCAGAGAGATACAGTAAACCTAAAGTGAAGCATCGGAATCTATAACTAGTGTCACAGGAATGGTACAAATCATAGTCAGTAGGAAGAGTCAGTCTTCTTGTACTTAAGCCGGCATTGTGCCATTTGTATTTAATTCCGATGCAACTTCTGTGTTTCATCGTCAATAAGAAGGTCCAAGGGATACAGTAAACCTGAAGTGAGGCAATGGAATCTGTTACTACTCTCACAGGAATGGTTCAAAACATGGACAGTAAGAAAAGTCAGTCTTCTTGTACATGATTCAGCAGTGTGCCTTTTGTATTTAATTCCGATGCAACTTCTGTGTTTCATCTTCAGTAAGAAGGTCCAAGGGATACAGTAAACCTGAAGTGAGGCATCGGAATCTATAACTAGTGTCACAGGAATGGTTCAAACATAGACAGTATTAAGAGACACTCTTCTTGTACTTAAGTCGGCATTGTGCCTATTGTATTTTATTCCGATGCAATTTCTGTGTTCCATCGTCAATAAGAAGGTCAGAGGTATACAGTAAAACTGAAGTGAAGCATCAGAATCTATAACTAGTGTCACTGGAATGGTTCAAAACGTAGACAGTAAGAAGAGTCAGTCTACTTGTACTTAAGTCGGCATTGTGCCTTTTGTATTTAATCCCGATGCAATTTCTGTGTTTCATAGTCAATACGAAGGTCCAAGGGATACAGTACACCTGAAGTGATGCATCGGAATCTATAACTAGTGTCACAGGAATGGTTCAAATCATAGACAGTAAGAAGAGTCGGTCTTCTTGTACTTAAGTCGGCATTGTGCCTTTTCTATTTAATTCCGATGCAATTTCTGTGTTTCATCATCAAGAAGAAGGTCAGAGGGATACAGTAAACCTGAAGTGAAGCATCGGAATGTATAACTAGTGTCACAGGAATGGTTCATAACATAGACAGTAGGAAGAGTCAGTCTTCTTGTACTTGAGTCGGCAATGTGCCTTTTGTATTTAATTCCGATGCAATTTCTGTGTTTCATCGTCAATAAGAAGGTCCAAAGGATACAGCAAACCTGAAGTGAGGCATCGGAATCTATAACTAGTGTCACAGGAATAGTTCAAAGCATAGACAGTAAGAAGAGTCAGTCTTCTTGTACTTAAGTCGGCATTGTGCCTTTTGTATTTAATTCCGATGCAATTTCTGTGTTTCATCATCAATACGAAGGTCCGTGGGATACAGTAAACCTGAAGTGAGGCATCGGAATCTATAACTAGTGTCACAGGAATGGTTCAAAACATAGTCAGTAAGAAGAGTCAGTCTTCTTGTACTTAAGTCGGCAAGGTGCCTTTTGTATTTAATTCCGATGCAATTTCTGTGTTTCATCGTCAATAAGAAGGTACAAGATATACAGTAAACATGTAGTGAAGCATCGGAATCTAAATCTGGTATCACAGGAAATGTTCAAAAGCATAGTCAGTAAGAAGAGTCAGTCTTCTTGTACGTAAGTCGGCATTGTGCCTTTTCTATTTAATTCCGATGAAATTTCTGTGTTTCGTCGTCAATAAGAAGGTCCAAGGGATACAGTAAACCAGAAGTGAAGCATCGGAATCTAATACCGGTATCACAGGAAAGGTTCAAAGCATAGTGAGTATGAAGAGCCAGTCATCTTGTATTTGATTCGGCATTGTGCACTTGTATTTAATTCCGATGCAATTTCTGTGTTTCATCGTCAATAAGAAGGTCCAAGGGATACAGTAAACATACAGTGAAGCATCGGAATCTAAAACTGGTCTCACAGGAAATGTTCAAAGCATAGTAAATAAAAAGAGTCAGTCTTCTTGTACTTAAGTCGGCAATGTGCCTTTTCTATTTAATTCCGATGCAATATCTGTGTTTCGTCGTCAATAATAAGGTCCAAGGGATACAGTAAACCTGAAGTGAAGCATCGGAATCTAAAACCGGTCTCACAGGAAAGGTTCAAAACATAGAGAGTAAGAAGAGCCAGTCTTCTTGTACTTAAGTCAGCATTGTGCCATTTCTATTTAATTCCGATGCAATTTCTGTGTTTTATCGTCAATAAGAAGGTCAGAGGGATACAGTAAACTTGAAGTGAAGCATCGGAATCTATAACTAGTGTCACAGGAATGGTTCAAATCATAGACAGTAAGAAGAGTCAGTCTTCTTTTACCTATGTCGGCATTGTGCCTTTTCTATTTAATTCCGATGCAATTTCTGTGTTTCATCGTCAATAAGAAGGTTAGAGGGATACAGTAATCATGAAGTGAATCATCGGAATCTAAAACTGGTCTCACAGGAAATGTTCAAAGCATAGTAAATAAAAAGAGTCAGTCTTCTTCTACTTATGTCGGCATTGTGCCTTTTCTATTTAAATCCGATTCAATTTCTGTGTTTCATCGTCAATAAGAAGGTCAGAGGGATACAGAAAACCGGCCGTGAATCATCGGAATCTATAACTAGTGTCACAGGAATGGTTAAAAACATAGACAGTAGGAAGAGACAGTCTTCTTGTACTTAAGTCGGCATTGTGCCTTTTGTATTTTATTCCGATGCAATTTCTGTGTTTCATCGTCAATAAGAAGGTCAGAGGGATACAGTAAAACTGAAGTGAAGCATCAGAATCTATAACTAGTGTCACAGGAATGGTTCAAAGGATAGACAGTAAGAAGAGACAGTCTACTTGTACTTAAGTCGGCATTGTGCCTTTTGTATTTAATCCCGATGCAATTTCTGTGTTTCGTCGTCAATAAGAAGGTCCAAGGGATACAGTAAACGTGAAGTGAAGCATCGGAATCTAAAACCTGTCTCACAGGAAAGGTTCAAAGCATAGAGAGTAAGAAGAGCCAGTCTTCTTGTACTTAAGTCAGCATTGTGCCTTTTCTATTTAATTCCGATGCAATTTCTGTCTTTTATCGTCAATAAGAAGGTCAGAGGGATACAGTAAACTTGAAGTGATGCATCGGAATCTATAACTAGTGTCACAGAGGTGGTTCAAATCATTGACAGTAGGAAGCGTCAATCTTCTTGTACTTAAGTCGGCATTGTGCCTTTTGTATTTAATTCCCATGTAATTTCTAAGTTTCATCGTCAATAAGAAGGTCAGTGGGATACAGTAAAGCTGAAGTGAAGCATCGGAATCTATAACTAGTGTCACAGGAATGGTTAAAAGCATTGACAGTAAGAAGAGTCAGTCTTCTTGTACCTAAGTCGGCATTGTGCCTTTTCTATTTAATTCAGATGCAATTTCTGTGTTTCATCGTCAATAAGAAGGTCCAAGTGATACAGTAAACCTAAAGTGAAGCATCGGAATCTACAACTAGTGTCACAGGAATAGTTCAAAACATAGGCAGTAAGAAGAGTCAGTCTTCTTGTACTTAAGTCAGCATTGTGCCTTTTCTATTTATTTCCGATGCAATTTCTGTGTTTTATCGTCAATAAGTAGGTCAGAGGGATACAGTAAACTTGAAGTGAAGCATCGGAATCTATAACTAGTGTCACAGGGATGGTTCAAACCGTAGACAGTAGGAAGAGTCAGTCTTCTTGTACTTAAGTTGGCATTGTGATTTATGTAATTATTTCCGATGCAATTTCTGTGTTTCATCGTCAATTAGAGGGTCAGAGAGATACAGTAAACCTAAAGTGAAGCATCGGAATCTATTACTAGTGTCACAGGGATGGTTCAAAACGTAGACAGTAGGAAGAGTCGTCTTCTTGTACTGAAGTCGGCATTGTGCCTTTTCTATTTAATTCCGATGCAATTTCTGTGTTTCATCGTCAATTAGAGGGTCAGAGAGATACAGTAAACCTAAAGTGAAGCATCGGAATCTATAACTAGTGTCACAGGAATAGTTCAAAACATAGGCAGTAAGAAGAGTCAGTCTTCTTGTACTTAAGTCAGCATTGTGCCTTTTCTATTTATTTCCGATGCAATTTCTGTGTTTCATCGTCAATAAGAACGTCCATGGGATACGGTAAACCTGAAGTGAGGCATCGGAATCTATAACTAGTGTCACAGGGATGGTTCAAACCGTAGACAGTAGGAAGAGTCAGTCTTCTTGCACTTAAGTTGGCATTGTGATTTTTGTATTTATTTCCGATGCAATTTCTGTGTTTCATCGTCAATTAGAGGGTCAGAGAGATACAGTAAACCTAAAGTGAAGCATCGGAATCTATAACTAGTGTCACAGGAATGGTTCAAAAGCATAGACAGTAAGAAGAGTCAGTCTTCTTGTACTTAAGTCGGCATTGTGCATTTTTTATTTAATTCCGATGCAATTTCAGTGTTTCATCATCAATACGAAGGTCCATGGGGTTCAGTAAACCTGAAGTGAGGCATCGGAATCTATAACTAGTGTCACAGAAATGGTTCAATACATAGTCAGTAAGAAGAGTCAGTCTACGTGTACGTAAGTCGGCATTGTGCCTTTTGTATTTAATTCCGATGCAATTTTTGTGTTTCATCGTCAATAAGAAGGTCAGAGGGATACAGAAAACCTGAAGTGAAGCATCGGAATCTAATACCGGTCTCACAGGAAAGGTTCAAAGCATAGTGAGTAAGAAGAGCCAGTCATCTTGTATTTGAGTCGGCATTGTGCCTTTTGTATTTAATTCCGATGCAATTTCTGTGTTTCATCGTCAATACGAAGGTCCAAGGGATACAGTAAACCTGAAGTGAAGCATCGGCATCTAATACCGGTCTCACAGGAAAGGTTCAAAGCATAGTGAGTAAGAAGAGCCAGTCATCTTGTATTTGAGTCGGCATTGTGCCTTTTGTATTTAATTCCGATGCAATTTCTGTGTTTCATCGTCAATACGAAGGTCAGAGGCATGCAGTAAAACTGAAGTGAAGCATCAGAATCTATAACTAGTGTCACAGGAATGGTTCAAAACATAGACACTAAGAAGAGTCAGTCTACTTGTACTTAAGTCGGCATTGTGCCTTTTCTATTTAATTCCGATGCAATTTCTGTGTTTCATCATCAAGAAGAAGGTCAGAGGGATACAGTAAACCTGAAGTGAAGCATCGGAATGTATAACTAGTGTCACAGGAATGGTTCATAACATAGACAGTAGGAAGAGTCAGTCTTCTTGTACTTGAGTCGGCAATGTGCCTTTTGTATTTAATTCCGATGCAATTTCTGTGTTTCATCGTCAATAAGAAGGTCCAAAGGATACAGCAAACCTGAAGTGAGGCATCGGAATCTATAACTAGTGTCACAGGAATAGTTCAAAGCATAGACAGTAAGAAGAGTCAGTCTACGTGTACGTAAGTCGGCATTGTGCCTTTTGTATTTAATTCCGATGCAATTTTTGTGTTTCATCGTCAATAAGAAGGTCCATGGGATACAGCACACCTGAAGTGAAGAATCGGAATCTATAACTAGTGTCACAGGAATGGTTTAAATCATAGACAGTGAGAAGAGTCAGTCTTCTTGTACTTATGTCGGCATTGTGCCTTTTATATTTAAACCTGATTCAATTTCTGTGTTTCATCGTCAATAAGAAGGTCAGAGGGATACAGAAAACCGGCCGTGAATCATCGGAATCTATAACTAGTGTCACCGGATTGGTTCAAAACATAGACAGTAGGAAGAGTCAGTCTTCTTGTACTTGAGTCGGCATTGTGACTTTTGTATTTAATTCCGATGCAATATCTGTGTTTCATCGTCAATAAGAGGGTCAGAGGGATACAGTAAACCTGATGTGAAGCATCGGAATCTATAACTAGTGTCACAGGAATGGTTCAAAACGTAGACAGTAGGAAGAGTCAGTCTTCTTGTACTTAAGCCGGAATTGTGCCTTTTGTATTTAATTCCGATGCAATTTCTGTGTTTCATCGTCAATAAGAGGGTCCAAGGGATACAGTAAACATACAGTGAAGCATCGGAATCTAAAACTGGTCTCACAGGAAATGTTCAAAGCATAGTAAATAAAAAGAGTCAGTCTTCTTGTACTTATGTCGGCATTGTGCCTTTTCTATTTAAATCCGATTCAATTTCTGTGTTTCATCGTCAATAAGAAGGTCAGAGGGATACAGTAAACCTGAAGTGAAGCATCGGAATGTATAACTAGTGTCACAGGAATGGTTCAAAACATAGACAGTAGGAAGTGTAAGTCTTCTTGTACTTGAGTCGGCATTGTGCCTTTTGTATTTAATTCCGATGCAATTTCTGTGTTTCATCATCAATAAGAAGGTCAGAGGGATACAGTAAACCTGAAGTGAGGCATCGGAATCTATAACTAGTGTCACAGGAATGGTTCAAAACATAGACACTAAGAAGAGTCAGTCTACTTGTACTTAAGTCGGCATTGTGCCATTTGTATTAAATCCCTATGCAATTTCTGTGTTTCATCGTCAATACGAAGGTCCAAGGGATACAGTACACCTGAAGTGAAGCATCGGAATCTATAACTAGTGTCACAGGAATGGTTCAAATCATAGACAGTAAGAAGAGTCAGTCTTCTTGTACTTAAGTCGGCGTTGTGCCTTTTATATTTAATTCCGATGCAATTTCTGGGTTTCATCATCAAGAAGAAGGTCAGAGGGATACAGTAAACCTGAAGAGAAGCATCGGAATGTATAACTAGTCTCACAGGAATGATTCAAAACATAGACAGTAGGAAGAGTCAGTCTTCTTGTACTTTAGTCGGCATTGTGCCTTTTGTATTTAATTCCGATGCAATTTCTGTGTTTCATCGTCAATAAGAAGGTCAGAGGGATACAGTAAACCTGAAGTGAACCATCGGAATCTATAACTAGTGTCACAGGTATGGTTCAAAACATTGACAGTAGGAAGAGTCAGTCTTCTTGTACTTAAGTCGGCATTGTGCCTTTTATATTTAAACCTGATTCAATTTCTGTGTTTCATCGTCAATAAGAAGGTCAGAGGGAAACAGAAAACCGGCCGTGAATCATCGGAATCTATAACTAGTGTCACAGGATTGGTTCAAAACATAGACAGTAGGAAGAGTCAGTCTTCTTGTACTTGAGTCGGCATTGTGACATTTGTATTTAATTCCGATGCAATTTCTGTGTTTCATCGTCAATAAGAGGGTCAGAGGGATACAGAAAACCTGATGTGAAGCATCGGAATCTATAACTAGTGTCACAGGAATGGTTCAAAACGTAGACAGTAGGAAGAGTCAGTCTTCTTGTACTTAAGCCGGAATTGTGCCTTTTGTATTCAATTCCGATGCAACTTCTGTAATTCATCGTCAATAAGAAGGTCCAAGGGATACAGTAAACCTGAAGTGAGGCATCGGAATCTGTTACTACTGTCACAGGAATGGTTCAAAACATAGACAGTAAGAAGAGTCAGTCTTCTTGTACATAAGTCAGCATTGTGCCTTTTCTATTAATTTCCGATGCAATTTCTGTGTTTCATCGTCAATAAGAGGGTCAGAGGGATACAGTAAACCTGAAGTGAGGCATCGGAATCTATAACTAGTGTCACAGGAATGGTTCAAAACATAGACAGAAAGAAGAGTCAGTCTACTTGTACTTAAGTCGGCATTGTGCCTTTTGTATTTAATTCCGAAGCAATTTTTTGTGTTTCATCGTCAATAAGAAGGTCCAAGGGATACAGCACACCTGAAGTGAAGAATCGGAATCTATAACTAGTGTCACAGGAATGGTTCACATCATAGACAGTGAGAAGAGTCAGTCTTCTTGTACTTATGTCGGCATTGTGCCTTTTCTATTTAAATCCGATTCAATTTCTGTGTTTCATCGTCAATAAGAAGGTCAGAGGGATACAGAAAACCGGCCGTGAATCATCGGAATCTATAACTAGTGTCACATAATTGGTTCAAAACATAGACAGTAAGAAGAGTCAGTCTTCTTGTACATAAGTCAGCATTGTGCCTTTTCTATTAATTTCCGATGCAATTTCTGTGTTTCATTGTCAATAAGAGGGTCAGAGGGATACAGTAAACCTGAAGTGAGGCATCGGAATCTATTACTAGTGTCACAGGAATGGTTCAAAACATAGACAGTAAGAACAGTCAGTCTACTTGTACTTAAGTCGGCATTGTGCCTTTTGTATTTAATTCCGATGCAATTTCTGTGTTTCATCGTCAATAAGAAGGTCAGAGGGATACAGTAAACCTGAAGTGAAGCATCGGAATCTATAACTAGTGTCACAGGGATGGTTCAAAACGTATACAGTAGGAAGAGTCAGTCTTCTTGTACTGAAGTCGGCATTGTGCCTTTTCTATTTAATTCCGATGCAATTTCTGTCTTTCATCGTCAATAAGAAGGTCCAAGGGATACAGTATACCTGAACTGAGGCATCGGAATCTATAACTAGTGTCACAGGAATGGTTCAAAACATAGACAGTGGGAAGAGACAGTCTTCTTGTACTTAAGTCGGCATTGTGCCTTTTGTATTTTATTCCGATGCAATTTCTGTGTTTCATCGTCAATAAGAAGGTCAGAGGGATACAGTAAAACAGAAGTGAAGCATCAGATTCTATAACTAGTGTCACAGGAATGGTTCAAAGGATAGACAGTAAGAAGAGTCAGTCTACTTGTACTTAAGTCGGCATTGTGCCTTTTGTATTTAATCCCGATGCAATTTCTGTGATTCATAGTCAATACGAAGGTCCAAGGGATACAGTACACCTGAAGTGAAGCATCGAATCTATAACTAGTGTCACAGGAATGGTTCAAATCATAGACAGTAAGAAGAGTCTGTCTTCTTGTACTTAAGTCGGCATTGTGCCTTTTCTATTTAATTCCGATGCAATTTCTGTGTTTCATCATCAAGAAGAAGGTCAGAGGGATACAGTAAACCTGAAGTGAAGCATCGGAATGTATAACTAGTGTCCCAGGAATGGTTCAAAACATAGACAGTAGGAAGTGTCAGTCTTCTTGTACTTGAGTGGGCATTGTGCCTTTTGTATTTAATTCCGATGCAATTTCTGTGTTTCATCGTCAATAAGAAGGTCAGAGGGATACAGTAAACCTGAAGTGAAGCATCGGAATCCACAACAAGTGTCACAGGAATGGTTCAAAAAATAGACAGTAGAAGGAGTCATTCTTCTTGTACTTAAGTCGGCATTGTGAATTTTGTAATTAATTCCGATGCAATTTCTGTGTTTCATCGTCAATAAGAAGGTCCAAAGGATACAGTAAACCTGAAGTGAGGCATCGGAATCTATAACTAGTGTCACAGGAATGGTTCAAAAGCATAGACAGTAAGACGAGTCAGTCTTCTTGTACTTAAGTCGGCATTGTGCCTTTTTTATTTAATTCCGATGCAATTTCAGTGTTTCATCATCAATACGAAGGTCCATGGGGTACAGTAAACCTGAAGTGAGGCATCGGAATCTATAACTAGTGTCACAGAAATGGTTCAAAACATAGTCAGTAAGAAGAGTCAGTCTTCTTGTACTTAAGTCGGCATGGTGCCTTTTGTATTTAATTCCGATGCAATTTCTGTGTTTCATCGTCAATAAGAAGGTCCAAGATATACAGTAAACATATAGTGAAGCATCGGAATCTAAATCTGGTCTCACAGGAAATGTTCAAATCATAGTCAGTAAGAAGAGTCAGTCTTCTTGTACGTAAGTCAGCATTGTGCCTTTTCTATTTAATTCCGATGAAATTTCTGTGTTTCGTCGTCAATAAGAAGGTCCAAGGGATACAGTAAACCTGAAGTGAAGCATCGGAATCTAATACCGGTCTCACAGGAAAGGTTCAAAACATAGTGAGTAAGAAGAGCCCGTCATCTTGTATTTGAGTCGGCATTGTGCCTTTTGTATTTAATTCCGATGCAATTTCTGTGTTTCATCGTCAATACGAAGGTCAGAGGCATGCAGTAAAACTGAAGTGAAGCATCAGAATCTATAACTAGTGTCACAGGAATGGTTCAAAACATAGACAGTAAGAAGAGTCAGTCTACTTGTACTTAAGTCGGCATTGTGCCATTTGTATTAAATCCCTATGCAATTTCTGTGTTTCATCGTCAATACGAAGGTCCAAGGGATACAGTACACCTGAAGTGAAGCATCGGAATCTGTAACTAGTGTCACAGGAATGGTTCAAATCATAGACAGTAAGAAGAGTCAGTCTTCTTGTACTTACGTCGGCGTTGTGCCTTTTATATTTAATTCCGATGCAATTTCTGGGTTTCATCATCAAGAAGAAGGTCAGAGGGATACAGTAAACCTGAAGAGAAGCATCGGAATGTATAACTAGTCTCACAGGAATGATTCAAAACATAGACAGTAGGAAGAGTCAGTCTTCTTGTACTTTAGTCGGCATTGTGCCTTTTGTATTTAATTCCGATGCAATTTCTGTGTTTCATCGTCAATAAGAAGGTCAGAGGGATACAGTAAACCTGAAGTGAACCATCGGAATCTATAACTAGTGTCACAGGTATGGTTCAAAACATTGACAGTAGGAAGAGTCAGTCTTCTTGTACTTAAGTCGGCATTGTGCCTTTTCCATTTAATTCCGATGCAATATCTCTGTTTCATCGTCAATAAGAAAGTTAGAGGGATACAGTAAACCTTAAGTGAAGCATCGTAATCTATAACAAGTGTCACAGGAATGGTTCAAAACATAGTCAGTAAGAAGAGACAGTCTTCTTGTACCTAAGTCGTCATGGTGCCTTTTGTATTTAATTCCGATGCAATTTCTGTGTTTCATCGTCAATAAGAAGGTCCAAGGGATACAGTAAACATACAGTGAAGCATCGGAATCTAAAACTGGTCTCACAGGAAATGTTCAAAGCATAGTAAGTAAGAAGAGTCAGTCTTCTTGTACTTAAGCCGGCATTGTGCCTTTTGTATTTAATTCCGATGCAACTTCTGTGTTTCATCGTCAATAGGAAGGTCCAGGAGATACAGTAAACCTGAAGTGAGGCATCGGAATCTGTTACTACTGTCACAGGAATGGTTCAAAACATAGACAGTAAGAAGAGTCAGTCTTCTTGTACATAAGTCAGCATTGAGCCTTTTCTATTAATTTCCGATGCAATTACTGTGTTTCATCGTCAATAAGAGGGTCAGAGGGATACAGTAAACCTGAAGTGAGGCGTCGAAATCTATAACTAGTGTCACAGGAGTGGTTCAAAACATAGTCAGTAAGAAGAGTCAGTCTTCTTGTACTTAAGATAGCATTGTGCCTTGTCTATTTAATTCCGATGCAATTTCTGTGTTTCATCGTCAATTAGAAGGTCAGAGGGATACAGTAAACCCGAAGTGAAGCATCGGAATCTATAACTAGTGTCACAGGGATGGTTCAAAACGTATACAGTAGGAAGAGTCAGTCTTCTTGTACTGAAGTCGGCATTGTGCCTTTTCTATTTAATTCCGATGCAATTTCTGTCTTTCATCGTCAATAAGAAGGTCCAAGGGATACAGTAAACCTGGACTGAGGCATCGGAATCTATAACTAGTGTCACAGGAATGGGTCAAAACATAGACAGTAGGAAGAGACAGTCTTCTTGTACTTAAGTCGGCATTGTGCCTTTTGTATTTTCTTCCGATGCAATTTCTGTGTTTCATCGTCAATAAGAAGTTTAGAGGGATACACTAAAACTGAAGTGAAGCATCAGAATCTATAACTAGTGTCACAGGAATGGTTCAAAACATAGACAGTAAGAAGAGTCAGTCTACTTGTACTTAAGTCGGCATTGTGCCTTTTGTATTTAATCCCTATGCAATTTCTGTGTTTCATCGTCAATACGAAGGTCCAAGGGATACAGTACACCTGAAGTGAAGCATCGGAATCTATAACTAGTGTCACAGGAATGGTTCAAATCATAGACAGTAAGAAGAGTCAGTCTTCTTGTACTTAAGTCGGCATTGTGCCTTTTCTATTTAATTCTGATGCAATTTCTGGGTTTCATCATCAAGAAGAAGGTCAGAGGGATACAGTAAACCTGAAGAGAAACATCGGAATGTATAACTAGTCTCACAGGAATGGTTCAAATCATAGACAGTAGGAAGAGTTAGTCTTCTTGTACTTTAGTCGGCATTGTGCTTTTTGTATTTCATTCCGATGCAATTTCTGTCTTTCATCGTCAATAAGAAGGTCCAAGGGATACAGTAAACCTGAACTGAGGCATCGGAATCAACAACTAGTGTCACAGGAATGGTTCAAAACATAGACAGTAGGAAGATACAGTCTTCTTGTACTTAAGTCGGCATTGTGCCTTTTGTATTTTATTCCGATGCAATTTCTGTGTTTCATCGTCAATACGAAGGTCAGAGGGATACAGTAAAACTGAAGTGAAGCATCAGAATCTATAACTAGTGTCACAGGAATGGTTCAAAACATAGTCAGTGAGAAGAGTCAGTCTTCTTGTACCTAAGTCGGCATGGTGCCTTTTGTATTTAATTCCGATGCAATTTCTGTGTTTCATCGTCAATAAGAAGGTCCAAGGGATACAGTAAACATACAGTGAAGCATCGGAATCTAAAACTGGTCTCACAGGAAATGTTCAAAGCATAGTAAGTAAGAAGAGTCAGTCTTCTTGTACTTAAGCCGGCATTGTGCCTTTTGTACTTAATTCCGATGCAACTTCTGTGTTTCATCGTCAATAGGAAGGACCAGCGGATACAGTGAACCTGAAGTGAGGCATCGGAATCTGTTACTACTGTCACAGGAATGGTTCAAAACATAGACAGTAAGATGAATCAGTCTTCTTATACATAAGTTAGCATTGTGCCTTTTCTATTAATTTCCGATGCAATTTCTGTTTTTCATCGTCAATAAGAGGGTAAGAGGGATACAGTAAACCTGAAGCGAGGCATCGGAATCTATAACTAGTATCACAGGAATGGTTCAAAACATAGACAGTAAGAAGAGTCAGTCTTCTTGTACTTAAGTCGGCATTGTGACTTTTCTATTTAATTCCGATGCAATTTCTGGGTTTCATCATCAAGAAGAAGGTCAGAGGGATACAGTAAACCTGAAGAGAAACATCGGAATGTATAACTAGTGTCACAGGAATGGTTCAAAACACAGACAGTAGGGAGTGTCAGTCTTCTTGTACTTGAGTCGGCATTGTGCCTGCTGTATTTAATTCCGATGCAATTTCTGTGTTTCATCGTCAATAAGAAGGTCAGAGGGATACAGTAAACCTGAAGTGAAGCATCGGAATCTATTACAAGTGTCACAGGAATGGTTCAAAAAATAGACAGTAGGAGGAGTCATTCTTCTTGTACTTAAGTCGGCATTGTGCCTTTTGTATTTAATTCCGATGCAATTTCTGTGTTTCATCGTCAATAAGAAGGTCCAAGATATACAGTAAACATATAGTGAAGCATCGGAATCTAAATCTGGTCTCACAGGAAATGTTCAAAGCATAGTCAGTAAGAAGAGTCAGTCTTCTTGTACGTAAGTCGGCATTGTGCCTTTTCTACTTAAGTCCGATGAAATATCTGCGTTTCGTCGTCAATAAGAAGGTCCAAGTTATACAGTACACCTGAAGTGAAGCATCGGAATCTATAACTAGTGTCACAGGAATAGTTCAAATTATAGACAGTAAGAAGAGTCAGTCTTCTTGTACTTAAGTCGGCATTGTGCCTTTTTTTTTTAATTCCGATGCAATTTCTGGGTTTCATCATCAAGAAGAAGGTCAGAGGGATACAGTAAACCTGAAGAGAAGCATCGGAATGTATAACTAGTCTCAGAGGAATGGTTAAAACCATAGACAGTAGGAAGAGTCAGTCTTCTTGTACTTTAGTCGGCATTGTGCCTTTTGTATTTAATTCCGATGCAATTACTGTGTTTCATCGTCAAAAAGAAGGTCAGAGGGATACAGTAAACCTGAAGTGACCATCGGAATCTATAACTAGTGTCACAGGTATGGTTCAAAACATTGACAGTAGGAAGAGTCAGTCCTCTTGTACTTAAGTCGGCATTGTGCCTTTTCCATTTAATTATAATGCAATATCTCTGTTTCATCGTCAATAAGAAAGTTAGAGGGATACAGTAAAGCTTAAGTGAAGCATCCGAATCTATAACAAGTGTCACAGGAATGGTTCAAAACATAGTCAGTAAGAAGAGTCAGTCATCCTGTACCTAAGTCGGCATGGTGCCTTTTCTATTTAATTCCAAAGCACTTTCTGTGCTTCATCGTCAATAAGAAGGTCCAAGGGATACAGTAAACATACAGTGAAGCATCGGAATGTAAAACTAGTCTCACTGCAAATGTTCAATGCATAGCAAGTAAGAAGAGTCAGTCTTCTTGTACTTAAGCCGGCATTGTGCCTTTTGTATTTAATTCCGATGCAACTTCTGTGTTTCATCGTCAATAGGAAGGTCCAGGGGATACAGTAAACCTGAAGTGAGGCATCGGAATCTGTTACTACTGTCACAGGAATGGTTCAAAACATAGACAGTAAGAAGAGTCAGTCTTCTTGTACATAAGTCAGCATTGTGCCTTTTCTATTAATTTCCGATGCAATTTCTGTGTTTCATCGTCAATAAGAGGGCCAGAGGGATACAGTAAACCTGAAGTGAGGCATCGGAATCTATAACTAGTGTCACAGGAATGGCTCAAAACATAGACAGTAAGAAGAGTCAGTCTACTTGTACTTCAGTCGGCATTGTGCCTTTTGTATTTAATTCCGATGCAATATCTGTGTTTCATCGTCAATAAGAAGATCCAAGGGATACAGCACACCTGAAGTGAAGAATCGGAATCTATAACTACTGTCACAGGAATGGTTCAAATCATATACAGTGAGAAGAGTCAGTGTAGTTGTACTTATGTCGGCATTGTGCCTTTTCTATTTAAATCCGATGCAATTTCTGTGTTTCATCGTCAATAAGAAGGTCAGAGGGATACAGAAAACCTGACGTGAAATATCGGAATCTATAACTAGTGTCACAGGATTGGTTCAAAACATAGACAGTAGGAAGAGTCAGTCTTCTTGTACTTGAGTCGGCATTGTGATTTTTGTATTTAATTCCGATGCAATTTCTGTGTTTCATCGTCAATAAGAGGGTCTGAGGGATACAGTGAACCTGTAGTGAGGCATCAGAATCAATAACTAGTGTCACAGGAATGGTTCAAAGGATAGACAGTAGGAAGAGTCAGTCTTCTTGTACTTAAGTCGGCATTGTGCCTTTTGTATTTAATTCCGACGCAACTTCTGTGTTTCATCTTCAATAAGAAGGTCCAAGGGATACAGTAAACCTGAAGTGAGGCATCGGAATCTATAACTAGTGTCACAGGGATGGTTCAAAACGTAGACAGTAGTCAGAGTCAGTCTTCTTGTACTGAAGTCGGCATTGTGCCTTTTCTATTTAATTCCGATGCAATTTCTGTCTTTCATCGTCAACAAGAAGGTCCAAGGGATACAGTAAACCTGAAGTGAGGCATCGGAATCTATAACTAGTGTCACAGGAATGGTTCAAAACATAGACAGTAGGAAGAGTCAGTCTTCTTGTACTTGAGTCGCCATTGTGCCTTTTGTATTTAATTCCGATGCAATTTCTGTGTTTCATCGTCAATAAGAAGGTCGGAGGGATACAGTAAACCTGAAGTGAAGCATCGGAATCTATAACAAGTGTCACAGGATGGTTCAAAAAATAGACAGTAGGAGGAGTCATTCTTCTTGTACTTAAGTCGGCATTGTGCCTTTTGTATTTAATTCCGATGCAATTTCTGTGTTTCATCATCTATACGAAGGTCCATGGGATACAGTAAACCTGAAGTGAGGCATCAGAATCTATAACTAGTGTCACAGGAATGGTTCAAAACATAGTCAGTAAGAAGAGTCAGTCTTCTTGTACTTAAGTTGGCATGGTGTCTTTTGTATTTAATTCCGATGCAATTTCTGTGTTTCATCGTCAATAAGAAGGTCCAAGATATACAGTAAACATATAGTGAAGCATCGGAATCTAAATCTGGTCTCACAGGAAATGTTCAAAGCATAGTCAGTACGAAGAGTCAGTCTTCTTGTACGTAAGTCGGCATTGTGCCTTTTCTATTTAATTCCGATGACATTTCTGTGTTTCATCGTCAATAAGAATGTCCAAGGGATACAGTAAACCAGAAGTGAAGCATCGGAATCTAATACCGGTCTCACAGGAAAGGTTCAAAGCATAGTGAGTAAGAAGAGCCAGTCATCTTGTATTTGAGTCGGCATTGTGCCTTTTGTATTTAATTCCGATGCAATTTCTAAGTTTCATCGTCAATACGAAGGTCAGGGGGATACAGTAAACCTGAAGTGAAGCATCGGAATCTATATCTAGTGTCACAGGAATGGTTCAATACATAGAGAGTAGGAAGAGACAGTCTTCTTGTACTTAAGTCGGCATTGTGCCTTTTGTATTTAATTCCGATGCAATTTCTGTGTATCATCGTCAATAAGAAGGTCAGAGGCATACAGTAAAACTGAAGTGAAGCATCAGAATCTATAACTAGTGTCACAGGAATGGTTCAAAACATGGACAGTAAGGAAAGTCAGTCTACTTGTACTTAAGTCGGCATTGTGCCTTTTGTATTTAATCCCTATGCAATTTCTGTGTTTCATCGTCAATAAGAAGGTCCAAGGGATACAGTACACCTGAAGTGAAGCATCGGAATCTATAACTAGTGTCACAGGAATGGTTCACATCATAGACAGTAAGAAGAGTCAGTCTTCTTGTACTTAAGTCGGCATTGTGCCCTTTCTATTTAATTCCGATGCAATTTCTGGGTTTCATCGTCAAGAAGAAGGTCAGAGGGATACAGTAAACCTGAAGTGAAGCATCGGAATGTATAACTAGTCTCACAGGAATGGCTCAAAACATAGACAGTAGGAAGAGTCAGTCTTCATGTACTTTAGTCGGCATTGTGCCTTTTGTATTTAATTCCGATGCAATTTCAGTGTTTCATCGTCAGTAAGAAGGTCAGAGGGATATAGTAAACCTGAAGTGAACCATCGGAAACTATAACTAGTGTCACAGGTATGGTTCAAAACATTGACAGTAGGAAGAGTCAGTCTTCTTGTACTTAAGTCGGCATTGTGCCTTTTCTATTTAATTCCGATGCAATATCTCTGTTTCATCGTCAATAAGAAAGCCAGAGGGATACAGTAAACCCGAAGTGAAGCATCGGAATCTATAACAAGTGTCACAGGAATGGTTCAAAACATAGTCGGTAAGAAGAGTCAGTCTTCTTGTACCTAAGTCGGCATGGTGCCTTTTGTATTTAATTCCGATGTAATTTCTGTGTTTCATCGTCAATAAGAAGGTCCAAGGGATACAGTAAACATCCAGTGAAGCATCGGAATCTAAAACTGGTCTCACAGGAAATGTTCAAAGCATAGTAAGTAAGAAGAGTCAGTCTTCTTGTACTTAAGTCGGCAATGTGCCTTTTCTATTTAATTCCGATGCAATATCTGTGTTTCGTCGTCAATAAGAAGGTCCAAGGGATACAGTAAACTGGAAGTAAAGCATCGGAATTTAAAACCGGTCTCACAGGAAAGGTTCAAAACGTAGAGAGTAAGAAGAGCCAGTCTTTTTGTACTTAAGTCAGCATTGTGCCTTTTCTATTTATTTCCGATGCAATTTCTGTGTTTTATCATCAATAAGAAGGTCAGAGGGATACAGTAAATTTGAAGTGAAGCATCGGAATCTATAACTAGTGTCACAGTAATGGTTCAAAACATTGACAGTAGGAAGAGTCAGTCTTCTTGCACTTAAGTCGGCATTGTGCTTTTTTTATTTAATTCCGATGTAATTTCTAAGTTTCATCGTTAATAAGAAGGTCAGTGGGATACAGTAAACCTGAAGTGAAGCATCGGAATCTATAACTAGTGTCACAGGATTGGTTAAAAACATTGACAGTAAGAAGAGTGAGTCTCCTTGTACTTAAGTCGGCATTGTGCCTTTACTATTTAATTCCGATGCAATTTCTGTGTTTCATCGGCAATAAGAAGGTCCAAGTGATACAGTAAACCAAAAGTGAAGCATCGGAATCAATAACTAGTGTCACAGGAATGGTTCAAAACATAGACACTAGGAAGAGTCAGTCTTCCTGTACTTAATTCGGCATTGTGCCTTTTCTATTTAATTCCGATGAAATTTCTATGTTTCATCGTCAATAAGAAGGTCAGAGGGATACAGTAAACCTGATGTTAAGCATCGGAATCTAAAACCTGTCTCACAGGAAATGTTCAAAACATAGAGAGTAAGAAGAGCCAGTCAAATTGTATTTGAGTCGGCATTGTGCCTTTTGAATTTAATTCCGATGCAATTTATGTGTTTCATCGTCAATAAGAGGGCCAGAGGGATACAGTAAACCTGAGGCATCAGAATCCATAACTAGTGTCACAGGAATGGTTCAAAACATAGACAGTAAGAAGAGTCAGTCTACTTGTACTTAAGTCGGCATTGTGCCTGTTGTATTTAATTCCGATGCAATTTCTGTTTTTCATCGTCAATAAGAAGGTCCAAGAGATACAGCACACCTCAAGTGAAGAATCGGAATCTATAACTAGTGTCACAGGAGTGGTTCAAATCATAGACAGCGAGAAGAGTCAGTCTTCTTGAACTTATGTCGGCATTGTGCCTTTTTTATTTAAATCCAATGCAATTTCTGTGTTTCATCGTCAATAAGAAGGTCAGAGGGATACAGTAAACCTGAAGTGAATCATCGGAATCTATAACTAGTGTCACAGGATTGGTTCAAAACATAGACAGTAGGAAGAGTCAGTCTTCTTGTACTTGAGTCGGCATTGTGCCTTTTGTATTTATTTCCGACGCAATTGCTGTTTTTCATCGTCAATAAGAAGGTCAGAGGGATAGAGTAAACCTGAAGTGAAGCATCTTAATCTATAACTAGTGTCACAGGAATTGTTCAAATCATAGACAGTAGGAAGAGTCAGTCTTCTTGTACTTAAGTCGGCATTGTGCCTTTTGTATTTAATTCCGATGCAATTTCTGTGTTTCATCGTCAATAAGAAGGTCAGAGGGATACAGTAAACATGAAGTGAAGCATCGGAATCTAAAACCGGTCGCACAGGAAAGTATCAAAACATAGAGTGTAAGAAGAGCCAGTCATCTTGTATTCGAGTCGGCATTGTGCCTTTTGTATTTAATTCCGATGCAATTTCTAAGTTTCATCGTCAATAAGAAGGTCAGAGGGATACAGTAAACCTGAAGTGAAGCACACGAATCTATAACTAGTGTCACAGGAGTGGTTCAAAACATAGACAGTAATAAGAGTCAGTTTTCTTGTACTTAAGTCGGCATTGTGCCTTTTCTGTTTAATTCCGATGCAATTTCTGTCTTTCATCGCCAATATGAAGGTCCAAGGGATACAGTAAACCTGAAGTGAGGCACCAGAATCTATAACTAGTGTCACAGGAATGGTTCAACACATAGACAGTAAGAAGAGTCAGTCTACTTGTACTTAAGTCGGCATTGTGCCTTTAGTATTTAATTCCGATGCAATTTCTGTGTTTCATCGTCAATAAGAAGGTCAAAGAGATACAGCACACCTGAAGTGAAGAATCGGAATCTATAACTAGTGTCACAGGAGTGGTTCAAATCATAGACAGCGAGAAGAGTCAGTCTTCTTGTACTTATATCGGCATTGTGCCTTTTCTATTTAAATCCGATGCAATTTCTGTGTTTCATCGTCTATAAGAAGGTCAGAGGTATACAGTAAACCTGAAGTGAATCATCGGAATCTATAACTACTGTCACAGGATTGGTTCAAAACATAGACAGTAGGAAGAGTCAGTCCTCTTGTACTTGAGTCGGCATTGTGCCTTTTGTATTTAATTCCGACGCAATTGCTGTTTTTCATCGTCAATAAGAAGGTCAGAGGGATACAGTAAACCTGAACTGAAGCATCGGAATCTATAACTAGTGTCACAGGAATTGTTCAAATCATAGACAGTAGGAGGAGTCAGTCTTCTTGTACTTACTTCGGCATTGTGCCTTTTCTATTTTATTTCGATGCAATTTCTATGTTTCATCGTCAATACGAAGGTCAGAGGGTTACAGTTAACCTGAAGTGAAGCATCGGTAACTATAACTAGTGTCACAGGAATGGTTCAAAACATAGACAGTAATAAGAGTCAGTTTTCTTGTACTTAAGTCGGCATTGTGCCTTTTCTGTTTAATTCCTATGCAATTTCTGTCGTTCATCGCCAATGTGAAGGACCAAGGGATACAGTAAACCTGAAGTGTGGCATCGCAATCTATAACTAGTGTCACAGGAATGGTTCAAAACATAGACAGTGGGAAAAGACAGTCTTCTTGTACTTAAGTCGGCATTGTGCCTTTTGTATTTAATTCCGATGCAATTTCTGTGTTTCATCGTCAATAAGAAGGTCAGAGGGATACAGTACACCTGAAGTGAAGCATCATAATCTATAACTAGTGACACGGGAATGGTTCAAACCATAGACAGTAAGATGAGTCAGTCTTCTTGTACTTAAGTCGGCATTGTGCCGTTTCTTTTTAATTCCGATGCAATTTCTAGGTTTCATCATCAAGAAGTAGGTCAGAGGGATAAAGTAAACCTGAATTGAAGCATCAGAATGCATAACTAGTGTAACAGGAATGGTTCAAAACATTGACAGTAGGAAGAGTCAGTCTTCATGTACTTGAGTCTGCATTGTGCCTTTTGTATTTAAATCCGATGCAATTTCCGTGTTTCATCGTCAATAAGAAGGTCAGAGGGATACAGTAAACCTGAAGTGAGGCATCGGAATCAATAACTAGTGTCACAGCAATGGTTCAAAAAATAGACAGTAGGAAGAGTCAGTCTTCTTGTACTTAAGTCGGCATTGTGCCTTTTGTATTTAATTCCGATGCAATTTCTGTGTTTCATCGTCAATAAGAAGGTCCAAGGGATGCAGTAAACCTGAAGTGAGGCATCGGAATCAATAACTAGTGTCACAGGAATGGTTCAAAACATAGACAGTAGGAAGAGTCAGTCTTCTTGTACATAAGTCGTCATTGTGCCTTTCCTATTTAATTCCGATGCAATTTCTCTGTTTCATCGTCAATAATAAAGTCAGAGGGATACAGTAAACCTGAGGTGAAGCATCGGAATCTATAACAAGTGTCACAGGAATGGTTCAAAAAATAGGCAGTAGTAGGACTCAGTCTTCTTGTACTTAAGTCGGCATTGTGCCTTTTGTATTTAATTCCGATGCAATTTCTGTGTTTCATCGTCTATAAGAAGGTCCAAGGGATACAGTAAACCTGAACTGAGGCATCGGAATCTATAATTAGTGTCACAGGAATGGTTCAAAACATAGACAGTAGGTAGAGTCAGTCTTCTTGTACTTAAGTCGGCATTGTGCCTTTTGTATTTAATTCCGATGCAATTTCTGTGTTTCATCGTCAATAAGAAGGTCCAAGGGATACAGTAAACCTGATGTGAAGCATCGGAATCTAAAACCGGTCTCACAGGAAAGGTTCAAAACATAGAGAGTAAGAAGAGCCGTTCATCTTGTATTTGAGTCGGCATTGTGCCTTTTGTATTTAATTACGATGCAATTTCTAGGTCTCATCGTCAAAAAGATGCTCAGAGGGATACAGAAAAAGTTAAACGGAGCATCGAAATCTATAACTAGTGTCACAGGAATGGTTAAAAGCATAGACAGTAAGAAGAGTCAGTCTTCTTGTTCTTAAGTCGGCATTGTGCCATTTGTATTTAATTCCGATGCATTTTCTGTGTTTCATCGTCAATATGAACGTCCAAGGGATACAGCAAACCTAAAGTAAAGCATCGGAACCTAAAACTAGTGTCACAGGAATGGTTCAAAACATAATCAGTAAGAAAAGTCAGTCTTCTTGTACTGATGTCGGCATTGTGCCCTTTCTATTTAATTCCGATGCAATTTCTGTGTTTTATCGTCAATAAGAAGGTCAGAGGGACACAGTAAACCTGAAGTGAAGCATCGGAATCTATAACTAGTGTCACAGGAGTTGTTCAAAACATAGACAGTAGGAAGAGTCAGTCTTCTCGTACTTAAGTCGGCATTGTGCCTTTTCTATTTAATTCCGATGCAATTTCTATGTTTCATCGTCAATAAGGAGGTCAGAGGGATACAGTAAACCTGTTGTGAAGCATCGGAATCTATAATTAGTGTCACAGGAATGGTTCAAAACATAGACAGTAATAAGAGTCGGTCTTCTTGTACTTAAGTCGGCATTGTGCCTTTTGTATTTAATTCCGATGCAATTTCTGTGTTTCATCGTCAATAAGAAGGTCCAAGGGATACAGTAAACCTGAAGTGAGGCATCGGAATCTAAAACTAGTGTCACAGGAATGGTTCAAAACATAGACAGTAAGAAGAGTCAGTTTTCTTGTACTTAAGTCGGCATTGTTCCTTTTCTATTTATTTCCGATGCAATTGCTGTGTTTCATTGTCCATAAGAAGGTCTGAGGGATACAGTAAACCTGAAGTGAAGCATCGGAATCTATAAGTGGTCTCACAGGAATGGTTCAAATCATACTCAGTAAGAAGAGTCAGTCTTCTTGTACTTAAGTCGGCATTGTGCCTTTAGTATTTATTTCCGATGCAATTTCTGTGTTTCATTGTCAATAAGAAGGTCCAAGAGATACTGTAATCATATAGTGAAGCAACGGACTCTAAATCTGGTATCACAGAAATGTTCAAAACATAGTCAGTAAGAAGAGTCAGTCTCCTTGTACTTAAGTCGGCATTGTGCCTTTTGTATTTAATGCCGATGCAATTTATGTGTTTCATCGTCATTAAGAAGGTCAGAGGGATACAGTAAGCCTGAAGTGAAGCATCGGAATATATATCTAGTGTCACAGGGATGGTTCAAAACGTAGACAGTAGGAAGAGTCAGTCTTCTTGTACTTAAGTCGGCATTGTGAAATTTGTATTTAATTCCGATGCAATTTCTGTGTTTCATCGTCAATAAGAAGGTCCAAGCGATACAGTACCCATGAAGTGAAGCATCGGAATCTATAACTAGTGTCTCAGGAATGGTTCAAATCATAGACTGTAAGAAGAGTCAGTCTTCTTGTACTTAAGTCGGCATTGTGCCTTTCGTATTTAATTCCGATGCAATTTCGGTCTTTCATCGTCAATAAGAAGGTCCAAGGGATACAGTAAACCAGAAGTGAAGCATCGGAATCTATAACTAGTGTCACAGTTTCGGTTCAATACATAGACAGTAAGAAGAGTCTGTCTTCTTCTACTTAAGTCGGCATTGTGCCTTTTCTATTTAATTCCGAAGCAATTTCTGTGTTTCATCATCAATAAGAATGTCAGAGTGATACAGTAAACCTGAAGTGAAGCGTCGGAGTCAATTTCTAGTGTCACAGTAATGGTTCAAAACATTGTCAGTAAGATGAGTCAGTCTTCTTGTACTTAAGTCGGCATTGTGCCTTTTGTATTTAATTCCGATGTAATTTCTGTGTTTCATCGTCAATAAGAGGGTCAGAGGGATACAGGAAACCTGAAGTTAATCATCATAATCTATAACTAGAGTCACAGGAATGGTTCAAATCATAGACAGTAAGAAGAGTCAGTCTTCTTGTACTTATGTCGGCATTGTGCCTTTTCTATTTAATTCCGATGCAATTTCTAGGTTTCATCATCAAGAAGTAGGTCAGAGGGATAAAGTAAACCTGAATTGAAGCATCAGAATGCATAACTAGTGTAACAGGAATGGTTCAAAACATTGACAGTAGGAAGAGTCAGTCTTCATGTACTTGAGTCGGCATTGTGCCTTTTGTATTTAATTCCGAAGCAATTTCTGTTTTTCATCGTCAATAAGATAGTCAGAGGGATACAGTAAATCTGAAGTGAAGCATCGCAATCTATAACTAGTGTCACAGGAATGGTTCAAAACATAGACAGTAGGAACAGTCAGTCTTTTTGTACTTAAGTCGGCATTGTGCCTTTTCTATTTAATTCCGATGCAATTTCTATGTTTCATCGTCAATAAGAAGGACAGAGGGATACAGTAAACCTGAAGTGAAGCATCGGAATCTATAACTAGTGACACAGGAATGGTTCAAAAAATAGACAGTAAAAAGAGTCAATCTTCTTGTACTTAAGTCGGCATTGTGCCTTTTGTATTTAATTCCGATGCAATTTCTGTGTTTCATCGTCAATATGAAGGTCCAAGGGATACAGTAAACCTGAAGTGAGGCTTCGGAATCTATAACTAGTGTCACAGGATTGGTTCAAAATATAGACCGTAAGAAGAGTCAGTCTTCTTGTACTTAAGTCGGCATTGTGTCTTTTCTGTTTAATTCCGATGCAATTTCTGTGTTTCATCGTCAATAAGAAGGTCCAAGGGATGCAGTAAACCTGAAGTGAGGCATCGGAATCAATAACTAGTGTCACAGGAATGGTTCAAAACATAGACAGTAGTAAGAGTCAGTCTTCTTGTACATAAGTCGTCATTGTGCCTTTCCTATTTAATTCCGATGCAATTTCTCTGTTTCATCGTCAATAATAAAGTCAGAGGGATACAGTAAACCTGAGGTGAAGCATCGGAATCTATAACAAGTGTCACAGGAATGGTTCAAAAAATAGGCAGTAGGAGGACTCAGTCTTCTTGTACTTAAGTCGGCATTGTGCCTTTTGTATTTAATTCCGATGCAATTTCTGTGTTTCATCGTCTATAAGAAGGTCCAAGGGATACAGTAAACCTGAACTGAGGCATCGGAATCTATAATTAGTGTCACAGGAATGGTTCAAAACATAGACAGTAGGTAGATTCAGTCTTCTTGTACTTAAGTCGGCATTGTGCCTTTTGTATTTAATTCCGATGCAATTTCTGTGTTTCATCGTCAATAAGAAGGTCCAAGGGATACAGTAAACCTGAAGTGAAGCATCGGAATCTAAAACCGGTCTCACAGGAAAGTTTCAAAACATAGAGAGTAAGAAGAGCCGTTCATCTTGTATTTGAGTCGGCATTGTGCCTTTTGTATTTAATTACGATGCAATTTCTAGGTCTCATCGTCAAAAAGAAGCTCAGAGGGATACAGAAAAAGTTAAACGGAGCATCGAAATCTATAACTAGTGTCACAGGAATGGTTAAAAGCATAGACAGTAAGAAGAGTCAGTCTTCTTGTTCTTAAGTCGGCATTGTGCCATTTGTATTTAATTCCGATGCATTTTCTGTGTTTCATCGTCAATATGAACGTCCAAGGGATACAGCAAACCTAAAGTAAAGCATCGGAACCTAAAACTAGTGTCACAGGAATGGTTCAAAACATAATCAGTAAGAAAAGACAGTCTTCTTGTACTGATGTCGGCATTGTGCCCTTTCTATTTAATTCCGATGCAATTTCTGTGTTTTATCGTCAATAAGAAGGTCAGAGGGATACAGTAAACCTGAAGTGAAGCATCGGAATCTATAACTAGTGTCACAGGAGTTGTTCAAAACATAGACAGTAGGAAGAGTCAGTCTTCTCGTACTTAAGTCGGCATTGTGCCTTTTCTATTTAATTCCGATGCAATTTCTATGTTTCATCGTCAATACGGAGGTCAGAGGGATACAGTAAACCTGTTGTGAAGCATCGGAATCTATAATTAGTGTCACAGGAATGGTTCAAAACATAGACAGTAATAAGAGTCGGTCTTCTTTTACTTAAGTCGGCATTGTGCCTTTTGTATTTAATTCCGATGCAATTTCTGTGTTTCATCGTCAATAAGAAGGTCCAAGGGATACAGTAAACCTGAAGTGAGGCATCGGAATCTAAAACTAGTGTCACAGGAATGGTTCAAAACATAGACAGTAAGAAGAGTCAGTTTTCTTGTACTTAAGTCGGCATTGTTCCTTTTTTATTTATTTCCTATGCAATTGCTGTGTTTCATTGTCCATAAGAAGGTCTGAGGGATACAGTAAACCTGAAGTGAAGCATCGGAATCTATAAGTGGTCTCACATGAATGGTTCAAAACATACTCAGTAAGAAGAGTCAGTCTTCTTGTACTTAAGTCGGCATTGTGCCTTTAGTATTTATTTCCGATGCAATTTCTGTGTTTCATTGTCAATAAGAAGGTCCAAGAGATACTGTAATCATATAGTGAAGCAACGGATTCTAAATCTGGTATCACAGAAATGTTCAAAACATAGTCAGTGAGAAGAGTCAGTCTCCTTGTACTTAAGTCATCATTGTGCCTTTTGTATTTAATGCCGATGCAATTTATGTGTTTCATCGTCAATAAGAAGGTCAGAGGGATACAGTAAGCCTGATGTGAAGCATCGGAATATATATCCAGTGTCACAGGGATGGTTCAAAACGTAGACAGTAGGAAGAGTCAGTCTTCTTGTACTTAAGTCGGCATTGTGAAATTTGTATTTAATTCCGATGCAATTTCTGTGTTTCATCGTCAATAAGAAGGACCAAGGGATACAGTACACATGAAGTGAAGCATCGGAATCTATAACTAGTGTCTCAGGAATGGTTCAAATCATAGACTGTAAGAAGGGTCAGTCTTCTTGTACTTAAGTCGGCAATGTGCCTTTCGTATTTAATTCCGATGCAATTTCGGTCTTTCATCGTCAATAAGAAGGTCCAAGGGATACAGTAAACCAGAAGTGAAGCATCGGAATCTATAACTAGTGTCACAGGTTCGGTTCAATACATAGACAGTAAGAAGAGTCTGTCTTCTTCTACTTAAGTCGGCATTGTGCCTTTTCTATTTAATTCCAAAGCAATTTCTGTGTTTCATCATCAATAAGAATGTCAGAGTGATACAGTAAACCTGAAGTGAAGCGTCGGAGTCAATTTCTAGTGTCACAGTAATGGTTCAAAACATTGTCAGTAAGATGAGTCAGTCTTCTTGTACTTAAGTCGGCATTGTGCCTTTTGTATTTAATTCCGATGTAATTTCTGTGTTTCAGCGTCAATAAGAGGGTCAGAGGGATACAGGAAACCTGAAGTTAATCATCATAATCTATAACTAGAGTCACAGGAATGGTTCAAATCATAGACAGTAAGAAGAGTCAGTCTACTTGTACTTCAGCCGGCATTGTGCCTTTTCTATTTTATTCCGATGCAATTTCTGTGTTTCATCGTCAATAAGAAGGTCGGAGGTATACAGTGCACCTGAAGTGAAGCATCGGAATCTATAACTAGTGTCGCAGGAATGGTTCAAATCATAGACAGTAGAAAGAGTCAATCTTCTTGTACTTAAGTCGGCATTGTGCCTTTTGTATTTAATTCCGATGCAATATCTGTGTTTCATCGTCAATATGAAGGTCGGAGGGATACAGTAAACCTGAAGTGAAGCATCGGAATCTATAAGTTGTGTCACAGGAATGGTTCAAAACATAGTCAGTAAGAAGAGTCAGTCTTCTTGTATTTAAGTCGGCATTGTGCCTTTCGTATTTAATTCCGATTCAATTTCGGTGTTTCATCGTCAATAAGAAGGTTCAAGGGATACAGTAAACCTGAAGTGAAGCATCGGAATCTATAACTAGTGTCACAGGTTCGGTTCAAAACATAGACAGTAAGAAGAGTCTGTCTTCTTGTACTTAAGTCGGCATTGTGCCTTTCCTATTTAATTCCGAAGCAATTTCTGTGTTTCATAACCAAAAAGAAGGTCAGAGTGATACAGTAAACCTGAAGTGAAGTATCGGACTCTATAACTAGTGTCACAGGAATGGTTCAAAACATAGTCAGTAAGAAGAGTCAGTTTTTTTGTACTTAAGTCGGCATTGTGCCTTTTCTATTTAATTCCGATGCAATATCTGTGTTTCATCGTCAATACGAAGGGCAGAGGGACACAGTAAACCTGAAGTGAGGCATCGGAATCTATAACTAGTGTCACAGGAATGGTTCAAACATAGTCAGTAAGAAGAGTCAGTCTTCTTGTACTTAAGTCGGCATTGGGCCTTTTGTATTTAATTCCGATGCATTTTCTGTGTTTCATCGTCAATAAGAGGGTCAGAGGGATACAGTAAACCTGAAGTGAAGCATCATAATCTATAACTAGAGTCACAGGAATGGTTCAAAACATAGACAGTAAGAAGAGTCAGTCTACTTGTACGTAAGTCGGCACTGTGCCTTTTGTATTTAATTCCGATGCAATTTCTGTGTTTCATCGTCAATAAGAAGGTCAGAGGCATACAGTACACCTGAAGTGAAGCATCGGAATCTATAACTAGTGTCACAGGAATGGTTCAAGTCATACACAGTAAGAAGAGTCAGTCTTCTTGTACTTATGTCGGCATTGTGCCTTGTCTATTTAATTCCGATGCAATTTCTGTGTTTCATCGTCAATATGAAGGTCAGAGGGATACAGTAAACCTGAAGTGAAGCATCGGAGTCTATAACTAGTGTCACAGGAATGGTTCAAATCATAGACAGTATAAAGAGTCAGTCTTCTTGTACTTGTGCCGGCATTGTGCGTTTTGTATTTAATTCCGATGCAATTTCTGATTTTCATCGTCAATAAGAAGGTCAGAGGGATACAGTAAACCTGAAGTAAAGCATCGGAATCTATATCTAATGTCACAGGAATGGTTCAAAACATAGACAGTAGGAAGAGTCAATCTTCTTGTACTTAAGTCGGCATTGTGCATTTTCTATTTAATTCCGATGCAATTTCTATGTTTCATCGTCCATAAGAAGGTCAGAGGGATACAGTAAACCTGAAGTAAAGCATTGGAATCTATAAGTGGTGTCACAGGAATGTTTCAAAATATAGTCAGTAAGAAGAGACAGTCTTCTTGTACTTAAGTCGGCATTGTGCCTTTCGTATTTAATTCCGATGCAATTTCGGTGTTTCATCGTCAATAAGAAGGTCCAAGTGATACAGTAAACCTGAAGTGAAGCATCGGAGTCTATAACTAGCGTCACAGGAATGCTTCAAAACGTAGTCAGTAAGAAGAGTCAGTCTTCTTGTACTTAAATCGGCATTGTGCCTTTTCTATTTAATTCCGATGCAATATCTGTGTTTCATCGTCAATACGAAGGTCAGAGGGATACAGTAAACCTGAAGTGAAGCATCGGAATCTATAACTAGTGTCACAGGAATGGTTCAAAACATAGACAGTAGGAAGAGTCAGTCTTCATGTACTTAAGTCGGCGTTGTGCCTCGTCTATATAATTCCGATGCAATTTCTGTGTTTCATTATCAATAAGAAGGTCCAAGGGATACAGTAAACCTGAAGGGAGGCATCGGAATCCGTAACTAGTGTCACAGGAATGGTTCGAAACATAGCCAGTAAGAAGAGTCAGTCTTCTTGTACTGAAGTCGGCATTGTGCCTTCTGTATTTAATTTCGATGCAATTTCTGTGTTTCATCGTCAATAAGATGGTCAGAGGGATACAGTAAACGTGAAGGGAAGCATCGAAATCCATAACTAGTGTCACAGGAATGGTTAAAAGCATAGACAGTAAGAAGAGTCAGTCATCTTGTACTTACGTCGGCATTGTGCCTTTTGTATTTAATTTCGATGGAATTTTTGTGTTTCATCGTCAATAGGAAGGTCCAAGGGATCCAGTACACCTGAAGTGAAGCATCGGAATCTATAACTAGTGTCACAGGAATGGTTCAAAGCATAGACAGTAAGAAGAGTCAGTCTTTTTGTACTTAAGCCGGCATTGTGCCTTTTCTATATATTTCCGATGCAATTTCTGTGTTTCATCGTCCATAAGAAGGTCAGAGGGATACAGTAAACCTGAACTGAAGCATCGGAATCTATAAGTGGTGTCACAGGAATGGTTCAAAATATAGTCAGTAAGAAGAGACAGTCTTCTTGTACTTAAGTCGGCATTGTGCCTTTCGTATTTAATTCCGATGCAATTTAGGTGTTTCATCGTCAGTAAGAAGGTCCAAGTGACACAGTAAACCTGAAGTGAAGCATCGGAAACTATTACTAGTGTCACGGGTTCGGTTCAAAACATAGACAGTAAATAGAGTCAGTCTTCTTGTACTTAAGTTGGCATTGAGCCATTTCTACTTCATTCTCATGCAATTGCTGTGTTTCATCGTCAATATGAAGGTCAGAGGGATACAGTAAACCTTAAGTGAAGCATCGGAGTCTATTACTAGTGTCACAGGAATGGGTCAAAACATAGGCAGTAAGAAGAGTCACTCTTCCTGTACTTAAGTCGGCATTGTGCCTTTTCTATTTAATTCCGATGCAATTTCTGTGTTTCATCATCAATAAGAAGGTCCTAGGGATGCAGTACACGTGAAGTGAAGCATCGGATTCTATAACTAGTGTCACAGAAATGGTTCAAAACATAGACAGTAAGAAGAGTCAGTCTTCTTGTACTTACGTCGGCATTGTGCCTTTTCTATTTATTTTCGATGCAATTTCTGTGTTTCATCGTCCATAAGAAGGTCAGAGGTATACAGTAAAACTGAAGTGAAGCATCGGAATCTATAAGTGGTGTCACAGGAATGGTTCAAAACATAGTCAGTAAGAAGAGTCAGTCTTCTTGTACTTAAGTCGGCTTTGTGCCTTTCGTATTTAATTCCGATGCAATTTCGGTATTTCAACGTCAATAAGAAGGTCCAAGGGATACAGTAAACCTGAAGTGAAGTATCAGAATCTATAACTAGTGTCACAGGAATGGTTCAAACATAGACTGTAAGAAGAATCTGTCTACTTATACTTAAGTTGGCATTGTGCCTTTTGTATTTAATTCCGATGCAATTTCTATGTTTCATCGTCAATACGAAGGTCCAAGGGATAGAGTACACCTGAAGTGAAGCATCGGAATCTATAACTAGTGTCACAGGAATGGTTCAAATCATAGACAGTAAGAAGAGTAAAGCCTTCTTGTACTTAAGTCGGCATTGTGCCTCTTCTATTTAATTCCGATGCAATTTCTGTGTTTCATCGTCGATAAGAAGTTCAGAGGGATACGGTAAACCTGAAGTGAAGCATCAGAATCTATAACTAGCGTCACAGGAATGGTTCAAAACATAGACAGTAGGAAGAGTCAGTCTTCTTGTACTTGAGTCGGCATTGTGCCTTTTCTATTTAATTCCGATGCAATTTCTGTGTTTCATCATCAATAATAAGGTCAGAGGGATACAGTAAACCTGAAGTGAAGCATCGGCGTCTATAACTAGTGTTACAGGAATGGTTCAAAACATAGTCAGTAAGATGAGTCAGTCTTCTAGCACTTAAGTCGGCATTGTGCCTTTTCTATTTAATTCTGATGCACTCTCTGTGTTTCATCGTCAATAAGAAGGTCAGAAGGATAGAGTAAACCTGAAGTGAAGCATCGGAATCTATAACTAGTGACACAGGAATGGTTCAAAACATAGACATTAGAAAGGTTCCGTCTTCTTGTACTTAAGTCGGCATTGTGCCCTTTCTATTTTATTCCGGTGCAATTTCTGTGTTTCGTTATAAATAAGAAGATCCAAGGGATACAGTAAACCTGAAGTGAGGCATCGGAATCCATAACTACTGTCACAGGAATGGTGAAAAGCATAGTCAGTAAGAAGAGACAGTCTTCTTGTACTTAAGTCGTCATTGTGCTTTTTGTATTTACTTCCGATGCAATTTCTGTGTTTCATCGTCAATAAGAAGGTCCAAGGGACACAGTAAACCTAAAGTGAAGCATCGGAATCTATAACTAGTGACACAAGAATGGTTCAAAACATAGACAGTAGGAAAAGTCAGACATCTTGTACTTAAGTCGGCATTGTGCCTTTTCTATTTAATTCCGATGCAATTTCTGTGTTTCGTCGTCAATAAGAAGGTCAGAGGGAGACAGTAAACCTGAAGTGAAGTATAAGATTCTATAATTAGTGTCACAGGAATGGTTCAAAGCATAGCCAGTAAGAAGAATCTGTCTACTTGTACTTAAGTCGGCAATGTGCGTTTTGTATTTATTTCGATGAAATTTCTGTGTTTCATCGTCAATAAGAAGGTCCAACGGATAGAGTACCACTGAAGTGAAGCATAGGAATGTATAACTAGTGTCACAGGAATGGTTCAACTCATAGACAGTAAGAAGAGTTAGTCTTCTTGTACTTAAGTCGGCATTGTGCCTCTTCTATTTAATTCCGATGCAATTTTTGTATTTCATTTTCAATAAGAAGGTCAGAGGGATACAGTAAACCTGAAGTGAAGCATCAGAATCTATAACTAGTGTCACAGGAATGGTTCAAAACATAGACAGTGGGAAGAGTCAGGCTTCTTGTAATTAAGTCGGCATTGTGCCTTTTCTGTTTATTTCCGATGCAATTTCTGTGCTTCATCGTCAATAAGAAGGTCAGAGGGATACAGTAAACCTGAAGTGAAGCATCAGAATCTATAACTAGTGTCACAGGAATGGTTCAAGACATAGACAGTAAGAAGAGTCAGTCTTCTTGTAATTAAGTCGGCATTGTGCCTTTTCTGTTTATTTCCCATGCAATTTCTGTGTTTCATCGTCAATAAGAAGGTCAGAGGGATACAGTAAACCTGAAGTGAAGCATCGGAATCTATAACTAGTGTCACAGGAATGGTTCAAACATAGACTGTAAGAAGAATCTGTCTACTTGTACTTAAGTTGGCATTGTGCCTTTTGTATTTAATTCCGATGCCATATCTGTGTTTCATCGTCAATACGAAGGTCCAAATGATACAGTACACCTGACGTGAAGCATCGGAATCTATAACTAGTGTCACAGGAATGGTTCAAATCATAGACAGTAAGAAGAGTAAAGTCTTCTTGTACTTAAGTCGGCATTGTGCCTCCTCTATTTAATTTCGATGCAATTTCTGTGTTTCATCGTCGATAAGAAGGTCAGAGGGATACGGTAAACCTGAAGTGAAGCATCAGAATCTATAACTAGTGTCACAGGAATGGTTCAAAACATAGACAGTAGGAAGAGTCAGTCTTCTTGTACTTGAGTCGGCATTGTGCCTTTTGTATTTCATTCCGATGCAATTTCTGTGTCTCATCGTCATTAAGAAGGTCAGAGGGATACAGTAAACCTGAAGTGAAGCATCGGAATCTATAACTAGGGTCACAGGAATGGTTCAAAACATATCCAGTAGGAAGAGTCAGTCTTCATATCCTTAAGTCGGCATTGTGCCTTTTCAATTGAATTCCGATGCAATTTCTGTGTTTCATTATCAATAAGAAGGTCAGAGGGATACAGTAAACCTGAAGTGAAGCATCGGAGTTTATAACTAGTGTCACAGGAATGGTGCAAAACATAGTCAGTAAGAAGAGACAGTCTTCTTGTGCTTAGGTCGGCATTGTGCCTTTCGTATTTAATTCCGATGCAATTTCGGTGTTTCATCGTCAATAATCTATAACTAGTGACACAGGAATGGTTCAAAACGTAGTCAGTAAGAAGAGTCAGTCTTCTTCTACTTAAGTCGGCATTGTGCCTTTTCTATTTAATTCCGATGCAATTTCTGTGTTTTATCGTCAATAAGAAGGTCAGTGAGATATAGTAAACCTGAAGTGAAGCATCGGAATCTATAACTAGTGTCACAGGGATGGTTCAAAACATAGACAGTAGGGAGAGTGAGACTTCTTGTACTTAAGTCGGCATTGTGCCTTTTCTATTTAATTCCGATGCAATTTCTGTGTTTCGTCGTCAATAAGAAGGTCAGAGGGATACAGTAAACCTGAAGTGAAGCACCAGAATCTATAACTAGTGTCACTGGAATGGTTCAAAACATAGACTGTGGGAAGAGTCAGTCTTCTTGTACTTGAGTCGGCATTGTGCCTTTTGTATTTAATTCCGATGCAATTTCTGTGTTTCATCGTCAATAAGAAGGTCAGAGGGATACAGTAAACCTGAAGTGAAGCATCAGAATCTATAACTAGTGTCACAGGAATGGTTCATGGCATAGACAGTACGAAGAGTCAGTCTTCTTGTACGTAAGTCGGCATTGTGCCTTTTCTGTTTAAATCCGATACAATTTCTGTGTTTCATCGTCAATAAGAAGGTCAGAGGGATACAGTCAACCTGAAGTGAAGCATCGGAATCTATAACTAGTCTCACAGGAATGGTTCAAAACATAGCCAGTAGTAAGAGTCAGTCACCTTGTACTTAAGTCGGCATTGTGCTTTTTCTATATAATTCCGATGCAATTTCTGTGTTTCATCGTCAATAAGAAGGTCAGAGGGATATAGTAAATCAGAAGTGAAGCATCAATATCTATAACTAGTGTGACAGGAATGGTTCCAAACATAGACAGTACGAAGAGCCAGTCTTCTTGTACTTAAGTCGGCATTGTACCTTATCTATTTAATTCCGATGCAATTTCTGTGTTTCATCGTCAATAAGAAGGTCTAAGGGATGCAGTACACCTGAAGTGAAGCATCGGAGTGTATAACTAGTGTCACAGGAATGGTTCAAAACATAGTCACTAAGAAGAGTCAGTCTTCTTGTACTTAAATCGGCATTGTGCCTTTTCTATTTTATTCCGATGCAATTTCTGTGTTTCATCATCAATAATAAGGACAGTGGGATAGAGTAAACATGAAGTGGATCATCGGAGTCTATAACTAGTGTCCCAGGAATGGTTCAAAACATAGTCAGTAAGAAGAGTCAGTCTTCTTGTACTTGAGTCGGCATTGTGCCTTTTCTATTTAATTCCGATGCAATATCTGTGTTTCATCGTCAATACGAAGGTCAGAGGGATACAGTAAACCTGAAGTGATGCATCGGAATCTATAACTAGTGTCACAGGAATGGTTCAAAACATAGACAGTAGGAAGAGTCAGTCTTCATGTACTTAAGTCGGCATTGTGTCTCGCCTATATTATTCCGATGCAATTTCTGTGTTTCATTATCAATAAGAAGGTCCAAGGGATACAGTAAAGATGAAGTGAGGCATCGGAATCCGTAACTAGTGTCACAGGAATGGTTCAAAACATAGTCAGTAAGAAGAGTCAGTCTTCTTGTACTTATGTCGGCATTGTGCCTACTGTATTTAATTCCGATGCAATTACTGTGTTTCATCGTCAATAAGAAGGTCCAAGGGATACAGTAAACCTGAAGGGAAGCATCGAAATCTATAACTAGTGTCACAGGAATGGTTAAAAGCATAGACAGTAAGAAGAGTCAGTCTGCTTGTACTTAAGTCGGCATTGTGCCTTTTGTATTTAATTCCGATGAAGTTTCTGTGTTTCATCGCCAATAAGAAGGTCCAAGGGATGCAGTACACCTGAAGTGAAGCATCGGAATCTATAACTAGTGTCACAGGAATGGTTCAAAGCATAGACAGTAAGAAGAGTCAGTCTTCTTGTACTTAAGCCGGCATTGTGCCTTTTCTATTAATTTCCGATGCAATTTCTGTGTTTCATCGTCCATAAGAAGGTCAGAGGGATACAGTAAACCTGAAGTGAAGCATCGGAATCTATAAGTGGTGTCACAGGAATGGTTCAAATTATAGTCAGTAAGAAGGGACAGTCTACTTGTACTTAAGTCGGCATTGTGCCTTTCGTATTTAATTCCGATGCAATTTCGGTGTTTCATCGTCAATAAGAAGGTCCAAGTGACACAGTAAACCTGAAGTGAAGCATCGAAAGCTATAACTAGTGTCACAGGTTCGGTCAAAACATAGACAGTAAGAAAAGTCAGTCTTCTTGTACTTAAGTTGGCATTGTGAAACTTCTACTTAATTCTGATGCAATTTCTGTGTTGCATCGTCAATATGAAGGTCAGAGGGATACAGTAAACCTTAAGTGAAGCATCGGAGTCTATAACTAGTGTCACAGGAATGGTTCAAAACATAGTCAGTAAGAAGAGTCAGTCTTCTTGTACTTAAGTCGGCATTTTGCCTTTTCTATTTAATTCCGATGCACTATCTGTGTTTCATCGTCAATAAGAAGGTCAGAGGGATACAGTAAACATGAAGTGTGGCATCGGAATCTATAACTAATGTCACAGGAATGGGTCAAAACATAGGCAGTAAGAAGAGTCAGTCTTCCTGTACTTAAGTCGGCATTGTGCCTTTTCTATTTAATTCCGATGCAATTTCTGTGTTTCGTCGTCAATAAGAAGGTCAGAGGGAGACAGTAAACCTGAAGTGAAGTATCAGAATCTATAACTAGTGTCACAGGAATGGTTCAAGCATAGACAGTAAGAAGAATCTGTCTACTTGTACTTAAGTCGGCAATGTGCATTTTGTATTTAATTTCGATGCAATTTCTGTGTTTCATCGTCAATAAGAAGGTCCAAGGGATACAGTACACCTGAAGTGAAGCATCGGAATCTATAACTAGTGTCACAGGAATATTTCATATCATAGACAGTAAGAAGAGTCAGTCTTCTTGTATTTAAGTCGGCATTGTGCCTCTTCTATTTAATTCCGATGCAATTTTTGTGTTTCATCGTCAATAAGAAGGTCAGAGGGATACAGTAAACATGAAGTGAAGCATCAGAATCTATAACTAGTGTCACAGGAATGGTTCAAAACATAGACAGTGGGAAAAGTCAGTCTTCTTGTACTTCAGTCGGCATTGTGCCTTTTGTATTTAATTCCGATGCAATTTCTGTGTTTCATCGTCAATAAGAAGGTCAGAGGGATACAGTAAACCTGAAGTGAAGCATCAGAATCTATAACTAGTGTCACAGGAATGGTTCAAGACATAGCCAGTAGGAAGAGTCAGTCTTCTTGTACTTAAGTCGGCATTGTGAATTTTCTATTTAATTCCGTTGGAATTTCTGTGTTTCATCGTCAATAAGAAGGTAAGAGGGATACAGTTAACCTGAAGTGAAGCATCGGAATCAATAAACGGTGTCACAGGAATGGTTCAAAACATAGTCAGTAAGAAGAGTCAGTCTTCCTGTTCTTAAGTCGGCATTGTGCCTTTTCTATTTAATTCCGATGCGATTTCTGTGTTTCATCGTCAATAAGAAGGTCCAAGGGATACAGTAAACCTATAGTGAAGCATCGGAATCTATAACTAGTGTCACAGGAATGATTCGAAACATAGACAGTAAGAAGTGTCAGTCTTCTTGTACTTAAGTCGGCATTGTGCCTTTTGTATTTAATTCCGATGCAATTTCTGTGTTTCACCGTCAATAAGAAGGTCAGAGGGATACAGTAAACATGAAGTGAAGCATCGGAATCTCTAACTAGTGTCACAGGAATGGTTTGATACATAAACATTGGGTAGAGTCAGTCTTCTTTTACTTAAGTCGGCATTGTGCCTTTTCTATTTAATTCCTTTTCCATTTCTGTGTTTCGTCGTCAATAAGAAGGTCCAAAGGATACAGTAAGTCTGACGTGAAGAATCGGAATCTATAATTAGTGACAAAGGAATGTTTCAAAACATAGACAGTAAGAGGCGTCAGTCTTCTTGAACTGAAGTCGGCATTCTGCCTTTTCTATTTAATTCCGATGCAATTTCTGTGCTTCATCGTCGTTAAGTAGGTCCAAGGGATACAGTAAACCTGAAGTGAAGCATCGGAATCTATAACTAGTGTCACAGAAAAGTTTCAAAACATAGACAGTAAGAAGAGTCATTCCTCTTGTAATTAAGTCGGCATTGTGCATTTTGTATCTAATTCCGATGCAATTTCTGTGTTTCATCGGCAATTAGTAAGTCACAGGGATACAGTAAACCTGAAGTGAAGCATCGGAATCTATAACTAGTGTCACAGGAATGGTTCAAAACGTAGACAGTATGAAGAGTCAGTCTACTTGTACTTAAGTCGGCATTGTGCCTTTTGTTTTTAAATCCGATGCAATTTCTGTGTTTCATCGTCATTAAGAAGGTCCAAGGGATACAGTAAACATATAGTGAAGCATCGGAATCTAAAACTGGTCTCACAGGAAATGTTCAAAACATAGTCAGTAAGAAGAGTCAGTCTTCTTGTACTTATGTCGGCATTGTGCCTTTTGTATTTAATTCCGATGCAATTTCTGTGTTTCGTCGTCCTTAAGATGGTCCTAGGGATACAGTAAATCTGAAGTGAATCATCGGAATCTATAACTAGTGTCACAGGAATGGTTCAAAACAATGACATTAAGAAGAGTCAGTCTTCTTGTACTTAAGTCGGCACTGTGCCTTTTGTATTTATTTCCGATGCAATTTCTGTGTTTCATCGTAATAAGAAGGTCCAAGGGATACAGTAAACCTGAAGTGAAGCATCGGAATCTGTAACTAGTGTCACAGGAATGGTTCAAAACATAGACAGGAAGAAGAGTCAGTCTTCTTGTACTTAAGTCGGCATTGTGCCTTTTGTATTTAATTCCGATGCAATTTCTGTGTTTCATCGTCAATAAGATGGTCAGAGGGATACAGTAAACCTGAAGTGAAGCATCGGAATCTATAACTAGTGTCACAGGAATGGTTCAAAGCATAGAGATTAAGAAGAGTCAGTCTTCTTGTACTTAAGTCTTCACTGTGCCTTTTGTATTTATTTCTGATGCAATTTCTGTGTTTCATCGTCAATAAGAAGGTCCAAGGGATACAGTAAGCATATAGTGAAGCATCGGAATCTAAACCTGGTCTCACAGGAAATGTTCAAAACATAGTCAGTAAGAAGAGTCAGTCTTCTTGTACTTAAGTCGGCATTGTGCCTTTTGTATTTAATTTCGATGCAATTTCAGTGTCTCATCGTCAATAAGAAGGTCACAGGGATACAGTACACCTGAAGTGAAGCTTCGGAATCTATAACTAATGTCACAGGAATGGTTTAAATCATAGACAGTAAGATGAGTCAGTCTTCTTGTACATAAGTCGGCATTGTGCCTTTTCTATTTAATTCCGATGCAATTTCTGTGATTCATCGTCAGAAAGAAGGTCCAAGGCATACAGTAAACCTGAAGTGAAGCAGCGGAATCTATAACTAGTGTCACAGGAATGGTTCAAAACATAGACAGTAAGAAGAGTCAGTCTTCTTGTACTTAAGTCGGCATTGTGCCTTTTCTATTTAATTCCGATGCTATTTCTGTGTTTCATCTTCAATAGGAAGGTCAGAGGGATACAGTAAACCTGAAGTGAAGCATCGGAATCTATAACTAGTGTCACGGGGATGGTTCAAAGCATAGACAGTAAGAAGTGTCAGTCTTCTTGTACTTAAGTCGGCAATGTGCCTTTTCTATTTAATTCCGATGCAATTTCTGTGTTTCATCGTCAATAAGAAGGGCAGAGGGATACAGTAATCCTGAAGTGACGCATCGGATTCTATAACTAGTGTCACAGGAATGGTTCAAAACATAGACAATAGGAAGGGTCAGTCTACTTGTACATAAGTCGGCATTGTGCCTTTTCTATTTAATTCCGATGCAATTTCTGTGTTTCGTCGTCAATAAGAAGGTCCAAGGTATACAGTAAACCTGACGTGGACCATCGGAATCTATAACTTGTGTCACAGGAATGTCTCAAAACATAGACAGTGAGAAGAGTCAGCATTGTCCTTTTTGTATTTAATTCCGATGCAGATTCTTTGTTTCTTCGGCAATTAGATGGTCAGAGGGATACAGAAAACCTGACGTTAAGCATCGGAATCTGTAGCTTGTGTCACATGAATGGTTCAAAATATAGATAGTAGGAAGAGTCAGTCTTCTTGTACTTAAGTCGGCATTGCGCCTTTTCTATTTAATTGCGATGCAATTTCTGTGTTTCGTCGTCCTGAACATGTTCCAAGGGATACAGTAAATCTGAAGTGAAGCATCAGAATCTATAACTAGTGTCACAGGAATGGTTCAAAACATAGACAGTAAGAAGAGTGAGTCTTCTTGTACTTAGGTCGGCATTGTACCCTTTATATTACTTCCGATGCAATTTCTGTGTTTCATCGTCAATAAGAAGGTCAGAGGGATACAGTAAACCTGAAGTGAAGCATCGGAATCTATAACTAGTGTCACAGTAATGGATTAAAACATAGACAGTAAGATGAGTCATTCTTCTTGTACATAAGTGGGCATTGTGCCTTTTCTATTTAATTCCGATGCAATTTCTGGGATTCATCGTCAAAAAGAAGGTCCAAGGGATAAAGTAAACCTGAAGTGAAGCATCGGAATCTATAACTAGTGTCACAGGAATGGTTCAAAACATAGACAGTAAGAAGAGTCAGTCTTCTTGTACTTAAGTCGGCATTGTGCCTTTTCTATTTAATTCCGATTCCATTTCTGTGTTTCATCATCAATGGGAAGGTCAGAGGGGTACAGTAAACCTGAAGTGAAGCATCGGAATCTATAACTAGTGTCACAGGAATGGTTAAAACATAGACAGTAAGAAGAGTCAGTCTTCTTCTACTTATGTCGGCATTGTGCATTTTGTATTTAATTCCGATGCAATTTCTGTGTTTCATCGTCAATAAGAAGGGCAGAGGGATACAGTAAACCTACAGTGAAGCATCGGAATCTATAACTAGTGTCACAGGAATGTTTCAAAACATAGACAGTAAGAAGAGTCAGTCCTCTTGTACTTAAGTCGGCATTGTGCTTTTTGTATTTAATTCCGATGCAATTTCTGTGTTTCATCGTCAATAAGAAGGTTCGAGGGATACAGTAAACCTGAAGTGAAGCATCAGAATCTGTAACTAGTGTCACAGGAATGGTTCGAAACATAGACAGTAAGAAGAGTCAGTCTACTTGTACTTAAGCCGGCATTGTCTTTTTTGTATTTAGTTCCGATGCAATATCTGTGTTTCATCGTCAATAACAAGGTCCAAATAATACAGTACACCTGAAGTGAAGCATCGGAAACTATAACTAGTGTCACAGGAATGGTTCAAATCATAGACAGTAAGAAGAGTCTGTCTTCTTGTACTTAAGTCAGCATTGTGCCTTTTCTATTTAATTCCGATGCAATTTCTATCTTTCATCGTCAATAAGAAGGTCAGAGGGATACAGTAAACCTGAAGTGAAGCATCAGAATCTATAACTAGTGTCACAGGAATGGTTAAAAATTAGACAGTAAGAAGTGTCAGTCTTCTTGTACTTAATACGGCACTGTGCCTTTTGCATTTAATTCCGATGCAATTTCTGTGTTTCATCGTCAATAAGAAGGTCCAAGGGATACTGTAAACATATAGTGAAGCAGCGGAATCAAAAACTGGTCTCACAGGAAATGTTCACAACACAGTCAGTAAGAAGAGTCAGTCTTCTTGTACTTAAGTCTGCATTGTGCGTTTTGAACTTAATTCCGATGCAATTTCTGTGTTTCATCGTCAATAAGAAGGTCAGAGGGATACAGTAAACCTGAAGGGAAGCATCGGAATCTGGAACTAGTGTCACAGGAATGGTTCAAATCATAGACATTAGGTAGAGTCAGTCTTCTTGTACCTAAGTCGGCATTGTGCCTTTTCTATTTAATTCCGATGCAATTTCTATGTTTCGTCGTCAATAAGAAGGTCCAAGAGATACAGTAAATCTGAATTGAAGCATCGGAATCAATAACTAGTGTCACAGGAATGGTTCAAAACATAGACATTAAGAAGAGTCAGTCTTCTTGTACTTATGTCGGCATTGTGCAATTTGTATTTAATTCCGATGCAATTTCTGTGTTTCATCGTCGATAAGAAGGTCCAAGGGATACAGTAAACCTGAAGTGAAGCATCGGAATCTATAACTAGTGTCACAGGAATTGTTCAAACATAGACAGTAAGAACAGTCAGTCTTCTTGTACTTAAGTCGGCATTGTGCCTTTTGTATTTAATTCCGTCGAAATTTCTTTGTTTCATCGTCAATCAGAAGGCCCAAGGGATACAGTAAACCTGAAGTGAAGCATCAGAATCTATAACTAGAGTCACAGGAATGGTTCAAAACGTATACAGTAAGAAGAGTCAGTCTTCTTGTACTTAAGTCGGCATTGTGTCTTTTCTATTTAATTCCGATGCTATTTCTGTGTTTCAACTTCAATATGAAGGTGAGAGGGATACAGTAAACCTGAAGTGAAGCATAGGAATCTATAACTAGTGTCACGGGGATGGTTCAAAGCATAGACAGTAAGAAGAGTCAGTCCACTTGTACTTAAGTCGGCATTGTGCCTTTTCTATTTAATTCCGATGCAATTTCTGTGTTTTGTCGTCAATAAGAAAGTCCAAGGTATACAGTTAACCTGAAGTGGAGCATCGGAATCTATAACTAGTGTCACAGGAATGTCTCAAAACATAGACAGTAAGAAGAGTCAGCCCTCTTATACTCAAGTCGGCATTGTGCCTTTTGTATTTACTTCCGATGCTATTTCTGTGTTTCATCGTCCATAGGAAGGTCAGAGAGATACAGTAAACCTGAATTGAAGCATCAGAATCTATAACTAGTGTCACAGGAATGGTTCAAAACATTGACAGTAAGAAGAGTCAGTCTACTTGTACTTATGTCGGCATTGTGCCCGTTTGTATTTAATTCCGATGCAATATCTGTGCTTCATCGTCAATAACAAGGTCCAAGAGATACAGTAAATCTGAATTGAAGCATCGGAATCAATAACTAGTGTCACAGGAATGGTTCAAATCATAGACACTAATAAGAGTCTGTCTTCTTGTACTAAAGTCAGCATTGTGCCTTTTCTATTTAATTCCGATGCAATTTCTATGTTTCATCGTCAATAAGAAGGTCCAAGGAATACAGTAAACATATAGTGAAGCATCGGAATCTAAAACTGGTCTCACAGGAAATGTTCAAAACATAGTCAGTAAGAAGAGTCAGTCTTCTTGTACTTAAGTCGGCATTGTGCCTTTTGTATTTAATTCCGATGCAATTTCTATGTTTCATCGTCAATAAGAAGGGCAGAGGGATACAGTAATCCTGAAGTGACGCATCGGAATCTATAACTAGTGTCACAGGAATGGTTCAAAACATAGACAATAGGAAGGGTCAGTCTACTTGTACATAAGTCGGCATTGTGCTTTTTCTATTTAATTCCGATGCAATTTCTGTGTTTCGTCGTCAATAAGAAGGTCCAAGCTATACAGTAAACCTGACGTGGACCATCGGAATCTATAACTAGTGTCACAGGAATGTCTCAAAACATAGACAGTGAGAAGAGTCAGTCCTCTTGTACTCAAGTCAGCATAGTGCTTTTTGTATTTAATTCCGATGCAGATTCTGTGTTTCTTCGGCAATTATAAGGTCAGAGGGATACAGAAAACCTGACGTTAAGCATCGGAATCTGTAGCTAGTGTCACACGAATGGTTCAAAATAGAGACAGTAGGAAGAGTCAGTCTTCTTGTACTTAAGTCGGCGTTGTGCCTTTTCTATTTAATTGCGATGCAATTTCTGTGTTTCGTCGTCCTGAAGATGTTCCAAGGGATACAGTAAATCTGAAGTGAAGCATCAGAATCTATAACTAGTGTCACAGGAATGGTTCATAACATAGACAGTAAGATGAGTCAGTCTTCTTGTACTTAAGTCGGCATTGTGCGTTTTGTATTTAATTCCGATGCAATTCCTGTGATTCATCGTCGTTAAGAAGGTCCAAGGGATACAGTAAACCTGAAGTGAAGCATCGGAATCTATAACTAGTGTCACAGGAATTGTTCAAACATAGACAGTAAGAAGAGTCAGTCTTCTTGTACTTAAGTCGGCATTGCGCCTTTTGTATTAAATTCCGATGAAATTTCTTTGTTTCATCGGCAATAAGAAGGTCCACGGGATACAGTAAACCTAAAGTGAAGCATCGGAATCTATAACTAGTGTCACAGGAATGGTTCAAAACATAGACAGTAAGAAGAGTCAGTCTTCTTGTACTTTGGTCGGCATTGTGCCCTTTATATTACTTCCGATGCAATTTCTGTGATTCATCGTCAATAAGAAGGTCAGAGGGATACAGTAAACCTGAAGTGAAGCATCGGAATCTATAACTAGTGTCACAGTAATGGATTAAAACATAGACAGTAAGATGAGTCAGTCTTCTTGTACATAAGTGGGCATTGTGCCTTTTCTATTTAATTCCGATGCAATTTCTGGGATTCATCGTCAAAAAGAAGGTCCAAGGGATAAAGTAAACCTGAAGTGAAGCATCGGAATCTATAACTAGTGTCACAGGAATGGTTCAAAACATAGACAGTAAGATGAGTCAGTCTTCTTGTACTTAAGTCGGCATTGTGCCTTTTCTATTTAATTCCGATGCTATTTCTGTGTTTCATCTTCAATAGGAAGGTCAGAGGGGTACAGTAAACCTGAAGTGAAGCATCGGAATCTATAACTAGTGTCACAGGAATGGTTAAAACATAGACAGTAAGAAGAGTCAGTCTTCTTGTACTTAAGTCGGCATTGTGCATTTTCTATTTAATTACAGTAAGAAGAGTCAGTCTTCTTGTACTTAAGTCGGCATTGTGCATTTTCTATTTAATTCCGATGTAATTTCTGTGTTTCATCGTCAATACGAAGGGCAGAGGGATACAGTAAACCTACAGTGAAGCATCGGAATCTATAACTAGTGTCACAGGAATGTTTCTAAAGATAGACAGTAAGAAGAGTCAGTCCTCTTGTATTTAAGTCGGCATTGTGCTTTTTGTATTTAATTCCGATGCAATTTCTGTGTTTCATCGTCAATAAGAAGGTTAGAGGGATACAGTAAACCTGAAGTGAAGCATCAGAATCTGTAACTAGTGTCACAGGAATGGTTCGAAACATAGACAGTAAGAAGAGTCAGTCTACTTGTACTTAAGACGGCATTGTCCATTTTGTATTTAATTCCGGTGCAATATCTGTGTTTCATCGTCAATAAGAAGGTCCAAGAATACAGTACACCTGAAGTGAAGCATCGGAAACCATAACTAGTGTCACAGGAATGGTTCAAATCATAGACAGTAAGAAGAGTCAGTCTTCTTGTACTTAAGTCAGCATTGTGCCTTTTCTGTTTAATTCCGATGCAATTTCTATGTTTCATCGTCTGTAAGAAGGTCAGAGGGATACAGTAAACCTGAAGTGAAGCATCGGAATCTATAACTAGTGTCACAGGAATGGTTAAAAATTAGACAGTAAAAAGAGTCAGTCTTCTTGTACTTAAGTCGGCACTGTGCCTTTTGTATTTAATTCCGATGCAATTTCTGTGTTTCATCGTCAATAAGAAGGTCCAAGGGATACAGGAAACATATAGTGAAGCAGCGGAATCTAAAACTGGTCTCACAGGAAATGTTTACAACATAGTCAGTAAGAAGAGTCAGTCTTCTTGTACTTAAGCCTGCATTGTGCGTTTTGAGCTTAATTCCGATGCAATTTCTGTGTTTCATCGTCAATAAGAAGGTCAGAGGGATACAGTAAACCTGAAGGGAAGCATCGGAATCTGGAACTGGTGTCACAGGAATGGTTCAAATCGTAGACATTAGGTAGAGTCAGTCTTCTTGTACCTAAGTCGGCATTGTGCCTTTTCTATTTAATTCCGATGCAATTTCTATGTTTCGTCGTCAATAAGATGGTCCAAGAGATACAGTAAATCTGAAGTGAAGCTTCGGAATCAATAACTAGTGTCACAGGAATGGTTCAAAACATAGACATTAAGAAGAGTCAGTCTTCTTGTACTTAAGTCGGCATTGTGCATTTTGTATTTAATTCCGATGCAATTTCTGTGTTTCATCGTCGATAAGAAGGTCCAAGGGATACAGTAAACCTGAAGTGAAGCATCGGAATCTATAACTAGTGTCACAGGAAGTGTTCAAACATAGACAGTAAGAACAGTCAGTCTTCTTGTACTTAAGTCGGCATTGTGCCTTTTGTATTTGATTCCGTCGAAATTTCTTTGTTTCATCGTCAATCAGAAGGTCCAAGGGATACAGTAAACCTGAAGTGAAGCATCGGAATCTATAACTAGAGTCACAGGAATGGTTCAAAACATATACAGTAAGAAGAGTCAGTCTTCTTGTACTTAAGTCGGCATTGTGCCTTTTCTACTTGATTCCGATGCTATTTCTGTGTTTCATCTTCAATATGAAGGTGAGAGGGATACAGTAAACCTGAAGTGAAGCATCGGAATCTAAAACTAGTGTCACGGGGATGGTTCAAACCATAGCCATTAAGAAGAGTCAGTCCTCTTGTACTTAAGTTGGCATTGTGCCTTTTCTATTTAATTCCCATGCAATTTCTGTGTTTCTTCGGCAATTAGAAGGTCAGAGGGATACAGTAAACCTGAAGTTAAGCATCGGTATCTATAACTAGTGTCACAGGAATGGTTCAAAACATAGACAATAGGAAGAGTCAGTCTTCTTGTACTTAAGTCGGCATTGTGCTTTTGAATTTACTTCCGAAGCTTTTTCTGTGTTTCATCGTCCATAAGAAGGTCAGAGAGATACAGTAAACCTGAATTGAAGCATCGAAATCTATAACTAGTGTCACAGGAATGGTTCAAAACATTGACAGTAAGAAGAGTCAGTCTACTTGTACTTACGTCGGCATTGTGCCTTTTGTATTTAATTCCGATGCAATATCTGTGTTTCATCGTCAATAATAAGGTCCAAGGGATACAGTGCATCTGAAGTGAAGCATCGGAATCTATAACTAGTGTCACAGGAATGGTTCAAATCATAGTCACTAATAAGAGTCTGTCTTCTTGTACTAAAGTCAGCATTGTGAATTTTCTATTTAATTCCGATGCAATTTCTATGTTTCATCGACAATAAGAAGGTCAGAGGGATACAGTAAACCTGAAATGAAGCATCGGAATCTATAACTAGTGTCAGAGGAATGGTTCAAAGCATAGACAGTAAGATAAGTCAGTCTTCTTGTACATAAGTCGGCAATGTGCCTTTTGTATTTAATTCCGATGCAAATCTCTGTGTTTCATCGTCAATAAGAAGGTCCAAGGCATACAGTAAACCTGAAGTGAAGCATAAAAATCTATAACTAGTGTCACAGGAATGGTACAAAACATAGACAGTAATAAGAGTCAGTCTTCTTGTACTTAAGTCGGCATTGTGCTTTTTGTATTTAATTCCGATACAATTTCTGTGTTTCATCGTCAATAAGAAGGTCAGAGGGATACAGTAAACCTGAAGTGAAGCATCGGAATCTATAACTAGTGTCACAGGAATGATTCAAAGCACAGACAGTAGGAAGAGTCAGTCTTCTTGTACTTAAGTCGGCATTGTGCCTTTTGTATTTAATTCCGATGCAATTTCTGTGTTTCATCGTCAATAAGAAGGTCAGAGGGATACATTAAATCTGAAGTGAAGCATCGGAATATATAACTAGTGTCACAGGAATGGTTCAAAACATGGTCAGTAAGAAGAGTCAGTCTTCTTGTACTTAATTCGGCATTGTGCCTTATTATTTAATTCCGATGCAATTTCTGTGCTTCATCGTCAATAAGAAGGTCAGAGGGATACAGTTAACCTGAAGTGAAGCATCGGAATCTATAACAAGTGTCACAGGAATGGTTCAATACATAGTCAGTAAGAAGAGTCAGTCTTCTTGTACCTATGTCGGCATTGTGCCTTTTCTATTAAACCCGATGCAATTTCTGTGTTTCGTCGTCAATAAGAAGGTCAGAGGCATACAGAAAACCTTAAGTGAAGCATTGGAATCTATAACTAGTGTCAGAGAAATGGTTTAAAACATAGACAGTAGGAAGAGTCAGTCTTCTTGTACTTAAGTATTCATTGTGCCTTTTGTATTTAATTCCGATGCATTTTCTGTGTATCGTCGTCAATAAGAAGGTCCAAGGGATACAGTAAACCTGAAGTGAGGCATCGGAATCTATAACTAGTGTCACAGGAATAGTTCAAAACATAGTCAGTAAGAAGAGTCAGCCTTCTTGTACTTAAGTCGGCATTGTGCCTTTTTATTTAATTCCGATGCAATTTCTGTGTTTCATCGTCAATAACAAGATCCAAGGGATGCAGTACACCTGAAACGTAGCATCGGAATCTGTAACTAGTGTAACAGGAATGGTTCAAAACATAGACAGTAAGAAGAGTCAGTCTTCTTGTACTTAAGTCGGCATTGTGCCTTTTCTATTTAATTCCGATGCAATTTCTGTGTTTCATCGTCAATAAGAAGGTCCAAGGGATAGAGTAAACATATAGTGAAGCATCGGAATCTAAAACTGGTCTCACAGGACATTGTTCACAACATAGTCAGTAAGAAGAGACAGTCTTCTTGTACTTAAGTAGGCATTGTGCCTTTTGTATTTAATTCCGATGCAATTTCTGTGTTTCATCGTCAATAAGAAGGTCAGAGGGTTACAGTAAACCTGAAGTGAAGCATCGGAATCTATAACTAGTGTCACAGGAATGTTTCAAATCATAGACAGTAAGAAGACTCAGTCCTCTTGTACTTAAGTCATCATTGTGCTTTTCGTATCTAATTCCGATGCAATTTCTGTGTTTCATCGTCATTAAGAAGGTCAGAGGGATACAGTAAACCTGAAGTGAAGCATCGGAATCTATAACTAGTGTCACAGGAATGGTTCAAAACATGGTCAGTAAGAAAAGTCAGTCTTCTTGTACTCAATTCGGCATTGTGTTTTTTTAGTTAATTCCGATGCAATTTCTGTATTTCATCGTCAATAAGAAGGTCAGAGGGATGCAGTAATCCTGAAGTGAACCATCGCAATCTACAACTAGTGTTACAGAAATGGTTCAAAACGTAGTCAGTAAGAAGAGTCAGTCTTCTTGTACTTAAGTCGGCATTGTGCCTTTTCTATTAAACCCGATGCAAATTCTGTGTTTCATCGCCAATACGAAGGTCAGAGGGATACAGTAAACCTGATGTGAAGCATCGGAATGTATAACTAGTGTCACAGGAATGGTTCAAAACATAGAGAGTAGGAAGAGTGATTCTTCTTGTACTTAAGACGGTATTGTGCCTTTTGTATTTAATTCCGATGCAATTTCTGTGTTTCATCGGCAATAAGAAGGTCAGAGGGATACAGTAAACCTGAATTGAAGCATCGGAATGTATGACTAGTGTCACAGGAATCGTTCAAAGCATAGACAGTAGGAACAGTCAGTCTACTTGTACTGTCGGCATTTAGCCTTTTGTATTTAATTCCGATGCATTTTCTTCGTTTCATCGTCAATAAGAAGGTCCAAGGATACAGTACTACTGAAGTGAAGCATCGGAATCTATAACTAGTGTCACAGGAATGTTTCAAATCATTGTCAGTAAGAAGAGTCAGTCCTCTTGTACTTAAGTCGTCATTGTGCTTTTTGTATCTAATTCCGATGCAATTTCTGTGTTTCATCGGCAATTAGAGGGTCAGAGGGGTACAATAAACCTGAAGTGAAGAATCGGAATGTATGACTAGAGTCACAGGAATGATTCAAAACATAGACAGTAGGACGAGTCAGTCTTCATGTACTTACGTCGGCATTGTGCTTTTTGTATTTAATTCCGACGTAATTTCTGTGTTTCATCGTCAATACGAAGGTCAGAGGGATATAGTAAACCTGAGGTGAAGCATCGGAATCTATAACTAGTGTCACAGGAATGTTACAAATCATATACAGTAAGAAGAGTCAGTCTTCTTGTACGTAAGTCTGCACTGTTCCTTTTGTATTTAATTCCAATGCAATTTCTGTGTTTCATCGTCAATAAAAAGGTCCGAGGGATGCAGTAAATCTGAAGTGAAGCATCGGAATGTATAACTAGTGTCACAGGAATGATTAAAAAAAAACTGTAGGAAGAGTCAGTCTTCATGTACTTAAGTCGGCATTGTGCTTTTTCTATTTAATTCCGATGCAATTTCTGTGTTTCATCGTCAATATGAAGGTCAGATGGATACAGTAAACCTGAAGTGAAGCATCGGAATCTATAACTAGTGTACAGGAATGGTTCAAAACATAGACAGTAGGAAGAGTCAGTCTTCTTGTGCTTAAGTCGGCATTGTGCCTTTTGTATTTAATTCCGATGCAATTTCTGTGTTTCATCGTCAATAAGAAGGTCCAAGGGATACAGTGAACCTGAAGTGAATCATCGGAATCTACAACTAGTGTCACAGGAATGGTCCAAAACATATACAGTAGGAAGAGTCAGTCTACATGTACTTAAGTCGGCATTGTGCCTTTTGTATTTAATTCCAATGTATTTTTCTGTGTTACATCATCAATAAGGTCAGATGGATACAGTAAAGCTGAAGTGAAGCATCGGAATCTATAACTAGTATCACAGAAATCGTTCAAAACATAGTCAGTAAGAAGAGTCAGTCTTTTTGTACTTATGTCGGCATTGTGCATTTTCTATTTAATTCCGATTCAATTTCTGTGTTTCATCGTCAATAAGAAGGTCCAAGGGATAGAGTAAACATATAGTGAAGCATCGGAATCTACAACTGGTCTCACAGGACATTGTTCACAACATAGTCAGTAAGAAGAGTCAGTCTTCTTGTACTTAAGTAGGCATTGTGCCTTTTGTATTTAATTCCGATGCAATTTCTGTGTTTCATCGTCAATAAGAAGGTCAGAGGGTTACAGTAAACCTGAAGTGAAGCATCGGAATATATAACTAGTGTCACAGGAATGGTTCAAAACATAGACATTAGGTAGAGTCAGTCTTCTTTTACTTTATTCGGCATTGTGCCTTTTCTATTTAATTCCGATGCAATTTCTGTATTTCGTCGTCAATAAGAAGGTCCAAGGGATACAGTAAATCTGAAGTGAAGCATCGGAATCTATAGCTAGTGTCACAGGAATGGTTCACAACATAGACAGTTAGAGGAGTCAGCCTTCTTGTACTTAAGTCGGCATTGTGCCTTTTGTATTTAATTCCGATGCAATTTCTGTGTTTCATCGTCGATAAGAAGGACCAAGGTATACAGTAAACCTGAAGTGAAGCATCGGAATCTATAACTAGTGTCACAGGAACAGTTCAAACATAGACAGTAGGAAGAGTCCGTCTTCTTGTACTTAAGTCGGCATTGTGCCTTTTGTATTTAATTCCGATGAAATTTCTTTGTTTCATCGTCAATAAGAAGATCCAAGGGATACAGTAAACCTGAAGTGAAGCATCGAAATCTATAACTAGTGTCACAGGAATGGTTCAAAACAAAGACATTAAGAAGAGTCAGTCTTCTTGTACTTAAGTCGCCATTGTGCTTTTTGTACTTAATTTCGACGCAATTTCTGTGTTTCATCGTCAATAAGAAGGTCAGAAGGATACAGTAAACCTGAAGTGAAGCATCGGAATCTATAACTAGTGACACAGGAATGGTTCAACACATAGACAGAAAGAAGAGTCAGTCTTCTTGTACTTAAGTCGGCAATGTGCCTTTTCTATTTAATTCCGATGCAATTTCTGTGTTTCATCGTCAATATGAAGGTTAGAGGGATACAGTGAACCTGAAGTGAAGCATCGGAATCTATAACTAGCGTCACAGGAATGGTACAAAGCATAGACAATAGGAAGGGTCAGTCTTCTTGTATTTAAGTCGGCATTGTGCCTTTTCTATTTAATTCCGATGCAATTTCTGTGTTTCGTCGTCAATAAGAAGGTCCAAGGAATACAGTAAACCTGAAGTGAAGCATCGGAATCTATAACTAGTGTCACAGGAATGTTTCAAATCATTGTCATTAAGAAGAGTCAGTCCTCTTGTACTTAAGTCGGCATTGTGCTTTTTGTATCTAATTCCGATGCAATTTCTGTGTTTCATCGGCAATTAGAATGTCAGAGGGGTACAGTAAACCTGAAGTGAAGAATCGGAATGTATGACTAGTGTCACAGGAATGATTCAAAACATAGACAGTAGGACGAGTCAGTCTTCATGTACTTACGTCGGCATTGTGCCTTTTGTATTTAATTCCGACGTAATTTCTGTGTTTCATCGTCAATAAGAAGGTCAGAGGGATATAGTAAACCTGAGGTGAAGCATCGGAATCTATAACTAGTGTCACAGGAATGTTACAAATCATAGACAGTAAGAAGAGTCAGTCTTCTTGTACGTAAGTCTGCACTGTGCCTTTTGTATTTAATTCCAATGCAATTTCTGTGTTTCATCGTCAATAAAATGGTCCGAGGGATGCAGTAAATCTGAAGTGAAGCATCGGAATCTATAACTAGTGTCACAGGAATGGTTCAAAACATAGACAGTAGGAAGAGTCAGTCTTCTTGTGCTTAAGTCGGCATTGTGCCTTTTGTATTTAATTCCGATGCAATTTCTGTGTTTCATCGTCAATAAGAAGGTCCAAGGGATACAGTAAACCTGAAGTGAATCATCGAAATCTATAACTAGTGTCACAGGAATGGTCCAAAACATATACAGTAGGAAGAGTCAGTCTACATGTACTTAAGTCGGCATTGTGCCTTTTGTATTTAATTCCAATGTATTTTTCTGTGTTTCATCATCAATAAGGTCAGATGGATACAGTAAACCTGAAGTGAAGCATCGGAATCTATAACTAGTATCACAGATATGGTTCAAAACATAGTCAGTAAGAAGAGTCAGTCTTTTTGTACTTATGACGGCATTGTGCATTTTCTATTTAATTCCGATTCAATTTCTGTGTTTCATCGTCAATAAGAAGGTCAGAGGGATACAGTAAACCTGAAGTGAAGCATCAGAATGTATAACTAGTGTCACAGAAATGGTTAAAAACATAGACAGTTAGAAGAGTCAGTCTTCTTGTACTTAAGTCGGCATTGTGCCTTTTGTATTTAATTCCGATGCATTTTCTGTGTATCATCGTCAATAAGAAGGTCCAAGGGATACAGTAAAACTGAAGTGAAGCATCACAATCTGTAACTAGTGTCACAGGAATGGTTCAAAACATAGACAGTAAGAAGAGTCAGTCTACTTGTACTTAAGTGGCATTGTGCCTTTTGTATTTAATTCCGATGCAATTTCTGTGTTTCATCGTCAATAAGAAGGTCCAAGGGATAGAGTAAACGTATAGTGAAGCATCGGAATCTAAAACTGGTCTCACAGGACATTGTTCACAACATAGTCAGTAAGAAGAGTCAGTCTTCTTGTACTTAAGTAGGCATTGTGCCTTTTGTATTTAATTCCGATGCAATTTCTGTGTTTCATCGTCAATAAGAAGGTCAGAGGGTTACAGTAAACCTGAAGTGAAGCATCGGAATCTATAACTAGTGTCACAGGAATGGTTCAAAACATAGACATTAGGTAGAGTCAGTCTTCTTGTACTTTATTCGGCATTGTGCCTTTTCTATTTAATTCCGATGCAATTTCTGTATTTCGTCGTCAATAAGAAGGTCCAAGGGATACTGTTAATCTGAAGTGAAGCATCAGAATCTATAGCTAGTGTCACAGGAATGGTTCACAACATAGACAGTTAGAGGAGTCAGTCTTCTTGTACTTAAGTCGGCATTGTGCCTTTTGTATTTAATTCCGATGCAATTTCTGTGTTTCATCGTCGATAAGAAGGACCAAGGTACACAGTAAACCTGAAGTGAAGCATCGGAATCTGTAAGTAGTGTCACAGGAACAGTTCAAACATAGACAGTAGAAAGAGTCCATCTTCTTGTACTTAAGTCGGCATTGTGCCTTTTGTATTTAATTCCGATGAAATTACTTTGTTTCATCGTCAATAAGAAGATCCAAGGGATACAGTAAACCTGAAGTGAAGCATCGGAATCTATAACTAGTGTCACAGGAATGGTTCAAAACATAGACATTAAGAAGAGTCAGTCTTCTTGTACTTAAGTCGCCATTGTGCTTTTTGTACTTAATTCCGATGCAATTTCTGTGATTCATCGTCAATAAGAAGGTCAGAAGGATACAGTAAGCCTGAAGTGAAGCATCGGAATCTATAACTAGTGACACAGGAATGGTTCAACACATAGACAGAAAGAAGAGTCAGTCTTCTTGTACTTAAGTCGGCAATGTGCCTTTTCTATTTAATTCCGATGCAATTTCTGTGTTTCATCATCAATATGAAGGTGAGAGGGATACAGTGAACCTGAAGTGAAACATCGGAATCTATAACTAGCGTCACAGGAATGGTACAAAGCATAGACAATAGGAAGGGTCAGTCTTCTTGTATTTAAGTCGGCATTGTGCCTTTTCTATTTAATTCCGATGCAATGTCTGTGTTTCGTCGTCAATAAGAAGGTCCAAGGAATACAGTAAACCTGAAGTGAAGCATCGGAATCTATAACTAGTGTCTCAGGAATGTTTCAAAATATAGACAGTAAGAAGAGTCAGTCCTCTTGTACTTAAGTCGGCATTGTGCTGTTTGTATCTAATTCCGATGCAACTTCTGTGTTTCATCGTCAATTGGAAGCTCAGAGGGATACAGTAATCCTGAAGTGAAGCATCGGAATCTATAACTAGTGTCACAGGAATGGTTCAAAACATAGACAGTACGAAGAGTCAGTCTTCTTGTACTTAAGTAGGCATTGTGCCATTTCTATTTAATTCCGACGCAATTTCTGTGTTTCATCGTCAATAAGAAGGTGAGAGGGATACAGTAAACCTGAAGTGAAGCATCGGAATCTATAACTAGTGTCACAGGAATGGTTCAAAACATAGACAGTACGAAGAGTCAGTCTTCTTGTACTTAAGTAGGCATTGTGCCTTTAGTATTTAATTCCGATGCAATTTCTGTGTTTCATCGACAATAAGAAAGTCAGATGGATACAGTAAACCTGAAGTGAAGCATCGGAATCTATAACTAGTGTCACAGAAATGGTTCAAAACATAGTCAGTAAGAAGAGTCAGTCTTTTTGTACTTATGTCGGCATTGTGCATTTTCTATTTAATTCCGATGCAATTTCTGTGTTTCATCGTCAATAAGAAGGTCAGAGGGATACAGTAAACCTGAAGTGAAGCATCGGAATGTATAACTAGTGTCGCAGGAATCGTTCAAAATATAGACAGATGGAAGAATCAGTCTTCCTCTACTTGATTCGGCATTGTGCTTTTTGTATTTATTTCCGACGCAATTTCTGTGTCACATCGTCAATAAGAAGGTCCAAGGGATGCAGTACACCTGAAACGAAGCATCGGAATCTATAACTAGTCTAACAGGAATGGCTCAAAACATAGACAGTAAGAAGAGTCAGTCTTCTTGTACTTAAGTCGGCATTGTGCCTTTTCTATTTATTTCCGATGCTATTTCTGTGTTTCATCGTCAATAAGAAGGTCCAAGGGACACAGTAAACCTGAAGTGAATCATCGGAATCTATAACTAGTGTCACAGGAATGGTCCAAAACATATTCAACAGTAGGTCTCAGTCTACATGTACTTAAGTCGGCATTGTGCCTTTTGTATTTAATTCCAATGTAATTTCTGTGTTTCATCGTCAATAAGAAGGTCAGAGGGATACAGTTAAACGGAAGTGAAGCATCACAATCTATAACTAGTGTCACAGGAATGGTTCAAAACATAGTCAGTAAGAAGAGTCAGTCTACTTGTACTTAAGTCGGCATTGTGCCTTTTGTATTTAATTCCGATGCAATTTCTGTGTTTCATCGTCAATAAGATGGACTAAGGGATACAGTACACCTGAAGTGAAGCATCGGAATCTATAACTAGTGTCACAGGAATGGTTTAAATCATAGACAGTAAGAAGAGTCAGTCTACTTGTACTTAAGTCAGCATTGTGCCTTTTCTATTTAATTCCGATGCAATTTCTGTGTTTCATCGTCAATAAGAAGTTCAGAGGGATACAGTATACCTGAAGTGAGTCATCGGAATCTATAACTAGTGTCACAGGAATGGTTAAAAAATAGAGAGTAAGAAGAGTCAGTCTTCTTATTCTTAAGTCGGCGTTGTTCCTTTTGTATTTACTTCCGATGCAATTTCTGTGTTTCATCGTCAATAAGAAGGTCAGAGGGATACAGTAAACATATAGTGAAGCATCGGAATCAAAAACTGGTCTCACAGGACATGTTCACAACATAGTCAGTAAGAAGAGTCAGTCTTCTCGTACTTAAGTAGGCATTGTACCTTTTGTATTTAATTCCGATGCAATTTCTGTGTTTCATCGTCAATAAGAAGGTCAGAGGGTTACAGTAAACCTGAATTGAAGCATCGGAATCTATAACTAGTATCACAGGTATGATTCAAAACATAGACATTAGGTAGAGTCAGTCTTCTTGTACTGTAGTCGGCATTGTGCCTTTTCTATTTAATTCCGATGCAATTTCTGTATTTCGTTGTCAATAAGAAGGTCCAAGGGATACAGTAAATCTGAAGTGAAGCTTCGGAATCTATAACTAGTGTCACAGGAATGGTTCAAAACATAGACAGTAGGAAGAGTCAGTCTTTTTGTACTTAAGTCGGCATTGTGCCTTTTGTATTTACTTCCGATGCAATTTCTGTGTTTCATCGTCAATAAGAAGGTCAGAGGGATACAGTAAACCTGATGTGAGGCATCGGAATCTATAACTAGTGTTACAGGAATGATTCAAAACGTAGACAGTAGGATGAGTCAGTCTTCTTGTATTTAAGTCAGCATTGTGCCTTTTTTATTTAATTCCGATGCAATTTCTGTGTTTCATCGTCAATACGAAGGTCAGATGGATACAGTAAAGTTGAAGTTAAGCATCGGAATGTATAACTAGTGTCACAGGAATCGTTCAAATCATAGACAGTAGGAAGACTCAGTCTTCTTGTACTTAAGTCGGCGTTGTGCCTTTTCTATTTAATTCCGATGCAATTTCTGTGTTTCATCGTCGATAAGAAGGTCCAAGGGATACAGTAAACCTGAAGTGAATCATCGGAATCTATTACTAGTGTCACAGGAATGGTCCAAAACATATACAATAGTAAGTGTCAGTCTACATGTACTTAAGTCGGCATTGTGCCTTTTGTATTTAATTCCAATGTAATTTCTGTGTTTCATCGTCAATAAGAAGGTCAGAGGGATACAATTAACTGAAGTGAAGCATCACAATCTGTAACTAGTGTCACAGGAATGGTTCAAAACATAGACTGTAAGAAGAGTCAGTCTACTTCTACTTAAGTCGGCATTGGGCCTTTTGTATTTAATTCCGATGCAATTTCTGTGTTTCACCGTCAATAAGAAGGTGAGAGGGATACAGTAAACCTGAAGTGAAGCATCGGAATCTATAACTAGCGTCACAGGAATGGTTCAACACATAGACAGTAGGAAAAGTCAGTCTTTTTGTACTTAAGTCGTCACTGTGCCTTTTGTATTTACTTCCGATGCAATTTCTGTGTTTCATCGTCAATAAGAAGGTCAGAGGGATACAGTAAACCTGAAGTGAGGCATCGGAATCTATAACTAGTGTCACAGGAATGGTTCAAAAATAGAGAGTAAGAAGAGTCAGTCTTCTTATTCTTAAGTCGGCGTTGTTCCTTTTGTATTTACTTCCGATACAATTTCTGTGTTTCATCGTCAATAAGTAGGTCAGAGGGATACAGTAAACATATAGTGGAGCATCGGAATCTAAAACTGGTCTCACAGGACATGTTCACAACATAGTCAGTAAGAAAAGTCAGTCTTCTTGTACTTAAGTAGGCATTGTGCATTTTGTATTTAATTCCGATGCAATTTCTGTGTTTCATCGTCAATGAGAAGTTCAGAGGGATACAGTAAACCTGAAGTGAGGCATCGGAATCTATAACCAGCGTCACAGGAATGGTTCAAAACATAGTCATTAGGTAGTGTCAGTCTTCTTGTACTTTAGTCGGCATTGTGCCTTTTCTATTTAATTCCGATGCAATTTCTGTATTTCGTCGTCAATAAGAAGGTCCAAGGGATACAGTAAATCTGAAGTGAAGCATCGGAATCTATAACTAGTGTCACAAGAATGGTTCAAAACATAGACAGTAAGAAAAGTCAGTCTTCTTGTACTTAAGTCGGCATTGTGCCTTTTGTATTTTATTCCGATGCAATTTCTGTGTTTCATCGTCGATAAGAAGGACCAAGGTATACAGTAAACCTGAAGTGAAGCATCGGAATCTATAACTAGTGTCATAGGAATAGTTCAAACATAGACAGTAGGAAGAGTCAGTCTTCTTGTACTTAAGTCGGCATTGTGCCTTTTGTATTTAATTACGATGAAATTTCTTTGTTTCATCGTCAATAAGAAGATCCAAGGGATACAGTAAACCTGAAGTGAAGCATCGGAATCTATAACTAGTGTCACAGGAATGGTTCAAAACATAGACAGTAAGAAGAGTCAGTCTTCTTGTACCTAAGTCGGCATTGTGCCTTTTGTACTTAATTCCGATGCAACTTCTTTGTTTCATCGTCAATAAGAAGGTCTGAAGGATACAGTAAACCTGAAGTGAAGAGTCGGAATCTATAACTAGTGTCACAGGAATGGTTCAACACATAGACAGTAAGATGAGTCAGTCTTCTTGTACTTAAGTCGGCATTGTGCATTTCTATTTAATTCCGATGCAATTTCTGTGTTTCATCGTCAATAAGTAGGTCAGATGGATACAGTAAACCTGAAGTGAAGCATCGGAATCTATAACTAGTGTCACAGAAATGGTTCAAAACATAGTCAGTAAGAAGAGTCAGTCTTTTTGTACTTATGTCGGCATTGCCCCTTTTCTATTTAATTCCGATGCAATTTCTGTGTTTCATCGTCAATAAGAAGGTCAGAGGGATACAGTAAACCAGAAGTGAAGCATCGGAATGTATAACTAGTGTCACTGGAATCGTTCAAAACATAGACAGTAGGAAGAGTCAGTCTTCTTCTACTTGATTCATCATTGTACCTTTTGTACTTATTTCCTATGCAATTTCTGTGTTTCATCGTCAATAAGAAGGTCAGAGGGATACAGTAAACCTGAAGTGAAGCATCGTAATCTATAACTAGTGTCACAGGAATGGTTCAATTCATAGACAGTAGGAAGAGTCAGTTGTCTTGTACTTATGTCGGCATTGTGCTTTTTTATTTAATTCCGATGCAATCTCTGTGTATCATCGTCAACATAAAGGACAGAGGGATACAGTAAACCTGAAGTGAATCATCAGAATCTATATCTAGTGTCACAGGAATGGTTCAAAGCATAGACAGTAGGAAGAGTCAGACTACTTGTAATTGAGTCGGCATTGTACCTTTTGTATTTAATTCCGATGCAATTTCTGTGTTTCATCGTCAATAAGAAGGTCCAAGGAATACAGTACACCTGAGATGAAGCATCGGAATCTATAACCAGTGTCACAGGAATGGTTCAAAACATAGACAGTAAGAAGAGTCAGTCTTCATGTACTTAAGTCGGCATTGTGCCTTTTGTATTTAATTCCGATGCCATTTCTGTGTTTCATCGTCAATAAGAAGGTCAGAGGGATACAGTAAACCTGAAGTGAAGCATCGGAATGTCTAACTAGTGTCACAGGAATGATTCAAAACATAGACAGTGGGAAGAATCAGTCTTCATGTACTTAAGTCGGCATTGTGCCTTTTCTATTTAATTCCGATGCAATTTCTGTGTTTCATCGTCAATAAGAAGGTCAGATGGATACAGTAAACCTGAAGTGTGGAATCGGAATCTATAACTAGTGTCACAAGAATGGTTCAAACATAGACAGTAGGAAGGGTCAGTCTTCCTGTACATAGTCGGCATTGTGCCCTTTGTATTTAATTCCTATGCAATTTCTGTGTTTCATCGTCAATAAGAAGGTCCAAGGAATACAATAAACCTGAAGTGAGGCATCGGAACCTATGACTAGTGTCACAGGAATGGTTCAAAACATAGACAGTAAGAAGAGTCAGTCTTCTTGTACTTAAGTCGGCATTGTGACTTTTGTATTTAATTCTGATGCAATTTCTGTGTTCCATCGTCGATAAGAAGGACCAAGGTATACAGTAAACCTGAAGTAAAGCATCGGAATCTATAACTAGTGTCACAGGAATAGTTCAAACATAGACAGTACGAAGAGTCAGTCTTCTTGTACTTAAGTCGGCATTGTGCCTTTTGTATTTAATTCCGATGAAATTTCTTTGTTTCATCGTCAATAAGAAGATCCAAGGGATACAGTACACCTGAAGTGAAGCATCGGAAACTATAACTAGTGTCACAGGAATGGTTCAAAACATAGAGAGTAAGAAGAGTCAGTCTTCTTGTACTTAAGTCGGCATTGTGCCTTTTGTACTTAATTCCGATTCAATTACTGTGATTAATCGTCAATAACAAGGTCCAAGGGATACAGTAAACCTGAAGTGAAGCATCGGAATCTATAACTAGTGTCACAGGAATGGTTCAACACAAAGACAGTAAGAAGAGTCAGTCTTCTTGTACTTAAGTCGGCATTGTGACTTTTCTATTTAATTCCGATGCAATTTCTGTTTTTCATCGTCAATAAGAAGGTCAGAGGGATACAGTGAACCTGACGTGAAGCATCGGAATCTATAACTAGCGTCACAGGAATGGTTCAAAACATAGACAATAGGAAGGGTAAGTCTTCTTGTATTTAAGTCGGCATTGTGCCGTTTCTATTTAATTCCGATGCAATTTCTGTGTTTCGTCGTCAATAAGAAGGTCCAAGGGATACAGTAAACCTGAAGTGAAGCATCGGAATCAATAACTAGTGTCACAGGAATGTTTCAAAACATAGACAGTAAGAAAAGTCAGTCCTCTTGTACTTAAGTCGGCATTGTACTTTTTCTATCTAATTCCGATGCAATTTCTGAGTTTCATCGTCAATTAGAAGGTCAGAGGGATACTGTAATCCTGAAGTTAAGCATCGGAATCTATAACTAGCGTTACAGGAGTGGTTCAAAACATAGTCAGTAAGAAGAGTCAGTCTTCTTGTACTTAAGTCGGCATTGTGCCATTTCTATTTAATTCCGACGCAATTTCTGTGTTTCATCGTCAATAAGAAGGTGAGAGGGATACAGTGAACCTGAAGTGAAGCATCGGAAACTATAACTAGCGTCACAGGAGTGGTTCAAAGCATAGACAATAGGAAGGGTCAGTCTTCTTGTATTTAAGTCGGCATTGTGCCTTTTCTATTTAATTCCGATGTAATTTCTGTGTTTTGTCGTCAATAAGATGGTCCAACGGATACAGTAAACCTGAAGTGAAGCATCGGAATCTATAACTAGTGTCACAGGAATGTTTCAAAACATAGACAGTAAGAAGAGTCAGTCCTCTTGTACTTATGTAGGCATTGTGCTTTTTGTATCTAATTCCGATGCAATTTCTGAGTTTCATCGTCAATTAGAAGGTCAGAGGGATACAGTCATCCTGAAGTGAAGCATCGGAATCTGTAACTAGTGTCACAGGAGTGGTTCAAAACATAGTCAGTAAGAAGAGTCAGTCTTCTTGTACTTAAGTCGGCATTGTGCCATTTCTATTTAATTCCGATGCAATTTCTGAGTTTCATCGTCAATTAGAAGGTCAGAGGGATACAGTCATCCTGAAGTGAAGCATCGGAATCTGTAACTAGTGTCACAGGAATGGTTCTAAACATAGACAGTAAGAAGAGTCAGTCTTCTTGTACTTAAGTCGGCATTGTGCCATTTCTATTTAATTCCGACGCAATTTCTGTGTTTCATCGTCAATAAGAAGGTGAGAGGGATACAGTAAACCTGAAATGAAGCATCGGAATCTATAACTAGTGTTACAGGAATGGTTCAAAACATAGACAGTAGGAAGAGTTAGTCTATTTGTACTTAAGTCGGCATTGTGCCTTTTGTATTTACTTCCGATGCAATTTCTGTGTTTCATCGTCAATAAGAAGGTCAGAGGGATACAGTTAACCTGATGTGAGGCATCGGAATCTATAACTAGTGTTACAGGAATGATTCAAAACGTAGACAGTAGGATGAGTCAGTCTTCTTGTATTTAAGTCGGCATTGTGCCTTTTCTATTTAATTCCGATGCAATTTCTGTGTTTCATCGTCAATAAGAAGGTCAGATGGATACAGTAAACCTGAAGTGAAGCACCGGAATCTATAACTAGTGTCACAGAAATGGTTCAAAACATAGTCAGTAAGAAGAGTCAGTCTTTTTGTACTTATGTCGGCTTTGTCCCTTTTCTATTTAATTCCGATGCAATTTCTGTGTTTCATCGTCAATAAGAAGGTCAGATGGATACAGTAAACCTGAAGTGTGGAATCGGAATCTATAACTAGTGTCACAAGAATGGTTCAAACATAGACAGTGGGAAGGGTCAGTCTTCTTGTACATAGTCGACATTGTGCCCTTTGTATTTAATTTCAATGCAATTTCTGTGTTTCATCGTCAATAAGAAGGTCCAAGGAAATCAATAAACCTGAAGTGAGCATCGGAACCTATAACTAGTGTCACAGGAATGGTTCAAAACATAGACAGTAAGAAGAGTCAGTCTTCTTGTACTTAAGTCGGCATTGTGCCTTTTGTACTTAATTCCGATGCAATTTCTATGTTTCATCGTCAATAAGAAGGTCAGAAGGATACAGTAAACCTGAAGCGAAGCATCGGAATCTATAACTAGTGTCACAGGAATGGTTCAACACATAGACAGTAAGAAGAGTCAGTCTTCTTGTACTTAAGTCGGCATTGTGCATTTTTTATTTAATTCCGATGCAATTTCTGTGTTTCATCGTCAATAACAAGGTCCAAGGGATACAGTAAACATATAGTGAAGCATCGGAATGTAAAACTGGCCTCACTGGACATGTTCACAACATAGTCAGTAAGAAGAGTCAGTCATCTTGTACTTAAGTAGGCATTGTGCCTTTTGTATTTAATTCCGATGCAATTTCTGTGTTTCATCGTCCATAAGAAGGTCAGAGGGTTACAGTAAACCTGAAGTGAAGCATCGGAATCTATAACTAGTGTCACAGGAATGGTTCAAAACATTGACATTAGGTAGAGTCAGTCTTCTTGTACTTTAGTCGGCATTGTGCCTTTTCTATTTAATTCCGATGCAATTACTATATTTCGTCGTCAATAAGAAGGTCCAAGGGATACAGTAAATCTGAATTGAAGCATCGGAATCTATAACTAGTGTCACAAGAATGGTTCAAAACATAGACAGTAAGAAGAGTCAGTCTTCTTGTACTTAAGTCGGCATTGTGCCTTTTGTACTTAATTCCGATGCAATTTCTGTGTTTCATCGTCAATAAGAAGGTCAGAAGGATACAGTAAACCTGAAGTGAAGCAACGGAATCTATAACTAGTGTCACAGGAATGGTTCAAAACACAGACAGTAAGATGAGTCAGTCTTCTTGTACATAAGTCGGCATTGTGCTTTTTCTATTTAATTCCGATTCAATTACTGTGATTAATCGTCAGTAACAAGGTCCAAATGATACAGTAAACCTGAAGTGAAGCATCGGAATCTATAACTAGTGTCACAGGAATGGTTCAACACATAGACAGTAAGAAGAGTCAGTCTTCTTGTACTTAAGTCGGCATTGTGCCTTTTCTATTTAATTCCGATGCAATTTCTGTTTTTCATCGTCAATAAGAAGGTCAGAGGGATACAGTGAACCTGAAGTGAAGCATCGGAATCTATAACTAGCGTCACAGGAGTGGTTCAAAACATAGTCAGTAAGAAGAGTCATCTTGTTGTACTCAAGTCGGCATTGTGCCTTTTCTATTTAATTCCGATGCAATTTTTGTGTTTCATCGTCAATAAGAACGGCCAAGGGATACAGTAAACCTGAAGTGAAGGAACGGGATCTATAACTAGTGTCACAGGAATGGTTCAAAACATAGACAGTAAGAAGAGTCAGTCTTCTTGTACTTAAGTCGGCATTGTGCCATTTCTATTTAATTCCAACGCAATTTCTGTGTTTCATCGTCAATAAGAAGGTGAGAGTGATACAGTGAACCTGAAGTGAAGCATCGGAAACTATAACTAGCGTCACAGGAGTGGTTCAAAGCATAGACAATAGGAAGGGTCAGTCTTCTTGTATTTCAGTCGGCATTGTGCCTTTTCTATTTAATTCCGATGCAATTTCTGTGTTTTGTCGTCAATAAGATGGTCCAAGGGATACAGTAAACCTGAAGTGAAGCATCGGAATCTATAACTAGTGTCACAGGAATGTTTCAAAACATAGACAGTAGGAAGAGTCAGTCCTCTTGTACTTAAGTAGGCATTGTGCTTTTTGTATCTAATTCCGATGCAATTTCTGAGTTTCATCGTCAATTAGAAGGTCAGAGGGATACAGTCATCCTGAAGTGAAGCATCGGAATCTATAACTAGTGTCACAGGAATGGTTCAAAACATAGACAGTAAGAAGAGTCAGTCTTCTTGTACTTAAGTCGGCATTGTGCCATTTCTATTTAATTCCGACGCAATTTCTGTGTTTCATCGTCAATAAGAAGGTGAGAGGGATACAGTAAAACTGAAGTGAAGCATCGGAATCTATAACTAGTGTTACAGGAATGGTTCAAAACATAGACAGTAGGAAGAGTCAGTCTATTTGTACTTAAGTCGGCATTGTGCCTTTTGTATTTACTTCCGATGCAATTTCTGTGTTTCATCGTCAATAAGAAGGTCAGAGGGATACAGTAAACCTGATGTGAGGCATCGGAATCTATAACTAGTGTTACAGGAATGATTCAAAACGTAGACAGTAGGATGAGTCAGTCTTCTTGTATTTAAGTCGGCATTGTGCCTTTTCTATTTAATTCCGATGCAATTTCTGTGTTTCATCGTCAATACGAAGGTCAGATGGATACAGTAAACGTGAAGTGAAGCATCGGAATCTATAACTAGTGTCACAGAAATGGTTCAAAACATAGTCAGTAAGAAGAGTCAGTCTTTTTGTACTTATGTCGGCATTGTCCCTTTTCTATTTAATTCCGATGCAATTTCTGTGTTTCATCGTCAATAAGAAGGTAAGAGGGATACAGTAAACCTGAAGTGTAGCATCGGAATCTATAACTAGTGTCACAGGAATGGTTCAAAACATAGACAGTAATAAGATTCAGTCTTCTTGTACTTAAGTCGGCATTGTGCCTTTTGTACTTAATTCCGATCCGATTTCTGTGTTTCATCGTCAATAAGGAGGTCCAAGGAATACAGTACACCTGAAGTGAAGAATCGGAATCCATAACTAGTGTCACAGGAATGGTTCAAATCATAGAAAGTAAGAAAAGTCAGTCTTCATGTACTTCAGTCGGCATTGTGCCTTTTGTATTTAATTCCGATGCAATTTCTGTGTTTCATCGTCAATAAGAAGGTCCGAGGGATACAGTAAACATATAGTGAAGCATCGGAATGTAAAACTGGCCTCACTGGACATGTTCACAACATAGTCAGTAAGAAGAGTCAGTCTTCTTGTACTTAAGTAGGCATTGTGCCTTTTGTATTTAATTCCGATGCAATTTCTGTGTTTCATCGTCCATAAGAAGGTCAGAGGGTTACAGTAAACCTGAAGTGAAGCATCGGAATCTATAACTAGTGTCACAGGAATGGTTCAAAACATTGACATTAGGTAGAGTCAGTCTTCTTGTACTTTAGTCGGCATTGTGCCTTTTCTATTTAATTCCGATGCAATTTCTATATTTCGTCGTCAATAAGAAGGTCCAAGGGATACAGTAAATCTGAATTGAAGCATCGGAATCTATAACTAGTGTCACAAGAATGGTTCAAACATAGACAGTAAGAAGAGTCAGTCTTCTTGTACTTAAGTCGGCATTGTGCCTTTTGTACTTAATTCCGATGCAATTTCTGTGTTTCATCGTCAATAAGAAGGTCAGAAGGATACAGTAAACCTGAAGTGAAGCAACGGAATCTATAACTAGTGTCACAGGAATGGTTCAAAACACAGACAGTAAGATGAGTCAGTCTTCTTGTACATAAGTCGGCATTGTGCTTTTTCTATTTAATTCCGATTCAATTACTGTGATTAATCGTCAGTAACAAGGTCCAAGGGATACAGTAAACCTGAAGTGAAGCATCGGAATCTATAACTAGTGTCACAGGAATGGTTCAACACATAGACAGTAAGAAGAGTCAGTCTTCTTGTTCTTAAGTCGGCATTGTGCCTTTTCTATTTAATTCCGATGCAATTTCTGTTTTTCATCGTCAATAAGAAGGTCAGAGGGATACAGTGAACCTGAAGTGAAGCATCGGAATCTATAACTAGCGTCACAGGAGTGGTTCAAAACATAGTCAGTAAGAAGAGTCATCTTGTTGTACTTAAGTCGGCATTGTGCCTTTTCTATTTAATTCCGATGCAATTTTTGTGTTTCATCGTCAATAAGAACGGCCAAGGGATACAGTAAACCTGAAGTGAAGGAACGGGATCTATAACTAGTGTCACAGGAATGGTTCAAAACATAGACAGTAAGAAGAGTCAGACTTCTTGTACTTAAGTCGGCATTGTGCCATTTCTATTTAATTCCGACGCAATTTCTGTGTTTCATCGTCAATAAGAAGGTGAGAGTGATACAGTGAACCTGAAGTGAAGCATCGGAAACTATAACTAGCGTCACAGGAGTGGTTCAAAGCATAGACAATAGGAAGGGTCAGTCTTCTTGTATTACAGTCGGCATTGTGCCTTTTCTATTTAATTCCGATGCAATTTCTGTGTTTTGTCGTCAATAAGATGGTCCAAGGGATACAGTAAACCTGAAGTGAAGCATCGGAATCTATAACTAGTGTCACAGGAATGTTTCAAAACATAGACAGTAGGAAGAGTCAGTCCTCTTGTACTTAAGTAGGCATTGTGCTTTTTGTATCTAATTCCGATGCAATTTCTGAGTTTCATCGCCAATTAGAAGGTCAGAGGGATACAGTCATCCTGAAGTGAAGCATCGGAATCTATAACTAGTGTCACGGGAATGGTTCAAAACATAGACAGTAAGAAGAGTCAGTCTTCTTGTACTTAAGTCGGCATTGTGCCATTTCTATTTAATTCCGACGCAATTTCTGTGTTTCATCGTCAATAAGAAGGTGAGAGGGATACAGTAAAACTGAAGTGAAGCATCGGAATCTATAACTAGTGTTACAGGAATGGTTCAAAACATAGACAGTAGGAAGAGTCAGTCTATTTGTACTTAAGTCGGCATTGTGCCTTTTGTATTTACTTCCGATGCAATTTCTGTGTTTCATCGTCAATAAGAAGGTCAGAGGGATACAGTAAACCTGATGTGAGGCATCGGAATCTATAACTAGTGTTACAGGAATGATTCAAAACGTAGACAGTAGGATGAGTCAGTCTTCTTGTATTTAAGTCGGCATTGTGCCTTTTCTATTTAATTCCGATGCAATTTCTGTGTTTCATCGTCAATAAGAAGGTCAGATGGATACAGTAAACCTGAAGTGAAGCATCGGAATCTATAACTAGTGTCACAGAAATGGTTCAAAACATAGTCAGTAAGAAGAGTCAGTCTTTTTGTACTTATGTCGGCATTGTCCCTTTTCTATTTAATTCCGATGCAATTTCTGTGTTTCATCGTCAATAAGAAGGTAAGAGGGATACAGTAAACCTGAAGTGTAGCATCGGAATCTATAACTAGTGTCACAGGAATGGTTCAAAACATAGACAGTAATAAGATTCAGTCTTCTTGTACTTAAGTCGGCATTGTGCCTTTTGTACTTAATTCCGATCCGATTTCTGTGTTTCATCGTCAATAAGGAGGTCCAAGGAATACAGTACACCTGAAGTGAAGAATCGGAATCTATAACTAGTGTCACAGGAATGGTTCAAATCATAGAAAGTAAGAAAAGTCAGTCTTCATGTACTTCAGTCGGCATTGTGCCTTTTGTATTTAATTCCGATGCAATTTCTGTGTTTCATCGTCAATAAGAAGGTCAGAGGGATTCAGTAAACCTGAAGTGAAGCATCGGAATGTATAACTAGGGTCACAGGAATGGTTCAAAACATAGACAGTAAGAAGAGGCAGTCTTCTTGTACTTAAGTCGGCATTGTGCCTTTTGTACTTAATTCCGATGCAATTTCTGTGTTTCATCGTCAATAACAAGGTCAGAAGGATACCGTAAACCTGAAGTGAAGCATCGGAATCTATAACTAGTGTCATAGGAATGGTTCAAAACACAGACAGTAAGATGAGTCAGTCTTCTTGTACATAAGCCGGCATTGTGCCTTTTCTATTTAATTCCGATGCAATTTCTGTGTTTCATCGTCAATAAGAAGGTCAGATGGATACAGTAAACCTGAAGTGAAGCATCGGAATCTATAACTAGTGTCACAGAAATGGTTCAAAACATAGTCAGTAAGAAGAGTCAGTCCGTTTGTACTTCTGTCGGCATTGTCCCTTTTCTATTTAATTCCGATGCAATTTCTGTGTTTCATCGTCAATAAGAAGGTCAGAGGGATACAGTAAACCAGAAGTGATGCATCGGAATGTATAACTAGTGCCACAGGAATCGTTCAAAACATAGAGTGTAGGAAGGGTCAGTCTTCTTCTACTTGATTCGGCATTGTGCCTTTTGTATTTATTTCCGATGCAATTTCTGTGTTTCATCGTCAATAAGAAGGTGAGAGGGATACAGTAAACCTGAAGTGAAGCATCGGAATGTATAACTAGTGCCACAGGAATGATTCAAAACATAGACAATAGGAAGAATCAGTCTTCATGTACTTAAGTCGGCATTGTGCTTTTTCTATTTAGTTCCGATGCAATTTCTGTGTTCCATCGTCGATAAGAAGGACCAAGGTATACAGTAAACCTGAAGTAAAGCATCGGTAACTATAACTAGTGTCACAGGAATAGTTCAAACATAGACAGTAGGAAGAGTCAGTCTTCTTGTATTTAAGTCGGCATTGTGCCTTTTGTATTTAATACCGATGCCATTTCTGTGTTTCATCGTCAATAAGAAGGTCAGATGGATACAGTAAACCTGAAGTGTAGCATCGGATTCTATAACTAGTGTCACAGGAATGGTTCAAACATAGACAGTAGGAAGAGTCAGTCTTCTTGTATTTAAGTCGGCATTGTGCCTTTTGTATTTAATTCCGATGCCATTTCTGCGTTTCATCGTCAATAAGAAGGTCAGATGGATACAGTAAACCTGAAGTGTAGCGTCGGAATCTATAACTAGTGTCACAGGAATGGTTCAATACATAGTCTGTAGGAAGAGTCAGTCTTCTTGTACTTAAGTCGGCATTGTGCCTTTTGTATTTAATTCCGATTCAATTTCTGTGTTCCATCGTCGATAAGAAGGACCAAGGTATACAGTAAACCTGAAGTAAAGCATCGGAATCTATAACTAGTGTCACAGGACTAGTTCAAACATAGACAGTACGAAGAGTCAGTCTTCTTGTACTTAAGTCGGCATTGTGCCTTTTGTATTTAATTCCGATGAAATTTCTTTGTTTCATCGTCAATAAGAGGATCCAAGGGATACAGTAAACCTGAAGTGAAGCATCGGAATCTATAACTAGTGTCACAAGAATGGTTCAAACATAGACAGTAAGAAGAGTCAGTCTTCTTGTATTTAAGTCGGCATTGTGCCTTTTGTATTTAATTCCGATGCCATTTCTGCGTTTCATCGTCAATAAGAAGGTCAGATGGATACAGTAAACCTGAAGTGTAGCGTCGGAATCTATAACTAGTGTCACAGGAATGGTTCAATACATAGTCTGTAGGAAGAGTCAGTCTTCTTGTACTTAAGTCGGCATTGTGCCTTTTGTACTTAATTCCGATGCAATTTCTGTGTTTCATCGTCAATAAGAAGGTCAGAAGGATACAGTAAACCTGAAGTGAAGCAACGGAATCTATAACTAGTGTCACAGGAATGGTTCAAAACAAAGACAGTAAGATGAGTCAGTCTTCTTGTACATAAGTCGGCATTGTGCTTTTTCTATTTAATTCCGATTCAATTACTGTGATTAATCGTCAGTAACAAGGTCCAAGGGATACAGTAAACCTGAAGTGAAGCATCGGAATCTATAACTAGTGTCACAGGAATGGTTCAACACATAGACAGTAAGAAGAGTCAGTCTTCTTGTACTTAAGTCGGCATTGTGCCTTTTCTATTTAATTCCGATGCAATTTCTGTTTTTCATCGTCAATAAGAAGGTCAGAGGGATACAGTGAACCTGAAGTGAAGCATCAGAATCTATAACTAGCGTCACAGGAGTGGTTCAAAACATAGTCAGTAAGAAGAGTCATCTTGTTGTACTTAAGTCGGCATTGTGCCTTTTCTATTCAATTCCGATGCAATTTTTGTGTTTCATCGTCAATAAGAACGGCCAAGGGATACAGTAAACCTGAAGTGAAGGAACGGGATCTATAACTAGTGTCACAGGAATGGTTCAAAACATAGACAGTAAGAAGAGTCAGACTTCTTGTACTTAAGTCGGCATTGTGCCATTTCTATTTAATTCCGACGCAATTTCTGTGTTTCATCGTCAATAAGAAGGTGAGAGTGATACAGTGAACCTGAAGTGAAGCATCGGAAACTATAACTAGCGTCACAGGAGTGGTTCAAAGCATAGACAATAGGAAGGGTCAGTCTTCTTGTATTTCAGTCGGCATTGTGCCTTTTCTATTTAATTCCGATGCAATTTCTGTGTTTTGTCGTCAATAAGATGGTCCAAGGGATACAGTAAACCTGAAGTGAAGCATCGGAATCTATAACTAGTGTCACAGGAATGTTTCAAAACATAGACAGTAGGAAGAGTCAGTCCTCTTGTACTTAAGTAGGCATTGTGCTTTTTGTATCTAATTCCGATGCAATTTCTGAGTTTCATCGTCAATTAGAAGGTCAGAGGGATACAGTCATCCTGAAGTGAAGCATCGGAATCTATAACTAGTGTCACAGGAATGGTTCAAAACATAGACAGTAAGAAGAGTCAGTCTTCTTGTACTTAAGTCGGCATTGTGCCATTTCTATTTAATTCCGACGCAATTTCTGTGTTTCATCGTCAATAAGAAGGTGAGAGGGATACAGTAAAACTGAAGTGAAGCATCGGAATCTATAACTAGTGTTACAGGAATGGTTCAAAACATAGACAGTAGGAAGAGTCAGTCTATTTGTACTTAAGTCGGCATTGTGCCTTTTGTATTTACTTCCGATGCAATTTCTGTGTTTCATCGTCAATAAGAAGGTCAGAGGGATACAGTAAACCTGATGTGAGGCATCGGAATCTATAACTAGTGTTACAGGAATGATTCAAAACGTAGACAGTAGGATGAGTCAGTCTTCTTGTATTTAAGTCGGCATTGTGCCTTTTCTATTTAATTCCGATGCAATTTCTGTGTTTCATCGTCAATAAGAAGGTCAGATGGATACAGTAAACCTGAAGTGAAGCATCGGAATCTATAACTAGTGTCACAGAAATGGTTCAAAACATAGTCAGTAAGAAGAGTCAGTCTTTTTGTACTTATGTCGGCATTGTCCCTTTTCTATTTAATTCCGATGCAATTTCTGTGTTTCATCGTCAATATGAAGGTAAGAGGGATACAGTAAACCTGAAGTGTAGCATCGGAATCTATAACTAGTGTCACAGGAATGGTTCAAAACATAGACAGTAATAAGATTCAGTCTTCTTGTACTTAAGTCGGCATTGTGCCTTTTGTACTTAATTCCGATCCGATTTCTGTGGTTCATCGTCAATAAGGAGGTCCAAGGAATACAGTACACCTGAAGTGAAGAATCGGAATCTATAACAAGTGTCACAGGAATGGTTCAAATCATAGAAAGTAAGAAAAGTCAGTCTTCATGTACTTCAGTCGGCATTGTGCCTTTTGTATTTAATTCCGATGCAATTTCTGTGTTTCATCGTCAATAAGAAGGTCAGAGGGATTCAGTAAACCTGAAGTGAAGCATCGGAATGTATAACTAGTGTCACAGGAATGGTTCAAAACATAGACAGTAAGAAGAGGCAGTCTTCTTGTACTTAAGTCGGCATTGTGCCTTTTGTACTTAATTCCGATGCAATTTCTGTGTTTCATCGTCAATAACAAGGTCAGAAGGATACCGTAAACCTGAAGTGAAGCATCGGAATCTATAACTAGTGTCATAGGAATGGTTAAAAACACAGACAGTAAGATGAGTCAGTCTTCTTGTACATAAGCCGGCATTGTGACTTTTCTATTTAATTCCGATGCAATTTCTGTGTTTCATCGTCAATAAGAAGGTCAGATGGATACAGTAAACCTGAAGTGAAGCATCGGAATCTATAACTAGTGTCACAGAAATGGTTGAAAACATAGTCAGTAAGAAGAGTCAGTCCGTTTGTACTTCTGTCGGCATTGTCCCTTTTCTATTTAATTCCGATGCAATTTCTGTGTTTCATCGTCAATAAGAAGGTCAGAGGGATACAGTAAACCAGAAGTGATGCATCGGAATGTATAACTAGTGCCACAGGAATCGTTCAAAACATAGAGTGTAGGAAGAGTCAGTCTTCTTCTACTTGATTCGGCATTGTGCCTTTTGTATTTATTTCCGATGCAATTTCTGTGTTTCATCGTCAATAAGAAGGTGAGAGGGATACAGTAAACCTGAAGTGAAGCATCGGAATGTATAACTAGTGCCACAGGAATGATTCAAAACATAGACAGTAGGAAGAATCAGTCTTCATGTACTTAAGTCGGCATTGTGCTTTTTCTATTTAGTTCCGATGCAATTTCTGTGTTCCATCGTCGATAAGAAGGACCAAGGTATACAGTAAACCTGAAGTAAAGCATCGGAAACTATAACTAGTGTCACAGGAATAGTTCAAACATAGACAGTAGGAAGAGTCAGTCTTCTTGTATTTAAGTCGGCGTTGTGCCTTTTGTATTTAATACCGATGTCATTTCTGTGTTTCATCGTCAATAAGAAGGTCAGATGGATACAGTAAACCTGAAGTGTAGCATCGGATTCTATAACTAGTGTCACAGGAATGGTTCAAACATAGACAGTAGGAAGAGTCAGTCTTCTTGTATTTAAGTCGGCATTGTGCCTTTTGTATTTAATTCCGATGCCATTTCTGCGTTTCATCGTAAATAAGAAGGTCAGATGGATACAGTAAACCTGAAGTGTAGCGTCGGAATCTATAACTAGTGTCACAGGAATGGTTCAATACATAGTCTGTAGGAAGAGTCAGTCTTCTTGTACTTAAGTCGGCATTGTGCCTTTTGTATTTAATTCCGATTCAATTTCTGTGTTCCATCGTCGATAAGAAGGACCAAGGTATACAGTAAACCTGAAGTAAAGCATCGGAATCTATAACTAGTGTCACAGGACTAGTTCAAACATAGACAGTACGAAGAGTCAGTCTTCTTGTACTTAAGTCGGCATTGTGCCTTTTGTATTTAATTCCGATGAAATTTCTTTGTTTCATCGTCAATAAGAGGATCCAAGGGATACAGTAAACCTGAAGTGAAGCATCGGAATCTATAACTAGTGTCACAGGAATGGTTCAAAACATAGACAGTAATAAGAGGCAGTCTTCTTGTACTTAAGTCGGCATTGTGCCTTTTGTACTTATTTCCGATGCAATTTCTGTGTTTCATCGTCAATAAGAAGGTCAGAAGGATGCAGTAAACCTGAAGTGAAGCATCGGAATCTGCAACTAGAGTCACAGGAATGATTCAAAGCACAGACAGTAAGATGAGTCAGTCCTCTTGTACATAAGTCCCCATTGTGCCTTTTCTATTTAATTCCGATGCAATTTCTGTTTTTCATCGTCAATAAGTAGGTCAGAGGGATACAGTGAACCTGAAGTGTAGCATCGGAATCTATAACTAGTGTCACAGGAATGGTTCAAAACATAGACAGTAATAAGAGGCAGTCTTCTTGTACTTAAGTCGGCATTGTGCCTTTTGTACTTAATTCCGATGCAATTTCTGTGTTTCATCGTCAATAAGAAGGTCAGATTGATACGGTAAACCTGAAGTGAAGCACCGGAATCTATAACTAGTGTCACAGAAATGGTTCAAAACATAGTCAGTAAGAAGAGTCAGCCTTTTTGTACTTATGTCGGCATTGTCCCTTTTCTATTGAATTCCGATGCAATTTCTGTGTTTCATCGTCAATAAGAAGGTCAGAGGGAAACAGTAAACCAGAAGTGATGCATCGGAATGTATAACTAGTGTCACAGAAATCGTTCAAAACATAGAGTGTAGGAAGAGTCAGTCTTCTTCTACTTGATTCGGCATTGTGCCTTTTGTATTTATTTCCGATGCAATTTCTGTGTTTCATCGTCAGTAAGAAGGTGAGAGGGATACAGAAAAGCTGAAGTGAAGCATCGGAATCTATAAGTGGTGTCACAGGAATGGTTCAAACATAGTCATTAAGAAGAGTCAGTCTTCTTGTACTTAAGTCGGCATTGTGCCTTTCGTATGTAATTCCGATGCAACTTCGGTGTTTCGTCGTCAATAAGAAGGTCCAAGGGATACAGTAAACCTGAAGTGAAGCATCGGAATCTATAACTAGTGTCACAGGAATGGTTCAAAACATAGTCAGTAAGAAGAGTCAGTCTTCTTGTACATAGGTCGGCATTGTACATTTTCTATTTAATTCCGATTCAATTTCTGTGTTTCGTCGTCAATAAGAAGGTCCAAGGGATACAGTAAACCTGAAGTGAAGCATCGGAATGTATAACTAGTGTCACAGGAATGATTCAAAACATAGACAGTAGGAAGAATCAGTTTTCATGTACTTAAGTCGGCATTGTGCTTTTTCTATTTAATTCCGATGCAATTTCTGTGTTTCATCGTCAATAAGAAGGTCAGATGGATACAGTAAACCTGAAGTGTAGCATCGGATTCTATAACTAGTGTCACAGGAATGGTTCAAACATAGACAGTAGGAAGAGTCAGTCTTCTTGTATTTAAGTCGGCATTGTGCCTTTTGTATTTAATTCCGATGCCATTTCTGCGTTTCATCGTCAATAAGAAGGTCAGATGGATACAGTAAACCTGAAGTGTAGCGTCGGAATCTATAACTAGTGTCACAGGAATGGTTCAATACATAGTCTGTAGGAAGAGTCAGTCTTCTTGTACTTAAGTCGGCATTGTGCCTTTTGTATTTAATTCCGATTCAATTTCTGTGTTCCATCGTCGATAAGAAGGACCAAGGTATACAGTAAACCTGAAGTAAAGCATCGGAATCTATAACTAGTGTCACAGGACTAGTTCAAACATAGACAGTACGAAGAGTCAGTCTTCTTGTACTTAAGTCGGCATTGTGCCTTTTGTATTTAATTCCGATGAAATTTCTTTGTTTCATCGTCAATAAGAGGATCCAAGGGATACAGTAAACCTGAAGTGAAGCATCGGAATCTATAACTAGTGTCACAGGAATGGTTCAAAACATAGACAGTAATAAGAGGCAGTCTTCTTGTACTTAAGTCGGCATTGTGCCTTTTGTACTTATTTCCGATGCAATTTCTGTGTTTCATCGTCAATAAGAAGGTCAGAAGGATACAGTAAACCTTAAGTGAAGCATCGGAATCTGCAACTAGAGTCACAGGAATGATTCAAAGCACAGACAGTAAGATGAGTCAGTCCTCTTGTACATAAGTCCCCATTGTGCCTTTTCTATTTAATTCCGATGCAATTTCTGTTTTTCATCGTCAATAAGTAGGTCAGAGGGATACAGTGAACCTGAAGTGTAGCATCGGAATCTATAACTAGTGTCACAGGAATGGTTCAAAACATAGACAGTAATAAGAGGCAGTCTTCTTGTACTTAAGTCGGCATTGTGCCTTTTGTACTTAATTCCGATGCAATTTCTGTGTTTCATCGTCAATAAGAAGGTCAGATTGATACGGTAAACCTGAAGTGAAGCACCGGAATCTATAACAAGTGTCACAGAAATGGTTCAAAACATAGTCAGTAAGAAGAGTCAGCCTTTTTGTACTTATGTCGGCATTGTCCCTTTTCTATTGAATTCCGATGCAATATCTGTGTTTCATCGTCAATAAGAAGGTCAGAGGGAAACAGTAAACCAGAAGTGATGCATCGGAATGTATAACTAGTGTCACAGAAATCGTTCAAAACATAGAGTGTAGGAAGAGTCAGTCTTCTTCTACTTGATTCGGCATTGTGCCTTTTGTATTTATTTCCGATGCAATTTCTGTGTTTCATCGTCAATAAGAAGGTGAGAGGGATACAGAAAAGCTGAAGTGAAGCATCGGAATCTATAAGTGGTGTCACAGGAATGGTTCAAACATAGTCATTAAGAAGAGTCAGTCTTCTTGTACTTAAGTCGGCATTGTGCCTTTCGTATGTAATTCCGATGCAACTTCGGTGTTTCGTCGTCAATAAGAAGGTCCAAGGGATACAGTAAACCTGAAGTGAAGCATCGGAATCTATAACTAGTGTCACAGGAATGGTTCAAAACATAGTCAGTAAGAAGAGTCAGTCTTCTTGTACATAGTTCGGCATTGTACATTTTCTACTTAATTCCGATTCAATTTCTGTGTTTCGTCGTCAATAAGAAGGTCCAAGGGATACAGTAAACCTGAAGTGAAGCATCGGAATGTATAACTAGTGTCACAGGAATGATTCAAAACATAGACAGTAGGAAGAATCAGTTTTCATGTACTTAAGTCGGCATTGTGCTTTTTCTATTTACTTCCGATGCAATTTCTGTGTTCCATCGTCGATAAGAAGGACCAAGGTATTCAGTAAATCTGAAGTAAAGCATCGGAAACTATAACTAGTGTCACAGGAATAGTTCAAACATAGACAGTAGGAATAGTCAGTCTTCTTGTATTTATGTCGGCATTGTGCCTTTTGTATTTAATTCCGATGCCATTTCTGTGTTTCATCGTCAATAAGAAGGTCAGATGGATACCGTAAACCTGAAGTGTAGCATCGGAATTTATAACTAGTGTCACAGGAATGGTTCAAACATAGACAGTAGGAAGAGTCAGTCTTCTTGTATTTAAGTCGGCATTGTACCTTTTGTATTTAATTCCGATGCCATTTCTGCGTTTCATCGTCAATAAGAAGGTCAGATGGATACAGTAAACCTGAAGTGTAGCATCGGAATCTATAACTAGTGTCACAGGAATGGTTCAAACATAGACAGTAGGAAGAGTCAGTCTTCTTGTATTTAAGTCGGCATTGTGCCTTTTGTATTTAATTCCGATGCAATTTCTGTGTTTCATCGTCAATAAGAAGGTCCAAGGAATACAATAAACCTGAAGTGAGGCATCGGAATCTATAACTAGTGTCACAGGACGGGTTCAAAACATAATCTGTAGGAAGAGTCAGTCTTCTTGTACTTAAGTCGGCATTGTGCCTTTTGTATTTAATTCCGAAGCAATTTCTGTGTTTCAACGTCAATAAGAAGGCCCAAGGGATACAGTAAACCTGAAGTGAAGTATCAGAATCTATAACTAGTGTCACAGGAATGGTTCAAACACAGACAGTACGAAGAGTCAGTCTTCTTGTACTTAAGTCGGCATTGTGCCTTTTGTATTAAATTCCGATGAAATTTCTTTGTTTCATCGTCAATAAGAAGATCCAAGGGATACAGTAAACCTGAAGTGAAGCATCGGAATCTATAACTAGTGTCACAGGAATGGTTCAAAACATAGACAGTAATAAGAGGCAGTCTTCTTGTACTTAAGTCGGCATTGTGCCTTTTGTACTTAATTCCGATGCAATTTCTGTGTTTCATCGTCAATAAGAAGGTCAGAAGGATACAGTAAACCTGAAGTGAAGCATCGGAATCTGCAACTAGTGTCACAGGAATGGTTCAAAACACACACAGTAAGATGAGTCAGTCTTCTTGTACATAATTAGGCATTGTGCCTTTTCTATTTAATTCCGATGCAATTTCTGTTTTTCATCGTCAATAAGAAGGTCAGAGGGATACAGTGAACCTGAAGTGTAGCATCGGAATCTATAACTAGCGTCACAGGAAAGGTTTAAAACATAGACAATAGGAAGGGTCAGTCTTCTTGTATTTAAGTCGGCATTGTGCCTTTTCTATTTAATTCCGATGCAAATTCTGTGTTTCATCGTCAATAAGAAGGTCAGAGGGATACAGTAAACCTGATGTGAGGCATCGGAATCTATAACTAGTGTGACACGGGAAGGATTCAAAACGTAGACAGTAGGATGAGTCAGCCTTCTTGTATTTAAGTCGGCATTGTGCCTTTTCTATTTAATTCCGATGCAATTTCTGTGTTTAATCGTCAATAAGAAGGTCAGATGGATACAGTAAACCTGAAGTGAAGCATCAGAATCTATAACTAGTGTCACAGAAATGGTTCAAAACATAGTCAGTAAGAAGAGTCAGTCTTTTTGTACTTATGTCGGCATTGTCTCTTTTCTATTTAATTCCGATGCAATTTCTGTGTTTCATCGTCAATAAGAAGGTCAGAGGGATACAGTAAACCAGAAGTGATGCATCGGAATGTATAACTAGTGTCACAGGAATCATTCAAAACGTAGAGTGTAGCAAGAGTCAGTCTTCTTCTACTTGATTCGGCATTGTGCCTTTTGTATTTATTTCCGATGCAATTTCTGTGTTTCATCGTCAATAAGATGGTGAGAGGGATACAGTAAACCTGAAGTGAAGCATCGGAATCTATAAGTGGTGTCACAGGAATGGTTCAAACATAGTCATTAAGAAGAGTCAGTCTTCTTGTACTTAAGTCGGCATTGTACCTTTCGTATTTAATTCCGATGCAACTTCGGTGTTTCGTCGTCAATAAGAATGTCCAAGGGATACAGTAAACCTGAAGTGAAGCATCGGAATCTATAACTAGTGTCACAGGAATGGTTCAAAACATAGTCAGTAAGAAGAGTCAGTCTTCTTGTACTTAGGTCGGCATTGTGCCTTTTCTATTTAATTCCGATTCAATTTCAGTGTTTCGTCGTCAATAAGAAGGTCCAAGGGATACAGTAAACCTGAAGTGAAGCATCGGAATCTATAACTAGTGTCACAGGAATGTTTCAAAACATAGACAGTAAGAAGAGTCAGTCCACTTGTACTTAAGTCGGCATTGTGCTTTTTGTATCTAATTCCGATGCAATTTCTGTGTTTCATCGTCAATAAGAAGGTCAGAGGAATACAGTAAACCTGAAGTGAAGCATCGGAATCTATAACTAGTGTCACAGGAATGGTTCAAATCATAGTCAGTAAGAAGGATCAGTCTTCTTGTAGTTAATTCGGCATTGTGCCTTTTCATGTAATTCCGATGCATTTTCTGTGTTTCATCGTCAATAAGAAGTTCAAAGGGATACAGTAAACCTGAAGCATCGTAATCTATAACTAGTGTCACAGAAATGGTTCAAAACATAGTCAGCCAGAAGAGTCAGTCTTCTTGTACTTAAATCGGCGTTGTGCCTTTTCTATTTAATTCCGATGCAATTTCTGTGTTTCATCGTCAATAAGAAGGTCAGAGGGATACAGTAAACCTGAAGTGAAGCATCGGATTGTATAACTAGTGTCACAGGAATGGTTCAAAACATAGACAGCAGAAGAGACATTCTTCCTGTACTTAAGTCGGCATTGAGCCTTGTCTATTTAATTCCGATGCAATTTCTGTGTTTCATCGTCAATAAGAAGGTCAGAGGGATACAGTAAACCTGAAGTGAATCATCGGAATCTATACCTAGTGTCACAGGAATGGTTCAAAACATAGCCAGTAGGAGGAGTCAGTCTTCTTGTACTTAAGTCGGCATTGTGCCTTTTGTATTTAATTCCGATGCAATTTCTGTGTTTCATCGTCAATAAGAAGGTCCAAGGAATACAATAAACCTGAAGTGAGGCATCGGAATCTATAACTAGTGTCACAGGACGGGTTCAAAACTTAGTCAGTAGGGAGAGTCAGTCTTCTTGTACTTAAGTCGGCATTGTGCCTTTTCTACTTAATTCTGATGCAATTTCTTTGTTTCATCGTCAATACGAAGGTCCAAGGGATGCAGTACACCTGAAGTGAAGCATCGGAATCCATAACTAGTGTCACAGGAATGGTTCAAAACATAGACAGTAAGAGGAGTCAGTCTTCTAGTACTTAAGTCGGCATTGTGCCATTTCTATTTAATTCCGACGCAATTTCTGTGTTTCATCGTCAATAAGAAGGTGAGAGGGATACAGTAAACCTGAAGTGAAGCATCGGAATCTATAAGTGGTGTCACAGGAATGGTACAAACATTGTCATTACGAAGAGTCAGTCTTCTTGTACTTAAGTCGGCATTGTGCCTTTCGTATTTAATTCCGATGCAACTTCGGTGTTTCATCGTCAATAAGAAGGTCCAACGGATACAGTAAACCTGAAGTGAAGCATCGAAATCTATAACTAGTGTCACAGGAATGGTTCAAAACATAGTCAGTAAGAAGAGACAGTCTTCTTGTACTTAGGTCGGCATTGTGCCTTTTCTATTTAATTCCGATTCAGTTTCTGTGTTTCGTCGTCAATAAGAAGGTCAGAGGGATACAGTAATCCTGAAGTGAATCATCGGAATCTATAACTAGTGTCACAGGAATGGTTCAAAACATAGACAGTAGGAAGAGTCAGTCTTCTTGTACTTAAGTCGGCATTGTGCCATTTCTATTCGATTCCGACGCAATTTCTGTGTTTCATCGTCAATAAGAAGGTGAGAGGGATACAGTAAACCTGAAGTGAAGCATCGGAATCTATAAGTGGTGTCACAACAATGGTTCAAACATAGTCATTAAGAAGAGTCAGACTTCTTGTACTAAAGTCGGCATTGTGCCTTTCGTATTTAATTCCGATGCAACTTCGGTGTTTCATCGTCAATAAGAAAGTCCAAGGGATACAGCAACCCTGAAGTGAAGCATCGGAATCTATAACTAGTGTCACAGGAATGGTTTATAGCATAGAGAGTAGGAAGAGTCAGTCTTCTTGTACTTAAGTCGGAATTGTGCCATTTGTATAGTATTCCGATGCAATTTCTGTGTTTCATTGTCAATAACAAGATCAGAGGGATACATTAAACCTAAAGTGAAGCATCGGAATGTATAACTAGTGTCACAGGAATGGTTCAAAACATAGTCAGTAGGAAGAGTCTCTCTTCTTGTACTTTAGTCGGCATTGTGCCTTTTGTATGTATTTCCGATGCAATTTCTGCGTTTCATCATCAATAAGAAGGTCAGAGGGATACAGTAAACCTGAAGTGAAGCATCGGAATCTATAACTAGTCTAACAGGATGGTAAAAAACATAGACAGCAGAAGAGTCATTCTTCTTGTACTTAAGTCGGCATTGTGCCTTGTCTATTTAATTCCGATGCAATTTCTGTGTTTCATCGTCAATAAGAAGGTCAGAGGGATACAGAAAACCTGAAGTGAATCATCGGAATCTATAACTAGTGTCACAGGAATGGTTCAAAACATAGACAGTAGGTGGAGTCAGTCTACATGTACTTAAGTCGGCATAGTGCCTTTTGTATTTAATTCGGATGCTATTTTTGTGTTTCATCGTCAATAAGAAGGTCCAAGGGATACAGTAAACCTGAAGTGAAGAATCGGAATGTATAGCTAGTGTCACAGGAATGGTTCTAAACATAGTCAGTAAGAAGAGTCAGTCTTCTTGTACTTAAGTCTTCATTGTGCCTTTTCTATTTAATTCCGAAGGAATTTCGGTGTTTCATCGTCAATAAGAAGGTCAGAGGGATACAGTAAACCTGAAGTGAAGCATCGGAATGTATAACTATTGTCACAGGAATCGTTCAAAGAATAGACAGTAGGAAGAGTCAGTCTTCTTCTACTTGATTCGGCATTGTGCCTTTTGTATTTATTTCCTATGCAATTTCTGTGTTTCATCGTCAATAAGAAGATCAGAGGGATACAGTAAACGTGAAGTAAAGCATCGGAATCTATAACTAGTGTCACAGGAATGGTTTATAGCATAGAGAGTAGGAAGAGTCAGTCTTCTTGTACTAAAGTCGGAATTGTGCCATTTGTATAGTATTCCGATGCAATTTCTGTGTTTCATCGTCAATAAGAAGGTCAGAGGGATACATTAAACCTGAAGTGAAGCATCGGATTGTATAACTAGTGTCACAGGAATGGTTCAAAACATAGACAGTAGGAAGAGTCACTCTTCTTGTACTTTAGTCGGCATTGTGCCTTTTGTATGTATTTCCGATGCAATTTCTGCGTTTCATCATCAATAAGAAGGTCAGAGGGATACAGTAAACCTGAAGTGAAGCATCGGAATCTATAACTAGTGTCACAGGAATGGTTCAAAACATAGACAGCAGGAAGAGTCATTCTTCTTGTACTTAAGTCGGCATTGTGCCTTTTCTATTTAATTCCGATGCAAATTCTGTGTTTCATCATCAATAAGAAGGTCAGAGGGATACAGTAAACCTAACGTGAATCATCGGAATCTATAACTAGTGCCACAGGAATGGTTCAAAACATAGACAGTAGGAAGAGTCAGTCTACACGTACTTAAGTCGACATTGTGCCTTTTGTATTTAATTCCGATGAAATTTCTGTGTTTTATCGTCAATAAGAAGGTCCAAGTGATACAGTAAACCTGAAGTGAGGCATCGGAATCTATAACTAGTGTCACAGGAATGGTTCAAAACATAGTCAGTAAGAAGAGTCAATCTTCTTGTACTTAAGTCGGCATTGTGACTTTTCTATTTAATTCCGATGCAATTTCTGTGTTTCATCGTCAATAACAAAGTCAGATGGATACAGTAAACATGAGGCGAAGCATCGGAATCTATAACTAGTGGCACAGGAATGGTTCAAATGATAGACAGTAGGAAGAGTCAGTCTTCTTTTACTTAATTCGGCATTGTGCCTTTTGTATTTATTTCCGATGCAATTTCTGTGTTACATCGTCAATAAGAAGCTCATAGGGATACAGTAAACATGAAGTGAAGCATCGGAATCTATAACTAGTGTCACAGGAATGGTTCAAAACATAGACAGTAAGAAGAGTCAGTCTTCTTGTACTTAAGTCGGCATTGTGACTTTTCTGTATAATTCCGATGCCATTTCTGTGTTTCATCGTCAATACGAAGGTCAGAGGGATACAGTAAACCTGAAGTGAAGCATCGGAATGTATAACTAGTGTCACAGGAATCGTTCAAAGCATAGACAGTAGGAAGAGTCAGTGTTCTTCTACTTGATTCGGCATTGTGACTTTTGTATTTATTTCCGATGCAATTTCTGTGTTACATCGTCAATAAGAAGCTCATAGGGATACAGTAAACATGAAGTGAAGCATCGGAATCTATAACTAGTGTCACAGGAATGGTTCAAAACATAGACAGTAAGAAGAGTCAGTCTCCTTGTACTTAGGTCGGCATTTTGCCTTTTCTATTTAATTCCGATTCAATTTCTGTGTTTCGTCGTCAATAAGAAGGTCCAAGGGATACAGTAAACCTGAAGCATCGGAATCTATAACTAGTGTCACAGAAATGGTTCAAGACATAGAAGCCAGAAGAGTCAGTCTTCTTGTACTTAAATCGGCGTTGTGCCTTTTCTATTTAATTCCGATGCAATTTCTGTGTTTCATCGTCAATAAGAAGGTCAGAGGGATACAGTAAACCTGAAGTGAATCATCGGATTGTATAACTAGTGTCACAGGAATGGTTCAAAACATAGACAGTAGGAAGAGTCAGTCTTCTTGTACTTGAGTCGGCATTGTGCCTTTTGTATTTATTTCCGATGCAATTTCTGTGTTTCATCATCAGTAAGAAGGTCAGAGGGATACAGTAAACCTGAAGTGAAGCATCGGAATCTATAACTAGTCTCACAGGATGGTAAAAAACATAGACAGCAGAAGAGTTATTCTTCTTGTACTTAAGTCGGCATTGTGCCTTGTCTATTTAATTCCGATGCAATTTCTGTGTTTCATCGTCAATAAGAAGGTCAGAGGGATACAGTAAACCTGAAGTGAATCATCGGAATCTATAACTAGTGTCACAGGAATGGTTCAAAACATAGACAGTAGAAAGAGTCAGTCTTCTTGTACTTAAGTCGGCATTGTGCCTTTTGTATTTAATTCCGATGCAATTTAAGTGTTTCATCGTCAATAAGAAGGTCCAAGGAAAACAATAAACCTGAAGTGAGGCATCGGAATCTATAACTAGTGTCACAGGACGGGTTCAAAACATAGTCAGTAGGGAGAGTCAGTCTTCTTGTACTTAAGTCGGCATTGTGCCTTTTCTATTTAATTCCGATGCACTTTCTGTGTTTCATCGTCAATAAGAAGGTCCAAGGGATGCAGTACACCTGAAGTGAAGCATCGGAATCCATAACTAGTGTCACAGGAATGGTTCAAACATAGACAGTAAGAAGACTCAGTCTTCTTGTACTTAAGTCGGCATTGTGCCATTTCTATTTAATTCCGACGCAATTTCTGTGTTTCATCGTCAATAAGTAGGTGAGAGGGATACAGTAAACTTGAAGTGAATCATCGGAATCTATAAGTGGTGTCACAGGAATGGTTCAAACATAGTCATTAAGAAGAGTCAGTCTTCTTGTACTTAAGTCGGCATTGTGCCTTTCGTATTTAATTCCGATGCAACTTCGGTGCTTCATCGTCAATAAGAAGGTCAGAGGGATACAGTAAACCTGAAGTGAATCATCGGAATCTATAACTAGTGTCACAGCAATGGTTCAAAACATTGTCAGTAAGAAGAGTCAATCTTCTTGTACTTAATTCGGCATTGTGCCTTTTTATTTAATTCCGATGAAATTTCTGTGTTTTATCGCCAATAAGAAGGTCAGAGGGATACAGTAAACCTGAAGTCAAGCATCGGAATCTATAACTAGTGTCACAGCAATCGTTCAAAACATTGTCAGTAAGAAGAGTCAGTCTTCTTGTACCTAAGTCGGCATTGTGACTTTTCCATATAATTCCGATGCCATTTCTGTTTTTCATCGTCAATAAGATGGTCAGAGTCATACAGTAAACCTGAAGTGAAGCATCGGAATGTATAACTAGTGTCACAGGAATCGTTCAAAGCATAGACGGTAGGAAGAGTTAGTCTTCTTCTACTTGATTCGGCATTGTGCCTTTCGTATTTATTTCCGATGCAATTTCTGTGTTTCATCGTCAATAAGAAGCTCAGAGGGATACAGTAAACGTGAAGTGAAGCATCGGATTCTATAACTAGTGTCACAGGAATGGTTCAAAACATAGACAGCAGAAGAGTTATTCTTCTTGTACTTAAGTCGGCATTGTGCCTTGTCTATTTAATTCCGATGCAATTTCTGCGTTTCATCGTCAATAAGAAGGTCAGAGGGATACAGTAAACCTGAAGTGAATCATCGGAATCTATAACTAGTGTCACAGCAATCGTTCAAAACATTGTCAGTAAGAAGAGTCTGTCTTCTTTTACTTAATTCGGCATTGTGCCTTTTTATTTAATTCCGATGAAATTTCATTGTTTTATCGTCTATACGTAGGTCAGAGGGATACAGTAAACCTGAAGTCAAGCATCGGAATCTATAACTAGTGTCACAGAAATGATTCAAAACATAGACAGTAAGAAGAGTCAGTCTACATGTACTTAAGTCTGCATTGTGCCTTTTGTATTTAATTCCGATGCAATTTTTGTGTTTCATCGCCAATAAGAAGGTCCAAGGGATACAGTAAACCTGAAGTGAAGAATCGGAATCTATAACTAGTGTCACAGGAATTGTTAAAAGCATAGTCAGTAAGAATAGTCAGTCTTCTTCTACTTGATTCGGCATTGTGCCTTTTGTATTTATTTCCGATGCAATTTCTGTGTTTCATCGTCAATAAGAAGCTCAGAGGGATACAGTAAACATGAAGTGAAGCATCGGAATCTATACCTTGTGTCACAGGAATGGTTCAAAACATAGACAGTAAGAAGAGTCAGTCTTCTTGTACTTAAGGCGGCATTGTGCCTTTTGTATTTATTTCCGATGAAATTTATGTGTTTCATCATCAATAAGATGGTCAGAGGGATACAGTAAACCTGAAGTGAAGCATCGGATTCTATAAGTAGTGTCACAGGAATGGTTCAAAACATAGACTGTAGGATGAATCAGTCTTCATGTACTTAAGTCGGCATTGCGCCTTTTGTATTAAATTCCGATGAAATTTCTTTGTTTCATCGGCAATAAGAAGGTCCACGGGATACAGTAAACCTGACGTGAAGCATCGGAATCCATAACTAGTGACACACGACTGGTTTAAAAAATAGACAGTAGGAAGAGTCAGTCTTCTTGTTCTTAAGTCGACATTGTGCCTTTTGTATTTATTTCCGATGCAATTTCGGTGTTTCATCATCAATAAGAAAGTCAGAGGGATACAGTAAACCTGAAGTGAGTCATCGGAATCTATAACTAGTGTCACAGGAATGGTTCAAAAGATAGACAGTAGGAAGAGTCAGTCTACATGTACTTAAGTCGGCATTGTGCCTTTTCTGTTTAATTCCGATGCAATTTTTGTGTTTCATCGTCAATAAGAAGGTCCAAGGAATACAGTAAACCTGAAGTGAGGCATCGGAATCTATAACTAGTGTCACAGGAATGGTTCAAAGCATAGTCAGAAGGAAGAGTCAGTCATCTTGTACTTAAGTCGGCATTGTGCCTTTTCTATTTAATTCCGATGTAATTTCTGTGTTTTATCGCCAATACGAAAGCCCAAGGGATGCAGTACACATGAAGTGAAGCATCGGAATCTATAACTAGTGTCACAGGAATGGTTCATAACATAGACTGTAAGAAGAGTCAGTCTTCTTGTACTTAAGTCGGCATTGTGCCTTTCCTATTTAATTCCGACGCAATCTCTGTGTTTCATCGTCAATAAGAAGGTCAGAGGGATACAGTAAATCTGAAGTGAAGCATCGGAATGTATAACTAGTGTCACAGGAATGGTTCAAAGCATAGTCAGTAGGAAGAGTCAGTCATCTTGTACTTAAGTCGACATTGTGCCTTTTCTATTTCATTCCGATGCAATTTCTGTGTTTCATCATCAATAAGATAGTCAAAGGGATACAGTAAACCTGAAGTGAGACATCGGAGTCTATATCTAGTGTCACAGGAATGGTTCAAACATAGTCAGTAAGAAGAGTCAGTCTTCTTGTACTTAAGTTGGCATTGTGCTTTTTCTATTTAATTCTGATGCTATTTCTGTTTTTCATTGACAATAAGAAGGTCAGAGGAATACAGCAAACCTGAAGTGAAGCATTGGAATGTATAACTAGTGTCACAGGAATGATTCAAAACATAGACTGTTGGAAGAATCAGTCTTCATGTACTTAAGTCGGCATTGTGCCTTTTCTATTTAATTCCGATGCAATTTCTGTGTTTCATCGTCAACAAGAAGGTCAGAGGGATACAGTAAACCTGAAGTGAAGCATCGGAATCCATAACTAGTGTCACACGATTGGTTCAAAACATAGACAGTAGGAAGAGTCAGTCTTCTTGTTCTTAAGTCGGCATTGTGCCTTTTGTATTTAATTCCGATGCAATTTCTGTGTTTTATCGTCAATAAGAAGGTCCAAGAAATACATGAAAACCTGAAGTGAGGCATCGGAATCTATAACTAGTGTCACAGGAATGTTTCAAAACATAGACAGTAGGAAGAGTCAGTCTACATGTACTTAAGTCGGCATTGTGCCTTTTGAATTTAATTCCGATGCAATTTTTGTGTTTCATTGTCAATAAGAAGGTCCAAGGGATACAGTAAACCTGAAGTGAAGAATCGGAATCTATAACTAGTGTCACAGGAATGGTTCAAAACATAGTCAGTAAGAAGAGTCAGTCCACTTGTATTTAAGTCGGCATTGTGCATTTTCTATTTACTTCCGATGCAATTTCTGTGTTTCATCGTCAATAAGAAGGTCACAGGGATACAGTAAACCTGAAGTGTAGCATCGGAATCTATAACTAGTGTCACAGGAATGGTTCAAAACATAGACAGTAGAAAGAGTCAGTCTTCTTGCACTTAAGTCGCCATTGTGCCTTTTGTATTTAATTCCGATGCAATTTCTGTGTTTCATCGTCAATAAGAAGGTCAGAGGGATACAGTACACTTGAAGTGAAGCAACAGAATCTATAACTAGTGTCATAGGAATGGTTCAAAGCATAGACAGTACGAAGAGTCAGTCTTCTCGAACTTAAGTCGGCATTGTGCCTTTTGTATTTAATTCCGATGCAATTTCTGTGCTTCATCGTCAATAAGAAGGTCAGAGGGATACAGCAAACCTGAAGTGAAGCATCGGAATGTATAACTAGTGTCACAGGAATGATTCAAAACATAGACTGTAGGAAGAATCAGTCTTCTTGTACTTAAGTCGGCATTGTGCCTTTTCTATTTAATTCCGATGCAATTTCTGTGTTTCATCGTCAACATGAAGGTCAGAGGGATACAGTAAACCTGACGTGAAGCATCGGAATCCATAACTAGTGTCACACGACTGGTTTAAAACATAGACAGTAAGAAGAGTCAATCTTCTTGTACTTAAGTCGGCATTGTGACTTTTCTATTTAATTCCGATGCAATTTCTGTATTTTATCGACAATACGAAGGTCCAAGGGATGCAGTACACCTGAAGTGCAGAATCGGAATCTATAACTAGTGTCATAGGAATGGTTCAAAACGTAAACAGTAAGAAGAGTCAGTCTTCTTGTACTTAAGTCGGCATTGTGCCTTTTGTATTTAATTCCGATGCAATTTCAGTGTTTCATCGTCAATAAGAAGGTCCAAGGAAAACAATAAACCTGAAGTGAGGCATCGGAATCTATAACTAGTGTCACAGGACGGGTTCAAAACATAGTCAGTAGGGAGAGTCAGTCTTCTTGTACTTAAGTCGGCATTGTGCCTTTTCTATTTAATTCCGATGCACTTTCTGTGTTTCATCGTCAATAAGAAGGTCCAAGGGATGCAGTACACCTGAAGTGAAGCATCGGAATCCATAACTAGTGTCACAGGAATGGTTCAAACATAGACAGTAAAAAGAGTCAGTCTTCTTGTACTTGAGTCGGCATTGTGCCATTTCTATTTAATTCCGACTCAATTTCTGTGTTTCATCGTCAATAAGAAGGTGAGAGGGATACAGTAAACTTGAAGTGAATCATCGGAATCTATAAGTGGTGTCACAGGAATGGTTCAAACATAGTCATTAAGAAGAGTCAGTCTTCTTGTACTTAAGTCGGCATTGTGCCTTTCGTATTTAATTCCGATGCAACTTCGGTGCTTCATCGTCAATAAGAAGGTCAGAGGGATACAGTAAACCTGAAGTGAATCATCGGAATCTATAACTAGTGTCACAGCAATGGTTCAAAACATTGTCAGTAAGAAGAGTCAGTCTTCTTGTACTTAATTCGGCATTGTGCCTTTTTATTTAATTCCGATGAAATTTCTGTGTTTTATCGCCAATAAGAAGGTCAGAGGGATACAGTAAACCTGAAGTCAAGCATCGGAATCTATAACTAGTGTCACAGCAATCGTTCAAAACATTGTCAGTAAGAAGAGTCAGTCGTCTTGTACTTAAGTCGGCATTGTGACTTTTCCATATAATTCCGATGCCATTTCTGTTTTTCATCGTCAATAAGATGGTCAGAGTCATACAGTAAACCTGAAGTGAAGCATCGGAATGTATAACTAGTGTCACAGGAATCGTTCAAAGCATAGACGGTAGGAAGAGTCAGTCTTCTTCTACTTGATTCGGCATTGTGCCTTTTGTATTTATTTCCGATGCAATTTCTGTGTTTCATCGTCAATAAGAAGCTCAGAGGGATACAGTAAACGTGAAGTGAAGCATCGGATTCTATAACTAGTGTCACAGGAATGGTTCAAAACATAGACAGCAGAAGAGTTATTCTTCTTGTACTTAAGTCGGCATTGTGCCTTGTCTATTTAATTCCGATGCAATTTCTGCGTTTCATCGTCAATAAGAAGGTCAGAGGGATACAGTAAACCTGAAGTGAATCATCGGAATCTATAACTAGTGTCACAGCAATCGTTCAAAACATTGTCAGTAAGAAAAGTCTGTCTTCTTTTACTTAATTCGGCATTGTGCCTTTTTATTTAATTCCGATGAAATTTCATTGTTTTATCGTCTATACGTAGGTCAGAGGGATACAGTAAACCTGATGTCAAGCATCGGAATCTATAACTAGTGTCACAGAAATGGTTCAAAACATAGACAGTAAGAAGAGTCAGTCTACATGTACTTAAGTCTGCATTGTGCCTTTTGTATTTAATTCCGATGCAATTTTTGTGTTTCATCGAGAATAAGAAGGTCCAAGGGATACAGTAAACCTGAAGTGAAGAATCGGAATCTATAACTAGTGTCACAGGAATTGTTAAAAGCATAGTCAGTAAGAATAGTCAGTCTTCTTCTACTTGATTCGGCATTGTGCCTTTTGTATTTATTTCCGATGCAATTTCTGTGTTTCATCGTCAATAAGAAGCTCAGAGGGATACAGTAAACATGAAGTGAAGCATCGGAATCTATAACTTGTGTCACAGGAATGGTTCAAAACATAGACAGTAAGAAGAGTCAGTCTTCTTGTACTTAAGGCGGCATTGTGCCTTTTGTATTTATTTCCGATGAAATTTATGTGTTTCATCATCAATAAGATGGTCAGAGGGATATAGTAAACCTGAAGTGAAGCATCGGATTCTATAAGTAGTGTCACAGGAATGGTTCAAAACATAGACTGTAGGATGAATCAGTCTTCATGTACTTAAGTCGGCATTGCGCCTTTTGTATTAAATTCCGATGAAATTTCTTTGTTTCATCGGCAATAAGAAGGTCCACGGGATACAGTAAACCTGACGTGAAGCATCGGAATCCATAACTAGTGATACACGACTGGTTTAAAAAATAGACAGTAGGAAGAGTCAGTCTTCTTGTTCTTAAGTCGACATTGTGCCTTTTGTATTTATTTCCGATGCAATTTCGGTGTTTCATCATCAATAAGAAAGTCAGAGGGATACAGTAAACCTGAAGTGAGTCATCGGAATCTATAACTAGTGTCACAGGAATGGTTCAAAAGATAGACAGTAGGAAGAGTCAGTCTACATGTACTTAAGTCGGCATTGTGCCTTTTCTGTTTAATTCCGATGCAATTTTTGTGTTTCATCGTCAATAAGAAGGTCCAAGGAATACAGTAAACCTGAAGTGAGGCATCGGAATCTATAACTAGTGTCACAGGAATGGTTCAAAGCATAGTCAGTAGGAAGAGTCAGTCATCTTGTACTTAAGTCGGCATTGTGCCTTTTCTATTTAATTCCGATGCAATTTCTGTGTTTTATCGCCAATACGAAAGCCCAAGGGATGCAGTACACATGAAGTGAAGCATCGGAATCTATAACTAGTGTCACAGGAATGGTTCATAACATAGACTGTAAGAAGAGGTCAGTCTTCTTGTACTTAAGTCGGCATTGTGCCTTTCCTATTTAATTCCGACGCAATCTCTGTGTTTCATCGTCAATAAGAAGGTCAGAGGGACACAGTAAATCTGAAGTGAAGCATCGGAATGTATAACTAGTGTCACAGGAATGGTTCAAAGCATAGTCAGTAGGAAGAGTCAGTCATCTTGTACTTAAGTCGACATTGTGCCTTTTCTATTTCATTCCGATGCAATTTCTGTGTTTCATCATCAATAAGATAGTCAAAGGGATACAGTAAACCTGAAGTGAGACATCGGAGTCTATATCTAGTGTCACAGGAATGGTTCAAAACATAGTCAGTAAGAAGAGTCAGTCTTCTTGTACTTAAGTTGGCATTGTGCTTTTTCTATTTAATTCTGATGCAATTTCTGTTTTTCATTGACAATAAGAAGGTCAGAGGAATACAGCAAACCTGAAGTGAAGCATTGGAATGTATAACTAGTGTCACAGGAATGATTCAAAACATAGACTGTTGGAAGAATCAGTCTTCATGTACTTAAGTCGGCATTGTGCCTTTTCTATTTAATTCCGATGCAATTTCTGTGTTTCATCGTCAACAAGAAGGTCAGAGGGATACAGTAAACCTGAAGTGAAGCATCGGAATCCATAACTAGTGTCACACGATTGGTTCAAAACATAGACAGTAGGAAGAGTCAGTCTTCTTGTTCTTAAGTCGGCATTGTGCCTTTTGTATTTAATTCCGATGCAATTTCTGTGTTTTATCGTCAATAAGAAGGTCCAAGAAATACATGAAAACCTGAAGTGAGGCATCGGAATCTATAACTAGTGTCACAGGAATGGTTCAAAACATAGACAGTAGGAAGAGTCAGTCTACATGTACTTAAGTCGGCATTGTGCCTTTGAATTTAATTCCGATGCAATTTTTGTGTTTCATTGTCAATAAGAAGGTCCAAGGGATACAGTAAACCTGAAGTGAAGAATCGGAATCTATAACTAGTGTCACAGGAATGGTTCAAAACATAGTCAGTAAGAAGAGTCAGTCCACTTGTATTTAAGTCGGCATTGTGCATTTTCTATTTACTTCCGATGCAATTTCTGTGTTTCATCGTCAATAAGAAGGTCACAGGGATACAGTAAACCTGAAGTGTAGCATCGGAATCTATAACTAGTGTCACAGGAATGGTTCAAAACATAGACAGTAGAAAGAGTCAGTCTTCTTGTACTTAAGTCGCCATTGTGCCTTTTGTATTTAATTCCGATGCAATTTCTGTGTTTCATCGTCAATAAGAAGGTCAGAGGGATACAGTACACTTGAAGTGAAGCAACAGAATCTATAACTAGTGTCATAGGAATGGTTCAAAGCATAGACAGTACGAAGAGTCAGTCTTCTCGAACTTAAGTCGGCATTGTGCCTTTTGTATTTAATTCCGATGCAATTTCTGTGCTTCATTGTCAATAAGAAGGTCAGAGGGATACAGCAAACCTGAAGTGAAGCATCGGAATGTATAACTAGTGTCACAGGAATGATTCAAAACATAGACTGTAGGAAGAATCAGTCTTCATGTACTTAAGTCGGCATTGTGCCTTTTCTATTTAATTCCGATGCAATTTCTGTGTTTCATCGTCAACAAGAAGGTCAGAGGGATACAGTAAACCTGACGTGAAGCATCGGAATCCATAACTAGTGTCACACGACTGGTTTAAAACATAGACAGTAAGAAGAGTCAATCTTCTTGTACTTAAGTCGGTATTGTGACTTTTCTATTTAATTCCGATGCAATTTCTGTATTTTATCGACAATACGAAGGTCCAAGGGATGCAGTACACCTGAAGTGCAGAATCGGAATCTATAACTAGTGTCATAGGAATGGTTCAAAACGTAAACAGTAAGAAGAGTCAGTCTTCTTGTACTTAAGTCGGCATTGTGTCTTTCGTATTTAATTCCGATGAAATTTCGGTGTTTCATCGTCAATAAGAAGGTCCAAGGGATACAATTAACCTCAAGTGAAGCATCGGAATCTATAACTAGTGTCAGAGGAATGGTTCAAAACATTGACAGTAGGAAGAGTCAGTCTCCTTGTACTTGACTCGGCATTGTGCCTTTTGTATTTATTTCCGATGCAATTTCGGTGTTTCATCATCAATAAGAAAGTCAGAGGGATACAGTAAACCTGAAGTGAATCATCGGAATCTATAACTAGTGTCACAGGAATGGTTCAAAAGATAGACAGTAGGAAGAGTCAGTCTACATATACTTAAGTCGGCATTGTGTCTTTTGTGTTTAATTCCGATGCAATTTTTGTGTTTCATCGTCAATAACAAGGTCCAAGGAATACAGTAAACCTGAAGTGAGGCATCGGAATCTATAACTAGTGTCACAGGAATGGTTCAAAGCATAGTCAGTAGGAAGAGTCAGTCTCCTTGTACTTAAGTCGGCATTGTGCCTTTTCTATTTAATTCCGATGCAATTTCTGTGTTTTATCGCCAATAAGAAAGTCCAAGGGATGCAGTACACCTGAAGTGAAGCATCGGAATCTATAACTAGTGTCACAGGAATGGTTCATAACATAGACAGTATGAAGAGTCAGTCTTCTTGTACTTAAGTCGGCATTGTGCCTTTCCTATTTAATTCCGACGCAATCTCTGTGTTTCATCGTCAATAAGAAGGTCAGAGGGATACAGTAAATCTGAAGTGAAGCATCGGAATGTATAACTAGTGTCAAAGGAATGGTTCAAAACATAGACAGTAGGAAGAGTCAGTCTTCTTGTACTTAAGTCGGCATTGTGCCTTTTCAATTTCATTCCGATGCAATTTCTGTGTTTCATCATCAATAAGAAGGTCAAAGGGATACAGTAAACCTGAAGTGAGGCATCGGAGTCTATATCTAGTGTCACAGGAATGGTTCAAACATAGTCAGTAAGAAGAGTCAGTCTTCTTGTACTTATGTTGGCATTGTGCTTTTTCTATTTAATTCTGATGCAATTTCTGTTTTTCAATGACAATCAGAAGGTCAGAGGAATACAGCAAACCTGAAGTGAAGCATCGCAATGTATAACTAGTGTCACAGGAATGATTCAAAACATAGACTGTTGGAAGAATCAGTCTTCATGTACTTAAGTCGGCATTGTGCCTTTTCTATTTAATTCCGATGCAATTTCTGTGTTTCATCGTCAACAAGAAGGTCAGAGGGATACAGTAAACCTGAAGTGAAGCATCGGAATCCATAACTAGTGTCACACGATTGGTTCAAAACATAGACAGTAGGAAGAGTCAGTCTTCTTGTTCTTAAGTCGGCATTGTGCCTTTTGTATTTAATTCCGATGCAATTTCTGTGTTTTATCGTCAATAAGAAGGTCCAAGGAATACAGTTAACCTGAAGTGAGGCATCGGAATCTATAACTAGTGTCACAGGAATGGTTCAAAACATAGACAGTAGGAAGAGTCAGTCTACATGTACCTAAGTCGGCATTGTGCCTTTTGAATTTAATTCCGATGCAATTTTTGTGTTTCATTGTCAATAAGAAGGTCCAAGGTATACAGTAAACCCGAAGTGAAGAATCGGAATCTATAACTAGTGTCACAGGAATGGTTCAAAACATAGTCAGTAAGAAGAGTCAGTCCTCTTGTACTTAAGTCGGCATTGTGCATTTTCTATTTACTTCCGATGCAATTTCTGTGTTTCATCGTCAATAAGAAGGTCACAGGGATACAGTAAACCTGAAGTGTAGCATCGGAATCTATAACTAGTGTCACAGGAATGGTTCAAAACATAGACAGTAGAAAGGGTCAGTCTTCTTGTACTTAAGTCGCCATTGTGCCTTTTGTATATAATTCCGATGCAATTTCTGTGTTTCATCGTCAATAAGAAGGTCAGAGGGATACAGTACACCTGAAGCGAAGCAACAGAATCTATAACTAGTGTCATAGGAATGGTTCAAAACATAGACACTAAGAAGAGTCAGTCTACTTGTACTTAAGTCGGCATTGTGCCTTTTCTATTTAATTCCGAATCAATTTCTGTGTTTCATCGTCAATAAGAAGGTCCAAGGAATACAGAAAACCTGAAGTGAGGCATCGGAATCTATAACTAGTGTCACAGGAATGGTTCAAAACATTGACAGTAAGCAGAGTCAGTCTTCTTGTACTTAAGTCGTCATTGTGCCTTTTCTATTTAATTCCGACGCAATCTCTGTGTTTCATCGTCATTAAGAAGGTCAGAGGGATACAGTAAACCTGAAGTGAAGCATCGGAATCTATAATTGGTTTCACAGGAAAAGTTCAAACATAGTCAGTAAGAGGAGTCAGTCTTCTTGTACTTAAGTCATCATTGTGCCATTTCTATTTAATTCCGATGCAATTTCTGTATTTCACGTCAATAAGAAGGTCAGAGGGATACAGTAAATCTGAAGTGAAGCATCGGAATGTATAACTAGTGTCAAAGGAATGGTTCAAACATAGAGAGTAGGAAGTGTCAGTCTCCTTGTACTTGAGTCGGCATTGTGCCTTTTGTATTTATTTCCGATGCAATTCCTGTGTTGCATCGTCAAAAGGAAGGTCAGAGGGATACAGTAAACCTGAAGTGAGGCATCGGAATCTATAACTAGTGTCACTGGAATGGTTCATAACATAGTCAGTAAGAAGAGTCAGTCTTCTAGTACTTAAGTCGGCATTGTGCCTTTTGTATTTAATTCCGATGCAATTTCTGTGTTTCATCGTCAATACGAAGGTCCAAGGAATACAGTAAATATGAAGTGAGGCATCGGAATCTATAACTAGTGTCACAGGAACGGTTCATAACATAGGCAGTATGAAGAGTCAGTCTTCTTGTACTTAAGTCGGCATTGTGCATTTTCTATTTAATTCCGACGTAATCTCTGTGTTTCATTGTCAATAAGAAGGTCAGAGGGATACAGTAAATCTGAAATGAAGCATCGGAGTGTATAACTAGTGTGAAAGGAATGGTTCAAAACATAGACAGTAGGAAGAGTCAGTCTCCTTGAACTTGAGTCGGCATTGTGCCTTTTGTATTTATTTCCGATGCAATTTCGGTGCTTCATCATCAATAAGAAGTTCAGAGGGATACAGTAAACCTGAAGTGAAGCATCGGAATCTATTACTAGTGTCACAGGATGGTTCAAGACATAGACAGCAGGAAGAGTCATTCTTCTTGGACTTAAGTCGGCATTGTGCCTTATCTATTTAATTCCGATGCAATTTCTATGTTTCATCGTCTCTAAGAATGTCAGAGGGATACTGTAAACCTGAAGTGAATCATTGGAATCTATAACTAGTGTCACAGGAATGGTTCAAACATAGACAGAAGGAAGAGTCAGTCTACTAGTACTTATGTCGGCATTGTGCCTTTTGAATTTAATTCCGATGCAATTTTTGTGTTTCATCGTCAATATGAGGGTCTTAGGGATACAGTAAACCTGAAGTGAAGAATCGGAATCTATAACTAGTGTCACAGGAATGGTTCAAAACATAGTCAGTAAGAAGAGTCAGTCCTCTTGTACTTAAGTCGGCATTGTGCCTTTTCTATTTACTTCCGATGCAATTTCAGTGTTTCATCGTCAATAAGAAGGTCACAGGGATATAGTACACCTGAAGTGAAGCATCGGAATCTATTACTAGTGTCACAGGATCCGTTTAAAACATAGACAGTAAGAAGAGTCAGTCTTCTTTTACTTAAGTCGGCATTGTGCCTTTTCTATTTCATTACGATGCAATTTCTGTGTTTTATCGTCAATAAGAAGGTCCAAGGATTACAGTAAACCTGAAGTGAGGCATCGGAATGTATAACTAGTGTCACAGGAATGATTCAAAACATAGACAGTAGGAAGAGTCAGTCTACAAGTACTTAAGTAGGCATTGTGCCTTTTGTATTTAATTCCGATACAATTTCTGTGTTTCATCGTCAATAAGAAGGTCAGAGAGATACAGTATACCTGAAGTGAAGCATCGGAATTTACAAGTGGTGTCACAGGAATGGTTCAAAACATAGTCGGTAAGAAGAGTCAGTCCTCTTGTACTTAAATCGGCATTGTGCATTTTCTATTTACTTAAGATGCAATTTCTGTGTTTCATCGACAATAAGAAGGTTACAGGGATACAGTAAACCTGAAGTGTAGCATCGGAATCTATAACTAGTGTCACAGGAATGGTTCAAAACATAGACAGTAGCAAGAGTGAGTCTTCTTGTACTTAAGTCGGCATTGTGCCTTTTGTATTTAATTCCGATGCAATTTCTGTGTTTCATCGTGAATAAGAAGGTCAGAGGGATACAGTACACCTGAAGTGAAGCAACAGAATCTATAACTAGTGTCACAGGAATGGTTCAAAACATAGACACTAAGAAGAGTCAGTCTACTTGTACTTAAGTCGGCATTGTGCCTTTTGTATTTAATTCCGATGCGATTTCTGTGTTTCATCGTCAATACGAAGGTCAGAGAGATACAGTATACCTGAAGTGAAGCATCGGAATCTACAAGTGGTGTCACAGGAATGGTTCCAAACATAGTCAGTAAGAAGAGTCAGTCTTCTTGTAGTTAAGTCGGCATTGTGCCTTTCGTATATAATTCCGATGCTATTTCGGTGTTTCATCGTCAATAAGAAGGTCCAAGGGATTCAGTATACCTGAAGTGAAGCATCGGAATCCATTACTAGTGTCACAGGATCGGTTCAAAACATAGACAGTAAGAAGAGTCAGTCTTCTTGTACTTAAGTCTGCATTATGCCTTTTCTATTTCATTCCGATGCAATTTCTGTGATTCATCATCAATAAGTAGGTCAAAGGGATACAGTAAACCTGAAGTGAGACATCGGAGTCTATATCTAGTGTCACAGGAATGGTTCAAACATAGTCAGTAAGAAGAGTCAGTTTTCTTGTACTTAAGTCGGCATTGTGCATTTTCTATTTAATTCTGATGCAATTTCTGTTTTTCATTGACAATACGAAGGTCAGAGGAATACAGCAAACCTGAAGTGAAGCATCGGAATGTATAACTAGTGTCACTGGAATGATTCAAAACATAGACTGTTGGAAGAATCAGTCTTCATGTACTTAAGTCGACATTACGCCTTTTCTATTTAATTCCGATGCAATTTCTGTGTTTCATCGTCAACAAGAAGGTCAGAGGGATACAGTAAACCTGAAGTGAAGCATCGGAATCCATAACTAGTGTCACACGATTGGTTCAAAACATAGACAGTAGGAAGAGTCAGTCTTCTTGTTCTTAAGTCGGCATTGTGCCTGTTGTATTTAATTCCGATGCAATTTCTGTGTTTTATCGTGAATAAGAAGGTCCAAGGAATACAGTAAACCTGAAGTGAGGCATCGGAATCTATAACTAGTGTCACAGGAATGGTTCAAAACATAGACAGTAGGAAGAGTCAGTCTACATGTACTTAAGTAGGCATTGTGCCTTTTGAATTTAATTCCGTTGCAATTTTTGTGTTTCATCGTCAATACGAAGGTCCAAGGGATACAGTAAACCTGAACTGAAGAATCGGAATCTATAACTAGTGTCACAGGAATGGTTCACAACATAGTCAGTAAGAAGAGTCAGTCCTCTTGTACTTAAGTCGGCATTGTGCATTTTCTATTTACTTCCGATGCAATTTCTGTGTTTCATCATCAATAAGAAACTCACAGGGATACAGTAAACCTGAAGTGTAGCATCGGAATCTATAACTAGTGTCAAAGGAATGGTTCAAAACATAGACAGTAGAAAGAGTCAGTCTTCTTGTACTTAAGTCGGCTATGTGCCTTTTCCATTTAGTTCCGATGCTATTTCTGTGTTTCATCGTCAATACGAAGGTCAGAGGGATACAGTTTACCTCAAGTGAAGCATCGGAATCTATAAGTGGTGTCACAGAAATGGTTCCAAACATAGTCAGTAAGAAGATTCTTTCTTCTTGTAGTTAAGTCGGCATTGTGCCTTTCGTATATAATTCCGATGCAATTTCGGTGTTTCATCGTCAATAAGAAGGTCCAAGGGATACAGTAAACCCGAAGTGAAGCATCGGAATCTATAACTAGTGGCACAGGATCGGTTCAAACCATAGACAGTAAGAAGAGTCAGTCTTCTTGTACTTAAGTCGGGATTGTGCCATTTCTATTTAATTCCGATGCAATTTCTGTATTTCACGTCAGTAAGAAGGTCAGAGGGATACAGTAAATCTGAAGTGAAGCATCGGAATCTATAACTAGTGTCACAGGAATTGTTCAAAACATTGACAGTAGGAAGAGTCAGTCTCCTTGTACTTGAGTCGGCATTGTGCCTTTTGTATTTATTTCCGATGCAATTCCTGTGTTTCATCGTCAAAAAGAAGGTCAGAGGGATACAGTAAACCTGAAGTGAGGCATCGGAATCTATAACTAGTGTCACAGGAATGGTTCAAAACATAGTCAGTAAGAAGAGTCAGTCTTCTTGTACTTAAGTCGGCATTGTGCCTTTTGTATTTAATTCCGATGCAATTTCTGTGTTTCATTGTCAATAAGAAGGTCCAAGGAATACAGTAAATATGACGTGAGGCATCGGAATCTATAACTAGTGTCACGGGAATGGTTCATATCATAGACAGTATGAAGAGTCAGTCTTCTTGTACTTAAGTCGGCATTGTGCATTTTCTATTTAATTCCGACGTAATCTCTGTGTTTTATCGTCAATAAGAAGGTCAGAGGGATACAGTAAATCTGAAGTGAAGCATCGGAATGTATAACTAGTGTCAAAGGAATGGTTCAAAACATAGACAGTAGGAAGAGTCAGTCTCCTTGTTCTTGAGTCGGCATTGTGCCTTTTGTATTTATTTCCGATGCAATTTCGGTGTTTCATCATCAATAAGAACGTCAGAGGGATACAGTAAACCTGAAGTGAAGCATCGGAATCTATAACTAGTGTCACAGGAATGGTTCAAGACATAGACAGCAGGAAGAGTCATTCTTCTTGTACTTAAGTCGGCATTGTGCCTTTTCTATTTAATACCGATGCAATTTCTATGTATCATCGTCTCTACGAAAGTCAGAGGGATACTGTAAACCTGAAGTGAATCATTGGAATCTATAACTAGTGTCACAGGAATGGTACAAACATAGACAGTAGGAAGAGTCAGTCTACTAGTACTTAAGTCGGCATTGTGCCTTTTGAATTTAATTCCGATGCAATTTTTGTGTTTCATCGTCAACACGAGGGTCTTAGGGATACAGTAAACCTGAAGTGAAGAATCGGAATCTATAACTAGTATCACAGGAATGGTTCAAAACATAGTCAGTAAGAAGAGTCAGTCCTCTTGTACTTAAGTCGGCATTGTGCCTTTTCTATTTACTTCCGATGCTATTTCAGTGTTTCATCGTCAATAAGAAGGTCACAGGGATATAGTACACCTGAAGTGAAGAATCGGAATCTATAACTAGTGCCACAGGAATGGTTCAAATCATAGACAGTTAGAAGAGTCAGTCATCTTGTACTTAAGTTGGCATTGTGCCTTTTATATTTAATTCCGAAGCAATTTATGTGTTTCATCGTCAATAAGAAAGTCCTAGGGATGCAGTACACCTGAAGTGAAGCATCGGAATCTATAACTAGTGTCACAGGAATGGTGCAAAGCATAGACAGTAAGAAGAGTCAGTCTTCTTGTACTTAAGTCGGCTATGTGCCTTTTCTAATTAGTTCCGATGCAATTTCTGTGTTTCATCGTCAATAAGAAGGTCAGAGAGATACAGTATACCTGAAGTGAAGCATCGGAATCTACAAGTGGTGTCACAGGAATGGTTCCAAACATAGTCAGTAAGAAGAATCAGTCTTCTTTTAGTTAAGTCGGCATTGTGCCTTTCGTATATAATTCCGATGCTATTTCGGTGTTTCATCGTCAATAAGAAGGTCCAAGGGATTCAGTATACCTGAAGTGAAGCATCGGAATCTATTACTAGTGTCACAGGATCGGTTCAAAACATAGACAGTAAGAAGAGTCAGTCTTCTTTTACTTAAGTCTGCATTGTGCCTTTTCTATTTCATTCCGATGCAATTTCTGTGTTTCATCATCAATAAGTAGGTCAAAGGGATACAGTAAACCTGAAGTGAGACATCGGAGTCTATATCTAGTGTCACAGGAATGGTTCAAACATAGTAAGAAGAGTCAGTTTTCTTGTACTTAAGTCGGCATTGTGCATTTTCTATTTAATTCTGATGCAATTTCTGTTTTTCATTGACTATAAGAAGGTCAGAGGAATACAGCAAACCTGAAGTGAAGCATCGGAATGTATAACTAGTGTCAATGGAATGATTCAAAACATAGACTGTTGGAAGAATGAGTCTTCATGTACTTATGTCGACATTGTGCCTTTTCTATTTAATTCCGATGCAATTTCTGTGTTTCATCGTCAACAAGAAGGTCAGAGGGATACAGTAAACCTGAAGTGAAGCATCGGAATCCGTAACTAGTGTCACACGCTTGGTTCAAAACATAGACAGTAGGAAGAGTCAGTCTTCTTGTTCTTAAGTCGGCATTGTGCCTTTTGTATTTAATTCCGATGCAATTTCTGTGTTTTATCGTCAATAAGAAGGTCCAAGGAATACAGTAAACCTGAAGTGAGGCATCGGAATCTATAACTAGTGTCACAGGAATGGTTCAAACCATAGACAGTAGGAAGAGTCAGTCTACATGTACTTAAGTAGGCATTGTGCCTTTTGAATTTAATTCCGATGCAATTTTTGTGTTTCATCGTCAATAAGAAGGTCCAAGGGATACAGTAAACCTAAAGTGAAGAATCGGAATCTATAACTAGTGTCACAGGAATGGTTCAAAACATAGTCAGTCAGAAGAGTCAGTCCTCTTGTACTTAAGTCGGCATTGTGCATTTTCTATTTACTTCCGATGCAATTTCTGTGTTTCATCGTCAATAAGAAGGTCAGAGGGATACAGTACACCTGAAGTGAAGCAACAGAATCTATAACTAGTGTCACAGGAATGGTTCAAAACATAGACACTAAGAAGAGTCAGTCTACTTGTACTTAAGTCGGCATTGTGTCTTTTGTATTTAATTCCGATGCAATTTCTGTGTTTCATCGTCAATAAAAAGTTCCAAGGGATATAGTACACCTGAAGTGAAGCATCGGAATCTATAACTAGTGTCACAGGAATTGTTCAAAACATTGACAGTAGGAAGAGTCAGTCTTCTTGTATTTAAGTCGGCATTGTGCCTTTTCTATTTAATTCCGATGCAATTTCTGTGTTTCATCGTCAATAAGAAGGTCCTAGGGATGCAGTACACCTGAAGTGAAGCATCGGAATCTATAACTAGTGTCACAGGAATGGTGCAAAACATAGACAGTAAGAAGAGTCAGTCTTCTTGTACTTGAGTCGGCTATGTGCCTTTTCCATTTAGTTCCGATGCAATTTCTGTGTTTCATCGTCAATACGAAGGTCAGAGGGATACAGTTTACCTCAAGTGAAGCATCGGAATCTATAAGTGGTGTCACAGAAATGGTTCCAAACATAGTCAGTAAGAAGATTCTTTCTTCTTGTAGTTAAATCGGCATTGTGCCTTTCGTATATAATTCCGATGCAATTTCGGTGTTTCATCGTCAATATGAAATTCCAAGGGATACAGTAAACCAGAAGTCAAGCATCGGAATCTATAACTAGTGGCACAGGATCGGTTCAAACCATAGACAGTAAGAAGAGTCAGTCTTCTTGTACTTAAGTCGGGATTGTGCCATTTCTGTTTAATTCCGATGCAATTTCTGTATTTCACGTCAATAAGAAGATCAGAGGGATACAGTAAATCTGAAGTGAAGCATCGGAATCTATAACTAGTGTCACAGGAATTGTTCAAAACATTGACAGTAGGAAGAGTCAGTCTCCTTGTACTTGAGTCGGCATTGTGCCTTTTGTATTTATTTCCGATGCAATTCCTGTGTTTCATCGTCAAAAAGAAGGTCAGAGGGATACAGTAAACCTGAAGTGAGGCATCGGAATCTATAACTAGTGTCACAGGAATGGTTCAAAACATAGTCAGTTAGAAGAGTCAGTCTTCTTGTACTTAAGTCGGCATTGTGCCTTTTGTATTTAATTCCGATGCAATTTCTGTGTTTCATCGTCAATAAGAAGGTAAAAGGAATACAGTAAATATGACGTGAGGCATCGGAATCTATAACTAGTGTCACAGGAATGGTTCATATCATAGACAGTATGAAGAGTCAGTCTTCTTGTACTTAAATCGGCATTGTGCATTTTCTATTTAATTCCGACGTAATCTCTGTGTTTCATCGTCAATAAGAAGGTCAGGGGGATACAGTAATTCTGAAGTGAAGCATCGGAAACTATAACTAGTGTCAAAGGAATGGTTCAAAACATAGACAGTAGGAAGAGTCAGTCCCCTTGTACTTGAGTCGGCATTGTGCCTTTTGTATTTATTTCCGATGCAATTTCAGTGTTTCATCATCAATAAGAAGGTCAGAGGGATACAGTAAACCTGAAGTGAAGCATCGGAATCTATAACTAGTGTCACAGGAATGGTTCAAGAAATAGACAGCAGGTAGAGTCATTCTTCTTGTACTTAAGTCGGCATTGTGCCTTTTCTATTTAATTCCGATGCAATTTCTATGTTTCATCGTCTCTACGAAAGTCAGAGGGATACTGTAAACCTGAAGTGAATCATTGGAATCTATAACTAGTGTCACAGGAATGGTTCAAACGTAGACAGTAGGAAGAGTCAGTCTACTAGTACTTAAGTCGGCATTGTGCCTTATCTATTTACTTCCGATGCAATTTCAGTGTTTCATCGTCAATAAGAAGGTCACACGGATATAGTACACCTAAAGTGAAGAATCGGAATCTATAACTAGTGTCACAGGAATGGTTCAAATCATAGACAGTAAGAAGAGTCAGTCATCTTGTACTTAAGTTGGCATTGTGCCTTTTATATTTAATTCCGAAGCAATTTATATGTTTCATCGTCAATAAGAAAGTCCTAGGGATGCAGTACACCTGAAGTGAAGCATCGGAATCTATACCTAGTGTCACAGGAATGGTTCAAAACGTAGACAGTAAGAAGAGTCAGTCTTTTTGGACTTAAGTCAGCTATGTGCCTTTTCTATTTAATTCCGATGCAATTTCTGAGTTTCATCGTCAATAAGGTCAGAGGGATACAGTAAACCTGAAGTGAATCACCGGAATCTATAAGTGGTGTCACAGGAATGGTTCCAAACATAGTCAGTAAAAAGAGTCAGCTTCTTGTAGTTAAGTCGGCATTGTGCCTTTCGTATCTAATTCCGATGCTATTTCGGTGTTTCATCGTCGATACGAAGGTTCAAGGGATACAGTAAACCTGAAGTGAGGCATCGGAATCTATAACTAGTGTCACAGGAATGGTTCAAATCATAGACAGTAAGAAGAGTCAGTCTTCTTGTACTTAAGTCGGCTATGTGCCTTTTCTATTTAATTCCGACGCAATTTCTGAATTTCATCGTCGATAAGAAGGTCAGAGGGATACAGTAAACCTGAAGTGAATCACCGGAATCTATAAGTGGTGTCACAGGAATGGTTCCAAACATAGTCAGTAAGAAGCGTCAGTCTCCTTGTAGTTAAGTCGGCATTGTGCCTTTCGTATTTAATTCCGATGCAATTTCGGTGTTTCATCGACGATAAGAAGGTCCAGGGGATACAGTAAATCTGAAGTGAGGCATCGGAGTCTATATCTAGTGTCACAGGAATGGTTCAAAACATAGTCAGTAAGTAGAGTCAGTCTTCTTATACTTAAGTCGGCATTGTGTCTTTTCTATTTAATTCTGATGCAATTTCTGTGTTTCATCGTCAATAAGAAGGTCAGAGGGATACAGTAAACCTGAAGTGAAGCATCGGAATCTATAAGTGGTGTCACAGGAATGGTTCCAAACATAGTCAGTAAGAAGAGTCAGTCTTCTTGTAGTTAAGTGGGCATTGTGCCTTTCGTATTTATTTCCGATGCAATTTCGGTGTTTCATCGTCGATAAGAAGGTCCAAGGGATACAGTAAACATGAAGTGTAGCATCGGAATCTATAACTAGTGTCACAGGATCGGTTCAAAACCTAGACAGTAAGAAGAGTCAGTCTTCTTGTACTTAAGTCGGCATTGTGCCTTTTCTATTTCATTCCGATGCAATTTCTGTGTTTCATCATCAATAAGAAGGTCAAAGGGATACAGTAAACCTGATGTGAGGCATCGGAGTTTATAACTAGTGTCACAGGAATGGTTCAAAACATAGACAGTAGGAAGAGTCAGTCTTCTTGTACTTAAGTCGGCATTGTGCCTTTTGTATTTAATTCCGATGCAATTTCTGTGTTTCATCATCAATAAGAAGGTCCAAGGGATACAGTAAACCTGAAGTGAGAATTCGGAATCGATTACTAGTGTCACAGGAATGGTTCAAAACATAGTCAGTAAACAGAGTCAGTCTTCTTGTACGTAAGTCAGCATTGTGCCTTTTGTATTTAATTCCGATGCAATTTCTGTGTTTTATCGTCAATTAGAAGGTCAGAGGGATACAGTAAACCTGAAGTGAAGCATCGGAATCTATAACTAGTGTCACAGGGATGGTTCTAAACATAGACAGTAGGAAGAGTCAGTCTTCTTGTTCTTAGGTCGGCATTGTGCCTTTTGTATTTAATTCCGATGCAATTTCTGTGGTTCATCATCAATAAGATAGTCCAAGGGATACAGTACACCTGAAGTGAGGCATCGGAATCTATATTTAGTGTCACAGGAATGGTTCAAAACAGAGACAGTAAGATGAGTAAGTCTTCTTGTACTTAAGTCGGCATTGTGCCATTTCTATTTAATTCCGATGCAATTTCTGTGTTTCGTGGTCAATAAGAAGGTCAGAGGGATACAGAAAACCTGAAGTGAAGCATCGGAATCAATAAGTGGTGTCACAGGAATGGTTCAAAGCATAGTCAGTAAGAAGAGTCAGTCTTCTTGTACTTAAGTCGGCATTGTGCATTTCGTATTCAACTCCGATGCAATTTCGGTGTTTCATCGTCAATAAGAAGGTCCATGGGATACAGTAAACCTGAAGTGAAGCATCGGAATCTGTAACTAGTGTCACAGGAATGGTTCAAAACACAGACAGTAAGAAGAGTCAGTCTTCTTGTACTTAGGTCGTCATTGTGCCTTTTCTATTTAATTCCGATGCAATTTCTGCGTTTCATCATCAATAAGAAGGTCAGAGGGATACAGTAAACCTGAAGTGTAGCATCGGAGGCTATAACTAGAGTCACAGGAATGGTTCAAAGCATAGTCAGTAAGAAGCGTCGGTCTTCTTGTACTTATGTCGGCTATGTGCCTTTTCTATTTCATTCCGATGCAATTTCTGTGTTTCATCGTCAATAAGAAGGTCAGAGGGATGCAGTACACCTGAAGTGAAGCATCGGAATCCATAACTAGTGTCACAGGAATGGTTCAAAACATAGACAGTAAGAAGTGTTAGTCTTCTTGTACTTAAGTCGGCTATGTGCCTTTTCTACTTAATTCCGATGCAATTTCTGTGTTTCATCGTCAATAAGAATGTCGATGGATACAGTAAACCTGAAGTGAAGCATCGGAATCTATAACTAGTGTCACAGGAATGGTTCAAAACATAGTCAGTAAGAAGAGTCAGTCTTTTTTTACTTGAGTCGGCATTGTGCCTTTTGTATTTAATTCCGATGCAATTTCTGTGTTTCATCGTCAATAAGAAGGTCAGATTGATACAGTAAACCTGAAGTGAAGCATCGGAATCTATAACTAGCGTCACAGGAATGGTTCAAAACATAGCCAGTAGGAGGAGTCAGTCTTCTTATGCTTAAGTCGGCATTGTGCTTTTTCTATTTACTTCCGATGCAATTTCTGTGTTTTATCATTAATAATAAGGGCAGAGGGATACAGTAAACCTAAAGTGAGGCATTGGAATCTGTAACTAGTGTCACAGGAATGGTTCAAAACATAGACACTAAGAAGAGTCAGTCTACTTGTACTTAAGTCGGCATTGTGCCTTTTGTATTTAATTCCGATGCAATTTCTGTGTTTCATCGTCAATAAAAAGTTCGAAGGGATACAGTACACCTGAAGTGAAGCATCGGAATCTATAACTAGTGTCACAGGAATGGTTCAAATCATAGACAGTAAGAAGAGTCAGTCTTCTTTTACTTAAGGCACCATTGTGCCTTTTCTATTTAATTCCGATGCAATTTCTGTGTTTCATCGTCAATAAGAAGGTCAGAGGGATACACAAAACCTGAAGTGAAGCATCGGAATCTATTACTAGTGTCACAGGAATGGTTCAAAACATAGACAGTAGGAAGAGTCAGTCTACTTGTACTTAAGTCGGCATTGTGCATTTTGTATTTAATTCCGATGCAATTTCTGTGTTTCATCGTGAATAAGATGGCCAAAAGATTCAGTAAACCTGAAGTGAAGCATCGGAATCTATAACTAGTGTCACAGGAATTGTTCAAAACATTGACAGTAAGAAGAGTCAGTCTTCTTGTACTTAAGTCGGCTATGTGCCTTTTCAACTTAGTTCCGATGCAATTTCTGTGTTTCATCGTCAATACGAAGGTCAGAGGGATGCAGGATACCTGAAGTGAAGCATCGGAATCTATAAGTGGTGTCACAGGAATGGTTCCAAACATAGTCAGTAAGAAGAGTCAGTCTTCTTGTAGTTAAGTCGGCATTGTGCCTTTCGTATATAATTCCGATGCAATTTCGGTGTTTCATCGTCAATAAGAAGGTCCAAGAGATGCAGTAAACCTGAAGTGAAGCATCGGAATCTATAACTAGTGGCACAGGATCGGTTCAAAACATAGACAGTAAGATGAGTCAGTCTTCTTGTACTTAAGTCGGCATTATGCCTTTTCTATTTAATTCCGATGCAATTTCTGTGTTTCATCATCAATACGAAGGGCAAAGGGACACAGTAAACGTGAAGTGAGGCATCGGAGTCTATATCTAGTGTCACAGGAATGGTTCAAAACATAGTCAGTAAGAAGAGTCAGTCTTCTTGTACTTATGTCGGCATTGTGCCTTTTCTATTTAATTCTGATGCAATTTTTGTGTTTCATTGTCAATAAGAAGGTCAGAGGGATACAGCAAACCTGAAGTGAAGCATCGGAATGTATAACTAGTGTCACAGGAATGATTCAAAACATAGACTGTTGGAAGAATCAGTCTTCATGTACTTCAGTCGGCATTGTGCTTTTTCTATTTAATTCCGATGCAATTTCTGTGTTTCATCGTCAACAATAAGGTCAGAGGGATACAGTAAACCTGAAGTGAAGCATCGGAATCCATAACTAGTGTTACACGATTGGTTCAAAACATAGACAGTAGGAAGAGTCAGTCTTCTTGTTCTTAAGTCGGCATTGTGCCTTTTGTATTTAATTCCGATGCAGTTTCTGTGTTTTATCGTCAATAAGAAGGCCCAAGGAATACAGTAAACTTGAAGTGAGGCATCAGAATCTATAACTAGTGTCACAGGAATGGTTCAAAGCGTTGACAGTAAGCAGAGTCAGTCTTCTTGTACTTAAGTCGCCATTGTGCCTTTTCTATTTAATTCCGACGCAATCACTGTGTTTCATCGTCATTAAGAAGGTCAGAGGGATGCAGTAATAATGAAGTGAAGCATCGGAATCTATAATTGGTTTCACAGGAAAAGTTCAAACATAGTCAGTAAGAAGAGTCAGTCTTCTTGTACTTAAGTCGGCATTGTGCCATTTCTATTTAATTCCAATGCAATTTCTGTATTTCACGTCAATAAGAAAGTCAGAGGGATACAGTAAATCTGAAGTGAAGCATCGGAATGTATAACTAGTGTCAAAGGAATGGTTCAAACATATAAAGTAGGAAGAGTCAGTCTCCTTGTACTTGAGTCGGCATTGTGCCTTTTGTATTTATTTCCGATGCAATTCCTGTGTTTCATCGTCAAAAAGAAGGTCAGAGGGATACAATAAACCTGAAGTGAGGCATCGGAATCTATAACTAGTGCCACAGGAATGGTTTAAAACATAGTCAGTAAGAAGAGTCAGTCTTCTTGTACTTAAGTCGGCATTGTGCCTTTTGTGTTTAATTCCGATTCAATTTCTGTGTTTCATCGTCAATAAGAAGGTCCAAGAAATACAGTAAATATGAAGTGAGGCATCGGAATCTATAACTAGTGTCACAGGAATGGTTCATAACATAGACAGTAAGAAGAGTCAGTCTTCTTGTACTTAAGTCGGCATTGTGCATTTTCTATTTAATTCCGACGTAATCTCTGTGTTTCATCGTCTATAAGAAGGTCAGAGGGATACAGTAATTCTGAAGTGAAGCATCGGAATGTATAACTAGTGTCAAAGGAATGGTTCAAAGCATAGACAGTAGGAAGAGTCAGTCTCCTTGTACTTGAGTCGGCATTGTGCCTTTTGTATTTATTTCCGATGCAATTTCGGTGTTTCATCATCAATAACATGGTCAGAGGGATACAGTAAACCTGAAGTGAAGCATCGGAATCCATAACTAGTGTCACAGGAATGGTTCAAGACATAGACAGCAGGAAGAGTCATTCTTCTTGTACTTACGTCGGCATTGTGCATTTTCTATTTAATTCCGATGCTATTTCTATGTTTCATCGTCTCTAAGAAAGTCAGAGGGATGCTGTAAACCTGAAGTGAATCATTGGAATCTATAACTAGTGTCACAGGAATGGTTCAAACATAGACAGTAGGAAGAGTCAGTCTACATGTACTTAAGTCGGCATTGTGCCTTTTGTATTTAATTCCGATGCAATTTTTGTGTTTCATCGTCAATACGAGGGTCTTAGGGATACAGTAAACCTGAAGTGAAGAATCGGAATCTATAACTAGTGTCACAGGAATGGTTCAAAACATAGTCAGTAAGAAGAGTCCGTCCTCTTGCACTTAAGTCGGCATTGTGCCTTTTCTATTTACTTCCGATGCAATTTCAGTGTTTCATCGTCAGTAAGAAGGTCACAGGGATACAGTAAACCTGAAGTGTAGCATCGGAATCTATAACTAGTGTCACAGGAATGGTTCAAAACATAGACAGTAGAAAGAGTCAGTCTTCTTGTACTTAAGTCGGCATTGTGCCTTTTGTATTTAATTCCGATGCAATCTCTGTGTTTCATCGTCAATAAGAAGGTCACAGGGATACAGTAAACCTGAAGTGTAGCATCGGAATCTATAACTAGTGTCACAGGAATGATTCAAAACATGGTCAGTAAGAAGAGTCAGTCTTCTTGTACTTAAGTTGGCATTGTGCCTTTTCTATTTAATTCCGAAGCAATTTATGTGTTTCATCGTCAATAAGAAAGTCCTAGGGATGCAGTACACCTGAAGTGAAGCATCGGAATCTATAACTAGTGTCACAGGAATAGTTCAAAACGTAGACAGTAAGAAGAGTCAGTCTTCTTGTACTTAAGTTGGCTATGTGCCTTTTCTATTTAATTCCGATGCAATTTCTGAGTTTCATCGCCAATAAGAAGGTCAGAGGGATACAGTAAACCTGAAGTGTAGCATCGGTATCTATAACTAGTTTCACAGGAATGGTTCAAAACATATACAGTAGAAAGAGTCAGTCTTCTTGTACTTAAGTCGGCATTGTGCCTTTTGTATTTAATTCCGATGCAATCTCTGTGTTTCATCGTCAATAAGAAGGTCACAGGGATACAGTAAACCTGAAGTGTAGCATCGGAATCTATAACTAGTGTCACAGGAATGGTTCAAAACATAGTCAGTAAGAAGAGTCAGTCTTCTTGTACTTAAGTCGGCATTGTGCCTTTTCTATATAATTCCGATGCAATTTCTGTATTTCATCATCAATAAGAAGGTCAAAGGGATACAGTAAACCTGAAGTGAGGCATCGGAGTCTAAATCTAGTGTCACAGGAATGGTTCAAAACATAGTCAGTAAGAAGAGTCAGTCTTCTTGTACTTAAGTCGGCATTGTGCCTTTTCTATTTAATTCTGATGCAATTTCAGTGTTTCATTGTCAATAAGAAGGTCAGAGGGATACAGTAAACCTGAAGTGAAGCATCGTAATCTATACTAGTGTTACAGGAATTTTTCAAAACATAGTCAGTAAGAAGAGTCAGTCCCTTTGTACTTGAGTCGGCTTTGTGCCTTTTGTATTTAATTCCGATGCAATTTCTGTGTTTCATCGTCAATAGGAAGTTCAGAGGGATACAGTAAACCTGAAGTGAAGCATCGGAATCTATAACTAGTGTCACAGGAATGGTTCAAAACATAGACAGTGGGAAGAGTCAGTCTACATGTACTTAAGTCGGCACTGTGCATTCTGAATTTAATTCCGATGCAATTTTTGTGCTTCATCGTCAATAAGAAGGTCCAAGGGATACAGTAAACCTGAAGTGAGGCATCGGAATCTATATTTAGTGTCACTGGAATGGTTCAAAACAGAGACAGTAAGAAGAGTCAGGCTTCTTGTACTTAAGTTGGCATTGTGCCTCTTCTATTTAATTCCGAAGCAATTTATGTGTTTCATCGTCAATAAGAAGGTCCTAGGGATGCAGTACACCTGAAGTGAAGCATCGGAATCTATAACTAGTGTCACAGAAATGGTTCAAAACATAGACAGTAAGAAGAGTCAGTCTTCTTGTACTTAAGTCGGCTATGTGCCATTTCTATTTAATTCCGATGCAATTTCTGTGTTTCATCGTCAATAAGAAGGTCAGAGGGATACAGTAAACCTGAAGTGAAGCATTGGAATCTATAAGTGGTGTCACAGGAATGGTTCCAAACTTAGTCAGTAAGAAAAGTCAGTCTTCTTGTAGTTAAGTGGGCATTGTGCCTTTCGTATTTAATTTCGATGCAATTTCGGTGTTTCATCGTCGATAAGAAGGTCCAAGGGATACAGTAAACCTGAAGTGAAGCATCGAAATCTATAACTAGTGTCACAGGATTGGTTCAAAACCTAGACAGTAAGAAGAGTCAGTCTTCTTGTACTTATGTCGGCATTGTGCCTTTTCTATTTCATTCCGATGCAATTTCTGTGTTTCATCATCAATAAGAAGGTCAAAGGGATACAGTAAACCTGAAGTGAGGCATCGGAGTCAATAACTAGTGTCACAGGAATGGTTCAAAACATAGACAGTAGGAAGAGTCAGTCTTCTTGTACTTAATTCGGCATTGTGCCTTTTGTATTTAATTCCGATGCAATTTCTGTGTTTCATCATCAATAAGAAGGTCCAAGGGATACAGTTAACCTGAAGTGAGAGTTCGGAATCGATAACTAGTGTCACAGGAATGGTTCAAAACATAGTCAGTAAACAGAGTCAGTCTTCTAGTACTTAAGTCAGCATTGTGCCTTTTGTATTTAATATCGATGCAATTTCTGTGTTTTATCGTCAATTAGAAGGGCAGAGGGATACAGTAAACCTGAAGTGAAGCATCGGAATCTATAACTAGTGTCACAGGGATGGTTCAAAACATAGACAGTAGGAAGAGTCAGTCTTCTTGTTCTTAGGTCGGCATTGTGCCTTTTGTTTTTAATTCCGATGCAATTTCTGTGTTTCATCGTCAATAAGAAAGTCCAAGGGATACAGTAAACCTGAAGTGAGGCATCGGAATCTATATTTAGTGTCACAGGAATCGTTCAAAACAGAGACAGTAAGAAGAGTAAGTCTTCTTGTACTTAAGTCGGTATTGTGCCTTTTCTATTTAATTCCGATGCAATTTCTGTGTTTCATGGTCAATAAGAAGGTCAGAGGGATATAGTAAACCTGAAGTGAAGCATCGGAATCAATAAGTGGTGTCACAGGAATGGTTCAAATCATAGTCAGTAAGAAGAGTCAATCTTCTTGTACTTAAGTCGGCATTGTGCATTTCGTATTCAATTTCGATGCAATTTCGGTGTTTCATCGTCAATAAGATGGTCCAAGGGATACAGTAAACCTGAAGTGAAGCATCGGAATCTATAACTAGTGTCACAGGAATGGTTCAAAACGTAGACAGTAAGAAGAGTCAGTCTTCTTGTACTTAAGTCGGCATTGTGCCTTTTCTATTTAATTCCGATGCAATTTCTGTGTTTCATCATCAATAAGATGGTCAGAGGGATACAGTAAACCTGAAGTGTAGCATCGGAGGCTATAACTAGTGTCACAGGAATGGTTCAAAGCATAGTCAGTAAGAAGAGTCAGTCTTCTTGTACTTAAGTCGGCATTGTGCTTTTTCTATTTAATTCCGATGCAATTTCTGTGTTTCATCGTCAATAAGAAGGTCAGAGGGATACAGTAAACCTGAAGTGAAGCATCGGAATCTATAACTAGTGTCACAGGACTGGTTGAAAACATAGTCAGTAAGAAGAATCAGTCTTCTTGTACTTAAGTCGGCATTGTGCATTTCGTATTCAATTCCAATGCAATTTCTGTGTTTCATCGTCAATAAGAAGGCCAGAGGGATACAGTAAACCTTTTCACGTACAACTCTCTCGCGGATTTTAGAATTGTTGCTCTTTGGTTTATTTATTCTCTTTGTAACAACACATTTACGAAAAGAGTTACGTGAAATACTTTTAGCAATGCTTTGCTTTGCTTTTCTTTATCATCATTACCCTTTAGCGGAATAAAATGTATATATGGAAGTCTTATTGTTCTGTATCTGGCCTACAATTTAAGGAACGATTTTTCGTAACTTTAACTCATGCTAAGAATCAATATATCTTCCCTACTTCATAGTGATTAAAAGTTGAAATTACTTTGTTATGAGCACTGATGTTACAGTCCATGTGATCGTTCAAAAACACAAGTTCGCAGTGGATTTTATTTCTCGTTAAAATGCTATTTCATACCACGACTAGCCCAAGAACATGAGATTCTCATTAAAAAATACGTTGTCACTATAAAGTTTGCCAGATCAGAACGGAGCACAGCAAGATTCCTATCAGATTCTGAAGGTACATTAAATTATTTGCACTGTAAATTATATCCTATCAGCAGCCCGCGTCAATCTGCAACACATCATAAAATCTGCTGATCTTCACTGCCAGTCTGGGAGCTAAAAGAAATAATATGATTTTACTATTATTTTACCGCTTCCTTGCGGTATGCTCGACTATATTGTAAGTCGTTTAAATACGCCGCGGCAGCGGCTCTTCGTTCTCCACGCAGCTCAGCACCACAGATAATATTTATATAACTGAAAAATGTCTCAACAGGATGGGATAATATGCAAGCAAGCTTAACAATAAATAATACAAGTTTTCATTTAAACAACTCTATTAAAACCTTTAAATATCTCAGTGATTACAGACCTTTGTGAATTCACACGTAATGGCGTACATTTCTTAGTCTCGACAAAAGAATGCTACACTAGCGTTCGCTACTACGACACAGGATATCTTACTCGTTCGACTCCCAGATGAAGAAGACAAAGAAATTGCTATTCGTCACGTATTATATACTACTTACTTATTTTAATCTTTGTTCGACATTTATCGTCTGTGGCGGTTTCATTACTCGCCGACGCAGATATTCTCAAAAATAAATAATAAAAAAAAATACATAATTTTATACAATAACACAATATGATACATATAATTTTCTCGTTACTACATAATATGTTGTTTTTGTTTCTTACTAGACGTTACAATGCCCCCTGGCAGCAATTGACTAACGTTAAGAATGTTCGGCAATATGCTGCCACTAACGTCTGTTTGGTTATTGTCTGTTACCTTGGTTAGAACATTCACTTTAAACTTCTTAGTTCTTTTACACTGTAGGTTTAATTACACTTTTTATACTGTTCTTACACTTTGCGAGGTGACCATAAACCTAGTCCCAGGGTCATTACATTTATCTGGCTCCCCCATTCGGGCTACGTGCGATCAGAAAACCTGGGAAAACTGCGCCGGAGCCATAGTCATCTCGCCTGGTTTGTTTTAATACCCAGTTTGATCACAAAAAGTTCAGATTCTATCCAATGTTCACATATAACAAAGGCTATTTGTGAGAGCATGTTAAACCTTTAGTCTCTTTGTTACCCATATAATATTTGTGTTTTGGATTGTAATGAAAGTCACTTATTACACATTTTTACAGTAGTATCATGAATCGTCCTTGCATTTACTCGCGACAATTGGTTTAAAATGTCTAGCATTCATGCGAGTATACTTCATTAACATGACGAAAACATATTATATCTATATATCACTGAACCAATGAATACTTTGGGTCCGTATTGAATAACTCAAGAAAAAAAAACAAATGTTTGTCACGTCATTTCGTGTCCACTAAACCCTATTCATGTTAGTGCATTAAACACATATTTGGTAGTTCATTTGAATGACAACAATGTTGTACGGAGCTGGCGGCGCGAAGCAATTGTTGAGTCGCGTCGTCTGGAACGCCGCGTGCCGACGGCCGCTGGGTTCGACGACCTGCTCTCAGTAACAGCGACGTCGTGCTGACGTGGCGCCCAAGCAGTCGCGAACCGCGGCGAACCATTCGCCGATGTCGGTGAGTGGCAGTGGTTTACCGCGACCGGCTGGCTGGCGGCACGGCACTCGTCTCGGCTTCTCCACATGGCTCCCCGTTGTAGCGCATGAAACAAACATTCCACAACGGTGTACTGCCTTTAAGGACACAGATTACTAGCTGTGGAAGAAGATGCAACTTGTTAAAAGCGACTATTGTTCAGTAAGCCGTCGCTTCACTGGTATGCACAGGATGGTTTGGCGTGATAACAGGTTTCTTGTGGCATTGTGACACTGGTATTCAAGGTTCGTCACACGCACATTGTACTACACATTTTCACTCACTCCACGGTTGGTACACTGCCAGAGCGTCTTTCAACACGTGAAAATGTTTCGTAACACACATACTACATGTCCCCGTCGAGCTAGGTTCGTTTAACTCGACTCCGAACGGATCAATAACTACTGTTTTTATGCACTGTCTATTGTTCGTTGAGCACTGCACTAGGACAGTCTGTCACTCAACACTAGACTTATCGACGTATATATTGGTGCAGATACAACAGTCATTTTCTGTCCCTGCTACACACAATATTCCGTCCTTTCCTCCATTGTTTATGCACACAGTTTATTTTTTAATACCTTTTAACTGTTCTTCGCATACTCACTCTCATCTACATGGCGTCTATTTGTTTTTACCTTATCACAACACACTTTTCATATTGTTACTAGGCGTATATAGCCCTTTTGTGAAATTTTTTTAATTTTCTTATCAGTGTAGCTTGCCTGGTTATCACCCATCTATCAAACAGATTTTACCATGTGCATGACAGCTTGACTTGGGCATATTGATCAATAAATACTTCATTTAGCACTAGCATTATTTTTAATGATTTTTCCTATATGACTACAGTGTAGGTTCCACATTGGTTGACTTAATTCGCGTATCGCGTAATGAATATTCAAGGGCGTGTACCAAGTACACAGGCTTCAATTGAAGCATTGTTATATACAAAGCGGATTTTCCACGGAACGGGCTTGTTTTTTGATTAGCTTATGCTCCAGTGTCGTTCTCATATCACTACTGGCAGCAAACATCACATAATTGTTGCATATTACAGAGTCCATGTTTGGCTAGTCAAGACTCTCTCTCTCAGGGTTCCTTATCCTAATACAATTACAACAGTTACCTTACTATATTAGATTGCATCATTAATTGCACTTACATACTACACATAGAAAATGGTTCAAGAAATTAATCCTTTGTATAATGATTCAAGAAATTAATCCTCACTTTATCAACAAGAAGATTGTTCGTTGCTTAATGAGCCTATAATTTTTAAATGGCTCTAATTGTCTGTAAACAAAATCTTTCCTGTGTAAGCTATGGCCTACTTTCTGAATCCACTTCCTCCAAGTTTCATTACACACAAATTTCTTTCTTAATACTAACATACTTATATTCTAAAACACAATTAAAATCTTCTTACAACTATTACTCTTTATATGTGATATGTCACTGAATAAATAACTTCACATCTTTACGTGGATACAATCCTTTGATCTTCCCCATATGGGGATGTGCTAACAAATAGCTACATTCGTGTGGCACGCTTATTACTTCAAAAGGCCCTGAATATAGCAATTGCCACTTACTATTCTGTTTTAAGGTGGCTGAGGATTTAGCGTGGTTACGAATAAGTACTAGATCTCCTACATTATATTTCTGTTCGTTAGTTACACCTCGGTCGTACTTCCTTTTCCTCTTTGCCGCACAGCTGGTTAGTCTGTTCCATATCTTTTTCATCTTTTCCTCCCTTGTTTCTGCCTTGACTGGTAGTCTCGGCAAAGGCGTGAGCCATTCATTCGGTGTCTCATTAAATCCCTTCAATATCTCTACCGGTGGATGGCCTGTACTTGAATGGGGTGTTAAATTGTGTATTTCTACAAATTTCGGTACTAGCCCTGGCCATTTTGTATGTCGGTTCCCTATGTAGATTCTAAGGAACTTATTCAATTCTCTGAATACTCTTTCAACTAGACTGGCTTCGGGATGGAACCGGGATAACAGAATATGCTGTATATTTTGTTCCCGTAGGTAATTTTTCCAAGTTCGACCCGTGAAATAAGAAGCATTATCAGTCGTTATGGCTTCGGGTTTTCCCACTTGGGGCAAGTATTCTTGACTGATCCGCCTGACCATGGTTTTGGCAGTAGCTGATTTTATGCAATAAATTGCCAAGTATTTGGAAAAAATATCGTACATGGCCAGTATATATTTCATACCTCCTCTGGCCATGGGATAAGGACCGGCTACATCCACAGATACTATTTGAAGCGGCCTGAGTGGAACTATGGGATGTAGCTCAAACTTAGTGGATCTATTATAATGTTTTGCTTTTTGACATATCACGCAAGTTCTAACTGTTGCCTGAATCTGGTGTTTCATACGAGGAAAGTAGCAGTATCTCGCCATGATCTCTGCACACTTTCCAATCCCTGCATGGCCCCATGCCAAGTGCGTGTGCCATATCATAACTTTTACCGACTGGTTAGGTATACATACCGCCCAGCAGTCTTCTTTCGTATTAAGTTTATGATACAAAATATGGTTCACTATTTTAAAACCTAACTCATCTCTATTGTTAACACCCTCTTCAATATTATTAATGATTTTTTTCCACATCGGATCTGCCCTTTGTAATTCGCACAGGTTTTTATATATATATAAAAAATCCTTCATGTAAGTATTGTCACGCACTAACAGCACTTTATACTCCGCGGATTGCTCTAACATTTCTGCTAAATCCGGTAATCCTACCGGCAGTCGCGACAGAGCATCCGCTATTACGTTATCTTGGCCTTTTATGTACATAATCTTTATCCGGTATTCTTGTAAGACAAGCATCCATCTCCTCAGTCTGGTATGGAATAGTTTGCATGACATCAAACAACTTAACGCCTGGTGGTCACTATACACTTTAATCTCCTTCCCTTGTAAATAATAATTAAACTTTTTCACAGCCCAGACTACTGCAAGTGCTTCCAGTTCGGTTGCCGAGTAGGCTCTCTCGCAGCTAGGTAAAGTCCTACTGGCGAAGCCGATAATCTTTATTGTTGTCGGGTCGTTTCCTTCCTCCCACTGAAATAAGCACGCTCCCAGGCCATAGGAACATGAATCCGTCGCAAGACAAAAATCTTTTGACAGATCTGGGTGCTGCAAAATATTTGCATTCAGTAGGGCGGTTTTAATCGCTTCAAAAGCTTGTTGACATTTGTCAGTCCAAACCCACTGCACACTTTTTCGTAGCAGATTTAGTAGCGACGCGTCATTTAACAACTGATTGGGCACGAACCTTCTGAAAAAAGACGTGAGCCCAAGGAATGCTTTCAATTGCCTCTTAGTGCGGGGGCTTGGAAATTCTCGGATCGCCTCTAGTTGTTTGTTGTCTGGGCGTATACCAAGTGGTGTAATAAGATGGCCTAAAAATTTAATTTTATTTCGTCCAAATTTTGACTTTTCTAGGTTTGCTGTCACACCTGCTTGCTTAAATCTCTCTAGTACTCTACGCAACAATTCCATATGTTCGTCCCAAGTAGCAGTAGCGATTACCAGATCATCAACATATACAGTGATTTTTTTCTAATAAGTCTGGACCCAGTACCGTGTCTAGTGCAGTAATAAACACTCCAGCACTCACATTCAATCCGAAGGGAAGTACCTTCAATTGGTAACTCCGCCCTCCGAATATGAAAGCTGTGTACTTCCTGGATTCCGGTGTAAGGGGAATTTGCCAATATGAACTTTTCAGATCGACCGAGGTCAAGTACTGTGCTCCATGAAATTTTTGTATCTGCTCATCTAAATTCTCAGGGCGAGTCCGGACAGGTATGATAATTTTGTTAATGTCCCTCGCATCTAACACTAGCCTGATTTTTCCATTGGCTTTCGCCACTGCTACAAGAGGACTACTGTATGGAGAGAAGGAGGGCTCAATGATATCCCACTCTAACATCTTCCGAATCTCTTTAGCTACTAATTCCCTCCTCGACCAAGGGATGGAGTAAGTTGCGCGACAGTATGTTTTGTGGGGCATCACCTCTATGTGATAGTGGTACCCTTTGACTATTCCTGGTCGGTCGGTAAATACCATAGTGTATTCCGATAGCAGCTGCGTCAACTGTTGCTTTTGTTTACCGCTTAAACCTTCAGATTCCTGCACTTTGGTTTGAAATGCCTCAACATTTGTTTCAAAATTTCGATCCTCTAAATTCGGGTAATAGAGGTCTGCTGCATGTGACAAATCATCAAGGTGTAGTACCCAAGGGTTCCTATCCTTGATATTGATTCGATTACAACACGGCACAAGTACCTCCTTCGATTTCATCATAGATAACTCAATCCTCCCACCCCTATTAACTATGCTTAATTTCCCCAAGGAGAGGTCGATCAATGCGTCCCTCTCACGGAGAAAATCTACTCCCAGAATGCAGGCCACCTTCAATCCTTTAACAACGAGGAACGAGCTCACTATGGCTTCGCCCTCCTTACAAATCTCCACCTGCACCTGGTACTTAACTGATTGGCTCTGTGCACCAATGGCTCCAGACACCTTACAATTATTAACCGGGAAAGTCGGAATGCTATGTCCTTTTCCCAGTGCCTTAAATAACTCCATACTCATTACACTTACTGAGGCACCTGTGTCGATGATTATATTCACTGCAACATCATTGATTTTCGCTTCGATAATAGCTTGCACATTTTCGTTATTATCTTTCTTACATTCGTGTGGTTCATTCAGTAGATCTTTATCCATACTGACACCATCGTTGTATCGCAGCATACGTATCCCAGGTATATTATTATCACTCGTGTTGCTCTCACTCCATCCCTCGGCCATCGATGGAGAGCATATCGAGGCCGATTCTAGTTTGTTGGATTAGTTGCTTGTGAAGTACTTGGAAGGCTATTGTCCGCGACCTCCGCTATATGTACACTCTGATTTGTCGGCCGCCACGGCTGCGCAATAGGCGCGTTTTGCGGCGGTGGTCTATTGTTGTCATACCGGTCATTACCCTGTCGCTCTGGGCTTCTTCGCTGATTTTGCTGCCAATTTCGATTACTATCACTATAATTGCTCTGCCACTGACCTCGCGCATTTTTCCAGCGGTTGGTCCCTGACATTCCAGATTCGTACCGGTCGTCAAATCGACGCCTTTTGTTATAAGTTGTTTGTCCATACCCGTTCTGGCCTCTACCATTACTACCATTTTGAGAATGTTCTTGCCGCTTGTTACCACCCCCACCATTTCCATGGTTGTGGTTTTGTGCACTACTATTTCTGTCATGTTTACATCCTGACCCATTATTCCGCGAGTGATCACACGCTGATTTTGCGTCTTCCTGTATCAAGTCTATAGAATCTAGAACAGACAGGAAGTTTTCCATATCGCTTTCTGGTACGTGTATTAATTTCTCTTTGATATGAATGGGTAAATGTGATTTTAGTAGTCTTATTATGTCTCTTGGTGATATAGGCTCGTCCCAGTAGCGTGTTTTGTTTATATATTTTTCAAAATACCGTCTCAAATTCCCCAGACGAGGTGAGTACGGTTCGGGATTATATACTTCTTTTCTTAGCCGCTCTTGTATACAAGGCGACCAATATTTCGATAGAAATGCCCTTTCGAACTGTTCATATGTCATGCAGCTGTCTGCTACTTCTGTAGCCCACAACGCTGCATCACCTTCAGTGTACGACATTACGTATTGAATTTTCTGTGTTTCGTTCCACACACTGGGCAAGATATTTTTAAAGCTTTTTATGAATACTACTGGGTGTACTGATTTCCGTTCAGTAGTAAACGTTTGAAATTGTCTATTTTTGATTAAACTTTCTTCCACTAATATTTTTGAACTACATGGTTTTGCTCCTTGGACATATGCTGTGTGCTCCGAACCGAAGCTACAGCTCTTCGCATTATCGACTACAGATTCCCCATTGTTGTATCGCGTATAAGTTTGTGCGTTGCCGAAACCATGGGCTGTTGGCGACAGAGGTTCCTGTTCCAAATGTTTTCTGCTTTGTGCTAAACCCTTCTCCAGGTCGGATATCCGTTTGTTCATATTCACTTGCCACTGCGGAATATCCTCACTGAGTATTTGTTTGATGGTTTGCACGTCGTTCTGTACCTGACTATTCACTGCGGTACTGAACGATTCGGAGCCTCTATTTGCTATGGCTGCTTGTACTTTGGAATTAATGTTCTTGTCAATCTCACACTCCTTCACTTCTAGCCATGAGTTGAATTCTGTTTCAATTTTAGTTGCTTGTTCGTTCCACTTCTGCTCTACAAGCTGCCTGGAATCTATTTCTAGCTATTCTACTCGATTGGCTAATACACCTTTTTCGTCTACCCTGTTAGTGTTTGCTACTTGCAGGTTGTTGACCTGTTCAGTCAGCTCCTGCACGGCCTTAGGTATCGACTCATAATTCTGTTTCATATCTGCAATCTCTTTTTTCATGTTTTCTAACGATTGCACAAGTTGCTGGTCCCGCTCAGCTTGCCGGCGATCTCGCTCAGCTTGCTGGCGGTCTCGCTCGACTTGCTGTTGCGCAAATTCTGCCTGGTAATTCAGCACGCGCTCTAATATAGCCTGAAGCGAATACCCACCAGGCAGATTACCACTCTCTGGTTCCTGCTTTTCTGGTGGTGGTACAACTTCTTTCTCTACATCCCCTTGAGGACTAGTGGGCGGTGGCACCACTTCCTGTGCCCCTGCCCCCACATTCTCACATGTTATATCCTCAAAGAGAGTACTAGTACTACTTGAGGTACCCGGTTCCACATTTCCTGCACTAACTAATTGTTGTTCCTCAGTATCCATATTGCTCGGACGTTGACTACGCAACTTAACCATATTCATAAATTGCTTACTAAACCACAAAGTCTGACAGTTTTGCCCCTTGCACACAAAATACGTTAATTTATCTACATTAACTGCACACTAAAAATTACTATCTACCATCAACTTTGTCCTGTCACAAACACTAACATCAAACTACGCACAATGTGCACACCACTAGCGAAATGAGATCACTTCACTGGAGCTCGACTTCTACAAACAGGACAACTACACTGTGGTCTTACCTTTAGTTTATCTTATCTCGGGGTTCGGCTGCCCCCGGATTACGTAGTCGTTACAGCTTCTCAGTACTATCAGGATCGTCTTCTCAGATTCGTTTGCAGTAGTACGTTTTGTCATGAAAGAGTGTTTACACATTCATTAATACATAGCATTGATCATGATATACATACATACATTTATCACTAAATACATATATATCTACACATACATAACAATCAACACTGAAAGAAAAATACATAAAATTTTATATTTGTGGCCACTGCAAATTCGGGCCCCACGTTGGGCGACAGTTTCACGTTTTTTATTCTCTTTGTAACAACACATTTACGAAAAGAGTTACGTGAAATACTTTTAGCAATGCTGTGCTTTGCTTTTCTTTATCATCATTACCCTTTAGCGGAATAAAATGTATATATGGAAGTCTTATTGTTCTGTATGTGGCCTACAATTTAAGGAACGATTTTTCGTAACTGCAACTCATGCTAAGAATCAATATATCTTCCCTACTTCATAGTGATTAAAAGTTGAAATTACTTTGTTATGAGCACTGATGTTACAGTCCGTGTGATCGTTCAAAAACACAAGTTCGCAGTGGATTTTATTTCTCGTTAAAATGCTATTTCATACTACGACTAGCCCAAGAACATGAGACTCTCATTAAAAAATACGTTGTCACTATAAAGTTTGCCAGATCAGAACGGAGCACAGCAAGATTCCTATCAGATTCTGAAGGTACATTAAATTATTTGCACTGTAAATTAAATCCTATCAGCAGCCCGAGTCAATCTGCAACACATCATAAAATCTGCTGATCTTCACTGCCAGTCTGGGAGCTAAAAGAAATAATATTATTTTACTATTATTTTAACGCTTCCTTGCGGTATGCTCGACTATGTTGTAAGTCGTTTAAATACGCCGCGGCAGCGGCTCTTCGTTCTCCACGCAGCTCAGCACCACAGATAATATTTATATAACTGAAAAATGTCTCAACAGGATGGGATAATATGCAAGCAAGCTTAACAATAAATAATACAAGTTTTCATTTAAACAACTCTATTAAAACCTTTAAATATCTCCGTGATTACAGACCTTTGTGAATTCACACGTAATGGCATACATTTCTTAGTCTCGACAAAAGAATGCTACACTAGCGTTCGCTACTACGACACAGGATATCTTACTCGTTCGACTCCCAGATGAAGAAGACAAAGAAATTGCTATTCGTCACGTATTATACACTAGTTACTTATTTTAATCTTTGTTCGACATTTATCGTCTGTGGCGGTTTCATTACTCGCCGACGCAGATATTCTCAAAAATAAATAATAAAAAAAAATACATAATTTTATACAATAACACAATATGATACATATAATTTTCTCGTTACTACATAATATATTGTTTTTGTTTCTTACTAGACGTTACAACCTGAAGTGAAGCATTGGAATCTATAACTAGTGTCACAGGGATGGTTCAAAACAGAGACAGTAGGAAGAGTCAGTCTTCTTGTACTTAAGTCGGAATTGTGCCTTCTGTATTCAATTCCGATGCAATTTCGGTGTTTCATCGTCAATAAGAATGTCCAAGGGATACAGTCAACCTGAAGTGAAACATCGGAAACTATAACTAGTGTCACAGGAATGGTTCAAAACATAGACAGTAAGAAGAGTCAGTCTTCTTGTACTTAAGTCAGCATTATGCCTTTTTTATTTAATTCCGATGCAATTTCTGTGTTTCATCATCAATAAGATGGTCAGAGGGATACAGTAAACCTGAAGTGTAGCATCAGAGGCTATAACTAGTGTCACAGGAATGGTTCAAAGCATAGTCCGTAAGAAGAGTCAGTCTTCTTGTACTTAAGTTGGCATTGTACTTTTTCTATTTAATTCTGATTCAATATCGGTGTTTCATCGTCAATAAGAAGGTCAGAGGGATATTGTAAACCTGAAGTGAAGCATCGTAATCTATAACTAGTGTCACAGGAATGCTTCAAAACATAGATAATAGGAAGGGTCAGTCTTCTTGTACTTAAGTCGGCATTGTGCCTTTTGTATTTAATTCCGATGCAATTTCTGTGTTTTATCGTCAATAAGAAGGTCAGAGGGATACAGTAAACCTGAAGTGAAGAATCGGAATCTATAACTAGTGTCACAGGGATGGTTCAAAACAGGGACAGTAGGAAGAGTCAGTCTTCTTGTTCTTAAGTCGGCATTGTGCCTTTTCGATTTAATTCCGATGCAATTTCTGTGTTTCATCGTCAATACGAAAGTCCAAGGGATACAGTAAACCTGAAATGAGGCATCGGAATCTATAACTAGTGTCACAGGAATGGTTCAAAACAGAGACAGTAAGAAGAGTCAGTCTTCTTGTACTTAAGTTGGCATTGTGCCTTTTCTATTTAATTCCGGTGCAATTTCTGTGTTTCATCGTCAATAAGAAGGTCAGAGGGATACAGTAAACATGAAGTGAAGCATCGGAATCAAAAAGTGGTGTCGAAGGAATGGTTCAAAGCATAGTCAGTGAGAAGAGTCAGTCTTCTTGTACTTAATTCAGCATTGTGCATTTCGTATTCAATTCCGATGCAAATTCGGTGTTTCATCGTCAATAATTAGGTCCAAGGGATACAGTAAACCTGAAGTGAAGCATCGGAATCTATAACTAGTGTCACAGGAATGGTTCAAAACATAGACAGTATGAAGAGTCAGTCTTCTTGTACTTAAGGCGGCATTGTGCCTTTTCTATTTAATTTTGATGCAATTTCTGTGTTTCATCATCAATAAGAAGGTCAGAGAGATACAGTAAACCTGAAGTGTAGCATCGGAGGCTATAACTAGTGTCACAGGAATGGTTCAAAGCATAGTCAAAAAGAAGAGACAGTCTTCATGTACTTAAGTCAGCATTGTGCTTTTTCTATTTAATTCCGATGCAATTTCTGTGTTATATCGTCAATAAGAAGGTCCGAGGGATACAGTAAACCTGACGTGATGCATCGGAATCTATAACTAGTGTCACAGGAATGGTTCAAAACATAGTCAGTAGAAGAGTCAGACTTTTTTTAATTGAGTCGGCATTGTGCCTTTTGTATTTAATTCCGATGCAATTTCTGTGTTTCATCGTCAATAAGAAGGTCAGAGGGGTACAGTAAACCTGAAGTGAAGCATCGGAATCTGTAACTAGTGTCACAGGAATGGTTCAAAACATAGGCAGTAGGAATAGTCAGTCTTCTTATACTTAAGTCGGCATTGTGCTTTTTCTATTTAATTCCGATGCAATTTCTGTGTTTCATCACCAATAATAAGGTCAGAGGATACAGTAAACCTGAAGTGCAGTATTGGAATCTATAACTAGTGTCACAGGAATGGTTCAAAACATTGACAGTAGGAAGAGTCAGTCTTCTTGTACTTAAGTCGGCTTTGAGCCTTTTGTATTTAATTCCGATGCAATTTCTGTGTTTCATCATAAATAAGAAGGTCCAAGGGATACAGTAAACCTGAAGTGAGAATTCGGAATCGATAACTAGTGTCACAGGAACAGTTCAAAACATAGTCAGTAAGAAGAGTCAGTCTTCTTGTACTTAAGTCGGCATTGTGCCTTTTCCATTTAATTCCGATGCAATTTCTGTGTTTTATCGTTAATAAGAAGGTCAGAGGGATACAGTAAAACTGAAGTGAAGCATCGGAATCAAAAACTAGTGTCACAGGAATGGTTCAAAACATAGCCAGAAGGAAGAGTCAGTCTTCTTGTACTTAAGTCGGCATTGTGCCTTTTTCTATTTAATTCTGATGCAATTTCTGTGTTTCTTCATCAATAATAACGTTAGAGGAATACAGTAAACCTGAAGTGAAGCATTTTAATCTATAACCAGTGTCACAGGAATGGTTCAAAGCATAGGCGGTAGGAAGAGTCAGTGTTCTTGTACTTAAGTCGGCATTGTGCCTTTTGTATTTAATTCCGATGCAATTTCTGTGTTTTATCGTTAATAAGAAGGTCAGAGGCATACAGTAAAACTGAAGTGAAGCATCGGAATCTATAATTAGTGTCACAGGTATGGTTCAAAACATAGACAGTAGGAAGAGTCAGTGTTCTTGTACTTAAGTCGGCATTGTGCCTTTGTATTTAATTCCGATGCAATTTCTGTGTTTCATCGTCAATATGAAGGTCAGAGGGATACAGTAAACCTGAAGTGTAGCATTGGAGGCTATAACTAGTGTCACAGGAATGGTTCAAAGCATAGTCAGTAAGAAGAGTAAGTCTTCTTGTACTTAAGTTGGCATTGTGCCTTTTCTATTTAATTGCGATGCAATTTCTGTGTTTCATCGTCAATAAGAAGGTCAGAGGGATACAGTAAACCTGAAGTGAAGCATCGGAATCAATATGTGGTGTCACAAGAATGGTTCAAAACATAGTCAGTAAGAAGAGTCAGTCTTCTTGTACTTAGGTCGGCATTGTGCATTTCGTATTCAATTCCGATGCAATTTCGGTGTTTCATCGTCAATAAGAAGGTCCAAGTGATACAGTAAATCTGAAGCGAAGCATCGGATTCTATAACTAGTGTCACAGGAATGGTTCAAAACATAGACAGTAAGAAGAGTCAGTCTTCTTGTACTTAAGTCGGCATTGTGCCTTTTCTATTTAATTCCGATACAATTTCAGTGTTATATCATCAATAAGAACGCCTGAGGGATACAGTAAACCTGAAGTGTAGCATCGGAGGCTATAACTAGTGTCACAGGAATGGTTCACAGCATTGACAGTAAGAAGTTTCAGTCTTCTTGTACTTAAGTCGGCATTGTGCTTTTTCTATTCAATTCCGATGCAATATCTGTGTTTCATCGTCAATAAGAAGGTCAAAGGGATACACTAAACATGAAGTGAAGCATCGGAATCTATAACTAGTGTCACAGGAATGGTTCAAAACATAGATAGTAGGAAGAGTCAGTCTCCTTGTACTTAATTCGGCATTGTGCCTTTTGTATTTAATTCCGATGCAATTTCTGTGTTTCATCGTCAGTAAGAAGGTCCAAGGGGTACAGTAAACCTGAAGTGAGGCATCGGAATCTATAACTAGTGTCACAGGAGTGGATCAAAACATAGTCAGTAAGAAGAGTCAGTCTTCTTGTACTTAAGTCGGCGTTGTGTCTTTTCTATTTACTTCCGATGCAATTTCAGTGTTTCATCGTCAATAAGAAGGTCACTGGGATACAGTAAACCTGAAGTGTAGCATCGGAATCTATAGCTAGTGTCACAGGAATGATTCAAAACATAGACAGTAAGAAGAGTCAGTCTTCTTGTACTTAAAACGGCATTTTGCCTTTTGTATTTAGTTCCTATGCAATTTTTGTGATTCGTCGTCAATAAGAAGGTCAGAGGGATACAGTAATCCTGAAGTGAAGCAACGGAATCTATAACTAGTGTCACAGGAATGGTTCAAAACGTAGTAAGTAAGATGAGTCAGTCTTCTTGTACATAATTCGGCATTGTGCCTCTTCTATTTAATTCCGATGTAATTTCTGTGATTCATCGTCAATAAGAAGGTCCAAGGGATACAGTAAACCTGAAGTGAAGCATCGGAATCTATAACTAGTGTCACAGGATTCGTTCAAATTATAGACGGTACGAAGACTCAGTCTTCTTGTACTTAAGTCGGCATTGTGCATTTTCTACTTAATTCCGATGCAATTTCTGTGATTCATCGTCAATAAGAAGGTCCAAGGGATACAGTAAACCTGAAGTGAAGCATCGGAATCAATAACTTGTGTCACAGGAATGTTTCAAAACGTAGACAGCAAGAAGAGTCAGTCCTCTTGAACTTAAGTCGGCATTGTGCTATTTGTATCTAATTCCGTTGCTATTTCTGTGTATCATCGTCAATAAGAAGGTCAGAGGGATACAGTAAACCTGAAGTGAAGCATCGGAATCTATAACTAGTGTCACAGGAATGGTTCAAAACATAGACGGTAGGAAGAGGCATTGTTCTTGTACTTAAGTCGGCATTGTGCCTTTTCTATACAATTCCGATGCAATATCTGTGTTTCATCATCAATAAGAAGGTCGGAGGGATACAGTAAACCTGAAGTGTAGCATCGGAGGCTATAACTAGTGTCACAGGAATGGTTCAAAGCATAGGCAGTAAGAAGAGTAAGTCTTCTTGTACTTAAGTCGGCGTTGTGCATTTTCTTTTAATTCCGATGCAATTTCTGTGTTTCATCGTCAATAAGAAGGTCAGAGGGATACAGTAAACCTGAAGTGAAGCATCGGAATCAATATGTGGTGTCACAAGAATGGTTCAAAACATAGTCAGTAAGAGGAATCAGTCTTCTTGTACTTAGGTCGGCATTGTGCATTTCGTATTCAATTCCGATGCAATTTCGGTGTTTCATCGTCAATAAGAAGGTCCAAGTGATACAGTAAATCTGAAGCGAAGCATCGGATTCTATAACTAGTGTGACAGGAATGGTTCAAAACATAGACAGTAAGAAGAGTCAGTCTTCTTGTACTTAAGTCGGCATTGTGCCTATTGTATTTAATTCGGATGCAATTTCTGTGTTTCATCGTCAATAAGAAGGTCCAAGGGATACAGTAAACCTGAAGTGAAGCATCGGAATCTAAAACTAGTGTCACAGGAATGGTTCAAATCGAAGACAGTAAGAAAAGTCAGTCTTCTTGTACTTAAGTCGGCATTGTGCCTTTTGTATTTAATTCCGATGCAATTTCTGTGTTTCATCATCAATAAGAAGGTCGGAGGGATACAGTAAACCTGAAGTGTAGCATCGGAGGCTATAACTAGTGTCACAGGAATGGTTCAAAGCATAGTCAGCAAGAAGAGTCAGTCTTCTTGTACTTAAGTCGGCATTGTGCTTTTTCTATGTAATTGCGATCCAATATCTGTGTTTCATCGTCAATAAGAAGGTCAAAGGGATACACTAAACATGAAGTGAAGCATCGGAATCTATAACTAGTGTCACAGGAATGGTTGAAAACATAGATAGTAGGAAGAGTCAGTCTCCTTGTACTTAATTCGGCATTGTGCCTTTTGTATTTAATTCCAATGCAATTTCTGTGTTTCATCGTCAGTAAGAAGGGCCAAGGGATACAGTAAACCTGAAGTGAGGCATCGGAATCTATAACTAGTGTCACAGGAGTGGTTCAAAACATAGTCAGTAAGAGAAGTCAGTCTTCTTGTACTTAAGTCGGCGTTGTGTCTTTTCTATTTAATTCCGATGCAATTTCTGTGTTTCGTCGACAATAGGAAGGTACAAGTACTACAGTAAACCTGAAGTGAAGCATCGGAATCTACAACCGGTCTCACAGGAAAGGTTCAAAACATAGAGAGTAACAAGAAGCAGTCATCTTGTATTTGAGTCGGCATTGTGCCTTTTGTATTTAATTCCGATTCAATTTATGTGTTTCATCGTCAATAAGAAGGTCAGAGGGATACAGTAAACCTGAAGTGAAGCATCGGAATCTATAACTAGTGTCACAGGAATGGTTCAAAACATAGACAGTAAGAAGAGTCAGTCTTCTTGTACTTAAAACGGCATTGTGCCTTTTCTATTTAATTCCAATGCAATTTCTGTGTTTCATCGCCAATAAGAAGGTCAAAGGGATACAGTCAACCTGAAGTGAGTCATCGGAATCTATAACTAGTGTCACAGGAATGGTTCAAAACATAGACAGTAGGAAGAGTCAGTCCTCTTGTACTTAAGTCGGCATTGTGCCTTTTCTATTTACTTCCGATGCAATTTCAGTGTTTCACCGTCACTAAGAAGGTCACTGGGATACAGTAAACCTGAAGTGTAGCATCGGAATCTATAGCTAGTGTCACAGGAATGGTTCAAAACATAGACAGTAAGAAGAGTCAGTCTTCTTGTACTTATAACGGCATTTTGCCTTTTGTATTTAATTCCGATGCAATTTTTGTGTTTCGTCGTCAATACGAAGGTCAGAGGGATACAGTAAACTTGAAGTGAAGCATCGGAATCTATAACTAGTGTCACAGGAATGGTTCAAAACATAGTAAGTAAGATGAGTCAGTCTTCTTGTACATAATTCGGAAATGTGCCTCTTCTATTTAATTCCGATGTAATTTCTGTGAGTTATCGTCAATACGAAGGTCCAAGGGATACAGTAAACCTGAAGTGAAGCATCGGAATCTGTAACTAGTGTCACAGGAATGGTTCAAAACATAGACAGTAGGAAGAGGCATTCTTCTTGTACTTAAGTCGGCATTGTGCCTTTTCTATTTAATTCCGATGCAATTTCTGTGTTTCATCGTCAATAAGAAGGTTAGAGGGATACAGTCAACCTGAAGTGAGTCATCGGAATCTATAACTAGTGTCACAGGAATGGTTCACAGCATTGACAGTAAGAAGTTTCAGTCTTCTTGTACTTAAGTCGGCATTGTGCTTTTTCTATTCAATTCCGATGCAATATCTGTGTTTCATCGTCAATAAGAAGGTCAAAGGGATACACTAAACATGAAGTGAAGCATCGGAATCTATAACTAGTGTCACAGGAATGGTTCAAAACATAGATAGTAGGAAGAGTCAGCCTCCTTGTACTTAATTCGGCATTGTGCCTTTTGTATTTAATTCCGATGCAATTTCTGTGTTTCATCGTCAGTAAGAAGGTCCAAGGGGTACAGTAAACCTGAAGTGAGGCATCGGAATCTATAACTAGTGTCACAGGAGTGGATCAAAACATAGTCAGTAAGAAGAGTCAGTCTTCTTGTACTTAAGTCGGCGTTGTGTCTTTTCTATTTACTTCCGATGCAATTTCAGTGTTTCATCGTCAATAAGAAGGTCACTGGGATACAGTAAACCTGAAGTGTAGCATCGGAATCTATAGCTAGTGTCACAGGAATGATTCAAAACATAGACAGTAAGAAGAGTCAGTCTTCTTGTACTTAAAACGGCATTTTGCCTTTTATATTTAGTTCCTATGCAATTTTTGTGATTCGTCGTCAATAAGAAGGTCAGAGGGATACAGTAATCCTGAAGTGAAGCAACGGAATCTATAACTAGTGTCACAGGAATGGTTCAAAACGTAGTAAGTAAGATGAGTCAGTCTTCTTGTACATAATTCGGCATTGTGCCTCTTCTATTTAATTCCGATGTAATTTCTGTGATTCATCGTCAATAAGAAGGTCCAAGGGATACAGTAAACCTGAAGTGAAGCATCGGAATCTATAACTAGTGTCACAGGATTCGTTCAAATTATAGACGGTACGAAGACTCAGTCTTCTTGTACTTAAGTCGGCATTGTGCATTTTCTACTTAATTCCGATGCAATTTCTGTGATTCATCGTCAATAAGAAGGTCCAAGGGATACAGTAAACCTGAAGTGAAGCATCGGAATCAATAACTTGTGTCACAGGAATGTTTCAAAACGTAGACAGCAAGAAGAGTCAGTCCTCTTGAACTTAAGTCGGCATTGTGCTATTTGTATCTAATTCCGTTGCTATTTCTGTGTATCATCGTCAATAAGAAGGTCAGAGGGATACAGTAAACCTGAAGTGAAGCATCGGAATCTATAACTAGTGTCACAGGAATGGTTCAAAACATAGACGGTAGGAAGAGGCATTGTTCTTGTACTTAAGTCGGCATTGTGCCTTTTCTATACAATTCCGATGCAATATCTGTGTTTCATCATCAATAAGAAGGTCGGAGGGATACAGTAAACCTGAAGTGTAGCATCGGAGGCTATAACTAGTGTCACAGGAATGGTTCAAAGCATAGGCAGTAAGAAGAGTAAGTCTTCTTGTACTTAAGTCGGCGTTGTGCATTTTCTTTTAATTCCGATGCAATTTCTGTGTTTCATCGTCAATAAGAAGGTCAGAGGGATACAGTAAACCTGAAGTGAAGCATCGGAATCAATATGTGGTGTCACAAGAATGGTTCAAAACATAGTCAGTAAGAGGAATCAGTCTTCTTGTACTTAGGTCGGCATTGTGCATTTCGTATTCAATTCCGATGCAATTTCGGTGTTTCATCGTCAATAAGAAGGTCCAAGTGATACAGTAAATCTGAAGCGAAGCATCGGATTCTATAACTAGTGTGACAGGAATGGTTCAAAACATAGACAGTAAGAAGAGTCAGTCTTCTTGTACTTAAGTCGGCATTGTGCCTATTGTATTTAATTCGGATGCAATTTCTGTGTTTCATCGTCAATAAGAAGGTCCAAGGGATACAGTAAACCTGAAGTGAAGCATCGGAATCTAAAACTAGTGTCACAGGAATGGTTCAAATCGAAGACAGTAAGAAAAGTCAGTCTTCTTGTACTTAAGTCGGCATTGTGCCTTTTGTATTTAATTCCGATGCAATTTCTGTGTTTCATCATCAATAAGAAGGTCGGAGGGATACAGTAAACCTGAAGTGTAGCATCGGAGGCTATAACTAGTGTCACAGGAATGGTTCAAAGCATAGTCAGCAAGAAGAGTCAGTCTTCTTGTACTTAAGTCGGCATTGTGCTTTTTCTATGTAATTGCGATCCAATATCTGTGTTTCATCGTCAATAAGAAGGTCAAAGGGATACACTAAACATGAAGTGAAGCATCGGAATCTATAACTAGTGTCACAGGAATGGTTGAAAACATAGATAGTAGGAAGAGTCAGTCTCCTTGTACTTAATTCGGCATTGTGCCTTTTGTATTTAATTCCAATGCAATTTCTGTGTTTCATCGTCAGTAAGAAGGGCCAAGGGATACAGTAAACCTGAAGTGAGGCATCGGAATCTATAACTAGTGTCACAGGAGTGGTTCAAAACATAGTCAGTAAGAGAAGTCAGTCTTCTTGTACTTAAGTCGGCGTTGTGTCTTTTCTATTTAATTCCGATGCAATTTCTGTGTTTCGTCGACAATAGGAAGGTACAAGTACTACAGTAAACCTGAAGTGAAGCATCGGAATCTACAACCGGTCTCACAGGAAAGGTTCAAAACATAGAGAGTAACAAGAAGCAGTCATCTTGTATTTGAGTCGGCATTGTGCCTTTTGTATTTAATTCCGATTCAATTTATGTGTTTCATCGTCAATAAGAAGGTCAGAGGGATACAGTAAACCTGAAGTGAAGCATCGGAATCTATAACTAGTGTCACAGGAATGGTTCAAAACATAGACAGTAAGAAGAGTCAGTCTTCTTGTACTTAAAACGGCATTGTGCCTTTTCTATTTAATTCCGATGCAATTTCTGTGTTTCATCGCCAATAAGAAGGTCAAAGGGATACAGTCAACCTGAAGTGAGTCATCGGAATCTATAACTAGTGTCACAGGAATGGTTCAAAACATAGACAGTAGGAAGAGTCAGTCCTCTTGTACTTAAGTCGGCATTGTGCCTTTTCTATTTACTTCCGATGCAATTTCAGTGTTTCACCGTCACTAAGAAGGTCACTGGGATACAGTAAACCTGAAGTGTAGCATCGGAATCTATAGCTAGTGTCACAGGAATGGTTCAAAACATAGACAGTAAGAAGAGTCAGTCTTCTTGTACTTATAACGGCATTTTGCCTTTTGTATTTAATTCCGATGCAATTTTTGTGTTTCGTCGTCAATACGAAGGTCAGAGGGATACAGTAAACTTGAAGTGAAGCATCGGAATCTATAACTAGTGTCACAGGAATGGTTCAAAACATAGTAAGTAAGATGAGTCAGTCTTCTTGTACATAATTCGGAAATGTGCCTCTTCTATTTAATTCCGATGTAATTTCTGTGAGTTATCGTCAATACGAAGGTCCAAGGGATACAGTAAACCTGAAGTGAAGCATCGGAATCTATAACTAGTGTCACAGGAATGGTTCAAAACATAGACAGTAGGAAGAGGCATTCTTCTTGTACTTAAGTCGGCATTGTGCCTTTTCTATTTAATTCCGATGCAATTTCTGTGTTTCATCGTCAATAAGAAGGTTAGAGGGATACAGTCAACCTGAAGTGAGTCATCGGAATCTATAACTAGTGTCACAGGAATGGTTCAAAACATAGACAGTAGGAAGAGTCAGTCCTCTTGTACTTAAATCGGCATTGTGCCTTTTCTATTTACTTCCGATGCAATTTCAGTGTTTCATCGTCAATAAGAGGGTCACTGGGATACAGTAAACATGAAGTGTAGCATCGGAATCTATCACTAGTGTCACAGGAATGGTTCAAAACGTAGACAGTAAGAAGAGTCAGTCTACTTGTACTTAAGTCGGCATTGTGCCTTTTGTATTTAATTCCGATGCAATTTTTGTGTTTCATCGTCAATAAGAAGTTCCAAGGGATATAGTACACCTGAAGTGAAGCAACGGAATCTATAACTAGTGTCACAGGAATGGTTCAAATCATAGATATTAAAAAGAGTCAGTCTTCTAGTAATTAAGTCAGCATTGTGCCTTTTCTATTTAATTCCGATGCAATTTCTGTGTTTAATCGTCAATAAGAAGGTCAGAGGGATACAGTAAACCTGACGTGAAGCATCGGAAACTATAACTAGTGTCACAGGAATCGTTCAAAGCATAGACAGTAAGAAGAGTAACTCTTTTTGTACCTAAGTCGGCATTGTGCCCTTTGTATTAAATTCCGATGCAGTTTCTGTGTTTCATCATCGATACGAAGGCCAGAGGGATACAGTAAACCTGAAGTGAAGCATCGGAATTTATAACTAGTGTCACAGGAATGGTTCAAAACATAGACAGTAAGAGGACTCAGTCTTCTTGTACATAAGTCGGCATTGTGCCTTTTCTATTTAATTCCGACGCAATTTCTAAGATTCATCGTAAATAAGAAGGTCCAAGGGATACAGTAAACCTGAAGTGAAGCATCGGAATCTATAACTTGTGTCACAGGAATGGTTCAAAACATAGACGGTAAGAAGAGTCAGTCTTCTTGTACTTAAGTCGGCATTTTGCTTTTTCTATTTAATTCCGATGTACTTTCTGTGATTCATCTTCAATAGGAAGGTCTGAGGGATACAGTAAATCTGAAGTGAAGCATCGGAATCTTTATCTAGTGTCACAGGAATGGTTCAAAACATATACAGTAAGAAGAAACAGTCTTCTTGTACATATGTCGGCATTGTGCCTTTTCTATTTAATTCCGATGCAATTTCTGTGTTTCGTCGTCAATAAGAAGGTCCGAGGGATACAGTAAACCCGAAGTGAAGCATCGGAATCTATACCTAGTGTCAGAGGAATGGTTCAAACATAGACAGTAAGATGAGTCAGTATTCCTGTACATAGGTCGGCATTGTGCCTTTTGTATTTAATTCCGATGCAATTTCTGTGTTTCATCTTCAATACGGAGGTCCAAGGGATACAGTAAACCTGATGTGATGCATAGGAATCTATAACTAGTGTCATAGAAATAGTTCAAAACATAGTCAGTAAGAAGAGTCAGTCTTCTTGTACTTAAGTCGGCATTGTCAATATTTTATTTAATTACGATGCAATTTCTGTGTTTCATCGTCAATAAGAAGGTGAGGGGGATACAGTAAACCTGAAGTGAAGAATCGGAATGTATAACTAATGTCACAGGAATCGTTCAAAACATAGACAGTAGGAAGAGTCAGCCTTCTTCTACTTAAGTTGGCATTGTGCCTTTTGTATTTATTTCCGATGCTATTTCTGCGTTTCATCGTAAATAAGAAGGTCAGAGGGATACAGTAAACTTGAAGTGAAGCATCGGAGTCTATAACTAGTGTCACAGGAATGGTTCAAAACATAGACAATTGGATGGGTCAGTCTTCTTGAACTTAAGTCGGCATTGTGCCTTTTCTATTTAATTCCGATGCAATTTCTGTGTTTCGTCGTCAATAAGAAGGTCCAAGGGAAAAAGTATTCCTGAAGTGAAGCATCGGAATCTATAACTAGTGTCACAGAAATGTTTCAAAACATAGACAGCAAGAAGAGTCAGTCCTCTTGTACTTAAGTCGGCATTGTGCTTTTTGTATCTAATTCCGATGCAATTTCTGTGTTTCATCGTCAATAAGAAGGTCAGAGGGATACAGTGAACCTGAGATAAAGCAGCGGAATCTATAACTAGTGTCACAGGAATGTTTCAAAACATAGACAGTAGGAAGAGTCAGTCTTCTTGTACTTTAGACTTAAGTCCACATTGTGCCTTTTCTATTTAATTCCGATGCAATTTCTGTGTTTCGTCGTCAATAAGAATGTCCAAGGGATACAGTAAACCTGAAGTGAAGCATCGGAATCTATAACTAGTGTCACCGGAATGGTTCAAAAGATAGACAGTAAGATGAGTCAGTCTTCTTGTACATAAGTGGGCATTAAGCCTTTTGTATTTAATTCCGATGCAATTTCTGTGTTTCATCGTCAATAAGAAGGACCAAGGGATACAGTAAACCTGAAGTGAGGCATCGTAATCTATAACTAGTGTCACAGGAATGGTTCAAATCATAGTCAGTTAGAAGAGTCAGTGTTCTTGTACTTAAGTAGGCATTGTGGCTTTTCTATTTAATTCCGAAGCAATTTAAGTGTTTCATCGTCAATAAGAAGGTCCAAGGGAAGCAGTACACCCGAAGTGAAGCATCGGAGTCTATAACCAGTGTCACAGGAATGGTTCAAATTATGGACAGTAAGAAGAGTCAGTCTTCTTGTACTTAAGTCGGCATTGTGCCTTTTCTTTTCAATTCCGATGCAATTTCTGTGTTTCATCATCAATAAGAAGGTCAGAAGGATACAGTAAACCTGAAGTGAAGCATCGTAATCTATAAGTGGTGACACAGGAATGGTTCAAAACATAGTCAGTAAGAAGAGTCAGTCTTCTTGTAGTTAAGTCGTAATTGTGGCTTTCGTTTTTAATTCCGATGCAATTTCGGTGTTTCATCGTCAATAAGAAGGCCCAAGGGATACAGTAAACCTGAAGTGAAGCATCGGAATCAAAAACTAGTGTCACAGGAATGGTTCAAAACATAGCCAGAAGGAAGAGTCAGTCTTCTTGTACTTAAGTCGGCATTGTGCCTTTTTCTATTTAATTCTGATGCAATTTCTGTGTTTCATCATCAATAATAACGTTAGAGGGATACAGTACACCTGAAGTGAAGCATTTTAATCTATAACCAGTGTCACAGGATAGGTTCAAAGCATAGGCGGTAGGAAGAGTCAGTGTTCTTGTACTTAAGTCGGCATTGTGCCTTTGTATTTAAATCCGATGCAATTTCTGTGTGTCATCGTCAATAAGAAGGTCAGAGGGATACAGTAAAACTGAAGTGAAGCATCGGAATCTATAACTAGTGTCACAGGAATGGTTCAAAACAGAGACAGTAAGAAGTGTCAGTCTTCTTGTACTTAAGTCGGCATTGTGCCCTTTCTATTTAATTCCGATGCAATATCTGTGTTTCATCATCAATAAGAAGGTCGGAGGGATACAGTAAACCCGAAGTGTAGCATCGGAGGCTATAACTAGTGTCACAGGAATGGTTCAAAGCATAGTCAGTAAGAAGAGTAAGTCTTCTTGTACTTATGTCGGCATTGTGCCTTTTCTATTTAATTCCGATGCAATTTCTGTGTTTCATCGTCAATAAGAAGGTCAGAGGGATACAGAAAAACCTGAAGTGAAGCATCGGAATCTATAACTAGTGTCACAGGAATGGTTCAAATCATAGTCAGTTAGAAGAGTCAGTCTTCTTGTACTTAAGTAGGCTATGTGCCTTTTCTATTTAATTCCGATGCAATTTCTGTGTTTCGTCGTCAATAAGAAGGTCCAAGGGATACAGTAATCCTGAAGTGAAGCATCGGAATCTATAACTAGTGTCACAGGAATGTTTCAAAACATAGACAGCAAGAAGAGTCAGTCCTCTTGTACTTAAGTCGGCATTGTGCTTTTTGTATCTAATTCCGATGCAATTTCTGTGTTTCATCGTCAATAAGAAGGTCAGAGGGATACAGTAAACCTGAGATAAAGCAGCGGAATCTATAACTAGTGTCACAGGAATGGTTCAAAACATAGACAGTAGGAAGAGTCAGTCTTCTTGTACTTAAGACTTAAGTCGACATTGTGCCTTTTCTATTTAATTCCGATGCAATTTCTGTGTTTCGTCGTCAATAAGAAAGTCCAAGGGATACAGTAAACCTGAAGTGAAGCATCGGAATCTATAACTAGTGTCACCGGAATGGTTCAAAAGATAGACAGTAAGATGAGTCAGTCTTCTTGTACATAAGTCGGCATTGTGCCTTTTGTATTTAATTCCGATGCAATTTCTGTGTTTCATCGTCAATAAGAAGGACCAAGGGATACAGTAAACCTGAAGTGAGGCGTCGGAATCTATAACTAGTGTCACAGGAATGGTTCAAATCATAGTCAGTTTGAATAGTCCGTCTTCTTGTACTTAAGTAGGCATTGTGCCTTTTCTATTTAATTCCGAAGCAATTTAAGTGTTTCATCGTCAATAAGAAGGTCCAAGGGATGCAGTACACCCGAAGTGAAGCATCATAATCTATAACCAGTGTCACAGGAAAGGTTCAAATTATAGACAGTAAGAAGAGTCAGTCTTCTTGTACTTAAGTCGGCATTTTGATTTTTCTTTTCAGTTCCGATGCAATTTCTGTGTTTCATCATCAATAAGAAGGTCAGAGGGATACAGTAAACCTGAAGTGAAGCATCGGAATCTAAAACTAGTGTCACAGGAATGGTCCAAATCATAGACAGTAAGAAGAGTCAGTCTTCTTGTACTTAAGTCGTCATTGTGCCTTTTCTGTTTAATTCCGATGCAATTTCTGTGTTTCATCATCAATAATAAGGACGGAGGGATACAGTAAACCTGAAGTGTAGCATCGGAGGCTATAACTAGTGTCACAGGAATGGTTCAAAGCATAGTCAGCAAGAGGAGTCAGTCTTCTTGTACTTAAGTCGGCATTGTGCTTTTTCTATGTAATTGCGATCCAATATCTGCGTATCATCGTCAATAAGAAGGTCAAAGCGATACACTAAACATGAAGTGAAGCATCGGAATCTGTAACTAGTGTCACAGGAATGGTTCAAATCATAGATAGTAGGAAGAGTCAGTCTCCTTGTACTTAATTCGGCATTGTGCCTTTTGTATTTAATTCCGATGCAATTTCTGTGTTTCATCGTCAGTAAGAAGGTCCAAGGGATACAGTAAACCTGAAGTGAAGCATCGGTATCTATAACTAGTGTCACAGGAGTGGTTCCAAACATAGTCAGTAAGAAGAGTCAGTCTTCTTTTACTTAAGTCGGCATTGTGCATTTTGTGTTTAATTCCGATGCACTTTCTGTGTTTCATCGTCAATAAGAAGGTCAGAGGGATACTGTAAACCTAAAGTAAAGCATCGGAATCAATAAGTGGTGCCACAGGAATGGTTCAAACATAGTCAGTAAGAAGTATCAGACTTCTTGTACTTAAGTCGGCATGGTGCATTTCGTACTCAATTCCGATGCAATTTCGGTGTTTCATAGTCAATAAGAAGGACCAAGGGATACAGTAAACCTGAAGTGAGGCATCGGAATCTATAACTAGTGTCACTGGAATGGTTCAAATCATAGTCAGTTAGAAGAGTCAGTCTTCTTGTACTTAAGTAGGCATTGTGCCTTTTCTATTTAATTCCGATGCAATTTCTGTGTTTCGTCGTCAATAAGAAGGTCCAAGGGATACAGTAATCCTGAAGTGAAGCATCGGAATCTATAACTAGTGTCACAGGAATGTTTCAAATCATAGACAGCAAGAAGAGTCAGTCCTCTTGTACTTAAGTCGGCATTGTGCTTTTTGTATCTAATTCCGATGCAATTTCTGTGTTTCATCGTCAATAAGAAGGTCAGAGGGATACAGTAAACCTGAGATAAAGCAGCGGAATCTATAACTAGTGTCACAGGAATGGTTCAAAACATAGACAGTAGGAAGAGTCAGTCTTCTTGTACTTAAGACTTAAGTCGACATTGTGCCTTTTCTATTTAATTCCGATGCAATTTCTGTGTTTCGTCGTCAATAAGAAAGTCCAAGGGATACAGTAAACCTGAAGTGAAGCATCGGAATCTATAACTAGTGTCACCGGAATGGTTCAAAAGATAGACAGTAAGATGAGTCAGTCTTCTTGTACATAAGTCGGCATTGTGCCTTTTGTATTTAATTCCGATGCAATTTCTGTGTTTCATCGTCAATAAGAAGGACCAAGGGATACAGTAAACCTGAAGTGAGGCGTCGGAATCTATAACTAGTGTCACAGGAATGGTTCAAATCATAGTCAGTTAGAAGAGTCCGTCTTCTTGTACTTAAGTAGGCATTGTGCCTTTTCTATTTAATTCCGAAGCAATTTAAGTGTTTCATCGTCAATAAGAAGGTCCAAGGGATGCAGTACACCCGAAGTGAAGCATCATAATCTATAACCAGTGTCACAGGAAAGGTTCAAATTATAGACAGTAAGAAGAGTCAGTCTTCTTGTACTTAAGTCGGCATTTTGATTTTTCTTTTCAGTTCCGATGCAATTTCTGTGTTTCATCATCAATAAGAAGGTCAGAGGGATACAGTAAACCTGAAGTGAAGCATCGGAATCTAAAACTAGTGTCACAGGAATGGTCCAAATCATAGACAGTAAGAAGAGTCAGTCTTCTTGTACTTAAGTCGGCATTGTGCCTTTTCTGTTTAATTCCGATGCAATTTCTGTGTTTCATCATCAATAATAAGGTCGGAGGGATACAGTAAACCTGAAGTGTAGCATCGGAGGCTATAACTAGTGTCACAGGAATGGTTCAAAGCATAGTCAGCAAGAAGAGTCAGTCTTCTTGTACTTAAGTCGGCATTGTGCTTTTTCTATGTAATTGCGATCCAATATCTGTGTATCATCGTCAATAAGAAGGTCAAAGCGATACACTAAACATGAAGTGAAGCATCGGAATCTGTAACTAGTGTCACAGGAATGGTTCAAATCATAGATAGTAGGAAGAGTCAGTCTCCTTGTACTTAATTCGGCATTGTGCCTTTTGTATTTAATTCCGATCCAATTTATGTGTTTCATCGTCAGTAAGAAGGTCAGAGGGATACAGTAAACCTGAAGTGAGGCATCGGTATCTATAACTAGTGTCACAGGAGTGGTTAAAAAATAGACAGTAAGAAGAGTCAGTCTTCTTGTACTTAAGTCGGCATTGTGCCTTTTGTATTTAATTCCGATGTAATTTCCCTGTTTCATCGTCAATAAGAAGGTCAGAGGGATACAGTCAACCTGAAGTGAGTCATCGGAATCTATAACTAGTGTCACAGGAATGGTTCAAAACATAGACAGTAGGAAGAGTCAGTCCTCTTGTACTTAAGTCGGCATTGTGCCTTTTCTATTTACTTCCGATGCAATTTCAGTGTTTCATCGTCAATAAGAAGGTCACTGGGATACAGTAAACCTGAAGTGTAGCATCGGAATCTATAACTAGTGTCACAGGAATGGTTCAAAACATAGACATTAGGTAGAGTCAGGCTTCTTGTACTTAAGTCGGCATTGTGCCTATTCCATTTAATTCCCATGCACTTTCTGTGTTTCATCGACAATAAGAAGGTCAAAGGAATACAGTCAACCTGAAGTGAGTCATCGGAATCTATAACTAGTGTCACAGGAATGGTTCAAAACATAGGCAGTAGGAAGAGTCAGTCTACATGTACTTAAGTCGGCATTGTGCCTTTTGTATTTAATTCCGATGCAATTTCTGTGTATAATCGTCAATAAGAAGGTCAGAGGGATACAGTAAACCTGAAGTGAAGCATCAGAATCTATAACTAGTTTCACAGGAGTGGTTCAAATCTTAGACAGTAAGAAGAGTCAGTCTTCTTGTACTTAAGTAAGCATTGTGCCTTTTCTATTTAATTCCGATGCAATTTCTGTGTTTCAACGCCAATAAGAAGGTCAGAGGGATACAGTAAACATACAGTGTAGCATCGGAATCTAAAACTGGTCTCACAGAAAATGTTCACAACATAGTCAGTAAGAAGAGTCAGTCTTCTTGTACTTAAGTCGGCATTGTGCTTTTGTGTTTAATTCCGATGCAATTTCTGTGTTTCATCGTCAATAAGAAGGTCAGAGGGATACAGTAAACCTGAAGTGCAGCATCGGAATGTATAACTAGTGTCACAGGAATCGTTCAAAACATAGACAGTAGGAAGAGTCAGTCTACTTCTACTTGAGTCGGCATTGTGCCTTTTGTATTTATATCCGATGCAATTTCTGTGTATCATCGTCAACAAGAAGGTCAGAGGGATACAGTAAACCTGAAGTGAAGCATCGGAATCTATTACTAGTGTCACAGGAATGGTTCAAAACATAGACAACACGAAGGATCAGTCTTCTTGTACTTAAGTCGGCTTTGTACCTTTTCTATTTAATTCCGATGCAATTTCTGTGATTCATCGTAAATAAGAAGGTCCAAGGGATACAGTAAACCTGAAGTGAAGCATCGGAATCTATAACTTGTGACACAGGAATGGTTCAAAACATAGACACTAAGAAGAGTCAGTCTTCTTGTACTTAAGTCGGCATTGTGCCTTTTCTATTTAATTCCGATGTAATTTCTGTGTTTCATCTTCAATAGGAAGGTCTGAGGGATACAGTAAACCTGAAGTGAAGCATCGGAATCTTTATCTAGTGTCACAGGAATGGTTCAAAACATATACAGTAAGAAGAAACAGTCTTCTTGTACATAAGTCGGCATTGTGCCCTTTCTATTTAATTCCGATGCAATATCTGTGTTTCATCGTCAACAAGAAGGTCAGAGGGATACAGTAAACCTGAAGTGAAGCATCGGAATCTAAACTAGTGTCACAGGAATAATTCAAAACATAGACAGTAGGAAGAGTCAGTCTTCTTGTACTTAAGTCGGCATTGTGCCTTTTCTACTTAATTCCGATGCAATTTCTGTGTTTCGTCGTCAATAAGAAGGTCCGAGGGATACAGTAAACCCGAAGTGAAGCATCGGAATCTATACCTAGTGTCAGAGGAATGGTTCAAACATAGACAGTAAGATGAGTCAGTCTTCCTGTACATAAGTCGGCATTGTGCCTTTTGTATTTAATTCCGATGCAATTTCAGTGTTTCATCTTCAATACGAAGGTCCAAGGGATACAGTAAACCTGATGTGATGCATAGTAATCTATAACTAGTGTCACAGAAATAGTTCAAAACATAGTCAGTAAGAAGAGTCAGTCTTCTTGTACTTAAGTCGGCATTGTGCCTTTTGTATTTATTTCCGATGCTATTTCTGTGTTTCTCGTTAATAAGAAGTTCAGAGGGATACAGTAAACTTGAAGTGAAGCATCGGAGTCTATAACTAGTGTCACAGGAATGGTTCAAAACATAGACAATTGGAAGGGTCAGTCTTCTTGAACTTAAGTCGGCATTGTGCTTTTTCTATTTAATTCCGATTAAATTTCTGTGTTTCGTCGTCAGTAAGTAGGTCCAAGGGATACAGTAATCCTGAACTGAAGCATCGGAATCTATAACTAGTGTCACAGGAATGTTTCAAAACATAGACAGCAAGAAGAGTCAGTCCTCTTGTACTTAAGTCGGCATGGTGCATTTTGTATCTAATTCCGATGCAATTTCTGTGTTTCATCGTCAATACGAAGGTCAGAGGGATACAGTAAACCTGAGATAAAGCAGCGGAATCTATAACTAGTGTCACAGGAATGGTTCAAAACATAGACAGTAGGAAAAGTCAGTCTTCTTGTACTTAAGACTTAAGTCGATATTGTGCCTTTTCTATTTAATTCCGATGCAATTTCTGTGTTTCGTCGTCAATAAGTAAGTCCAAGGGATACAGTAAACCTGAAGTGAAGCATCGGAATCTATAACTAGTGTCACCGGAATGGTTCAAAAAATAGACAGTAAGATGAGTCAGTCTTCTTGTACATAAGTCAGCATTGTGCCTTTTGTTTTTAATCCCGATGCAATTTCTGTGTTTCATCGTCAATAAGAAGGACCAAGGGATACAGTAAACCTGAAGTGAAGCATCGGAATCTATAACTAGTGTCACAAGAATGGTTCAAAACATAGACAGTAATAAGAGTCATTCTTCTTGTGCTTAAGTTGGCATTGTGCCTTTTCTATTTAATTCCGATGCCATTTCTGTGTTTCATCGTCAATAAGAAGGTCAGAGGGTGACAGAAAAACCTGAAGTGAATCATCGGAATCTACAACTAGTGTCACAGGAATAGTTCAAAAGCATAGACAGTAGGAAGAGTCAGTCTACATGTACTTCAGTCGGCATTGTAGCTTTTGTATTGAATTCCGATGCAATTTCTGTGTTTCATCGTCAATAAGAAGGTCAGAGGGATACAGTAAACCCGAAGTGAAGCATTAGAATCTATAACTAGTGTCATAGGAATGGTTCAAAACATAGACAGTAAGACGAGTCAGTCTACTTGCACTTAAGCCGGCATTGTGCCTTTTGTATTTAATTCCGATGCAATTTCTGTGTTTCATCGTCAATATGAAGGTACAAGGGATACAGTTCACCTGAAGTGAAGCATCGGAATCTATAACTAGTGTCACAGGAATGGTTCAAATCATAGACAGTAAGAAGAGTCAGTCTTCTTGTAATTAAGTCAGCATTGTGCCTTTTCTATTTAATTCCGATGTAATTTCTGTGATTCATCGACAATAAGAAGGTCCAAGGGATACAGTAAACCTGAAGTGAAGCATCGGACTCTATAACTAGTGTCACAGGAATGGTTCAAAATATAGACAGTAAGAAGACTCAGTCTTCTTGTACTTAAGTCGGCATTGTGCATTCTCTACTTACTTCCGATGCAATTTCTGTGATTCATCGTCAATAAGAAGGTCCAAGGGATACAGTAAACCTGAAGGGAAGCATCGGAATCTATAACTAGTGTCACAGGAATGTTTCAATACATAGACAGCAAGAAGAGTCAGTCCTCTTGAACTTAAGTCGGCATTGTGCTATTTGTATCTAATTCCGATGCTATTTCTGTGTATCATCGTCAATAAGAAGGTCAGTGGGATACAGTAAACCTGAAGTGAAGCATCGTAATCTATAACTAGTGTCACAGGAATGGTTCAAAACATAGACAGTAGGAAGAGGCATTCTTCTTGTACTTAAGTAGGCATTGTGCCTTTTCTATTTAATTCCGATGCAATTTCTGTGTTTCATCGTCAATAGGAAGGTCCAAGGGATACAGTACACCTGAAGTGAAGCATCGGAATCTATAACTAGTGTCTCAGGAGTGGTTCAAATCATAAGCAGTAAGAAGAGTCAGTCTTCTTGTACTTAAGTCAGCATTGTGCCTTTTCTATTTAATTCCGATGAAATTTCTGTGTTTCATCGTCCATAAGAAGGTCCAAGGGATACAGTAAACCTGATGTGAAGCATCGGAATGTATAACTAGTGTCACAGGAATGGTTCAAAACATAGACGGTAGGAAGAGTCAGTCTTCTTGTACTTAAGTCGGCATTGTGCCTTTTCTATATATTTCCGATGCAATTTTTGTGTTTCATCGTCAATAAGAAGTTCAGAGCTATACAGTCAACCTGAAGTGAGTCATCGGAATCTATAACTAGTGTCACAGGAATGGTTCAAACATAGACAGTAGGAATAGTCAGTCTACATGTACTTAAGTCGGCATTGTGCCTTTTGTATTTAATTCCGATGATATTTCTGTGTTTAATCGTCAATAAGAAGATCAGAGGGATACAGTAAACCTGAAGTGAAGCATCAGAATCTATAACCAGTGTCACAGGAGTGGTTCAAATCTTAGGCAGTAAGAAGGGTCAGTCTTCTTGTACTTAAGTCAGCATTGTGCTTTTTATATTTAATTCCGATGCAATTTCTGTATTTCATCGCCAATAAGAAGGTCAGAGGGATACAGTAAACATATAGTGAAGCATCGGAATCTAAAACCTGTCTCACAGAGAATGTTCACAACATAGTCAGTAAGAAGACTCAGTCTTCTTGTACTTAAGTCGGCTTTGTACCATTTCTATTTAATTCCGATGCAATTTCTGTGATTCATCGTAAATAAGAAGGTCCAAGGGATACAGTAAACCTGAAGTGAAGCATCGGAATCTATAACTTGTGTCACAGGAATGGTTCAAAACATAGACAGTAAGAAGACTCAGTCTTCTTGTACTTAAGTCGGCATTGTGCATTTTCTACCTAATTCCGATGCAATTTCTGTGATTCATCGTCAATAAGAAGGGCCAAGGGATACAGTAAACCTGAAGTGAAGCATCGGAATCTATAACTAGTGTCACAGGAATGTTTCAAAGCATAGACAGCAAGAAGAGTCAGTCCTCTTGAACTTAAGTCGGCATTGTGTTATTTGTATCTAATTCCGATGCTATTTCTGTGGATAATCGTCAATAAGAATGTCAGTGGGATACAGTAAACCTGAAGTGAAGCATCGTAATGTATAACTAGTGTCACAGGAATGGTTCAATACATAGACAGTAGGAAGAGGCATTCTTCTTCTACTTAAGTCGGCATTGTGCCTTTTCTATTTAATTCCGATGCAATTTCTGTGTTTCATCGTCAATAGGAAGGTCCAAGGGATACAGTACACCTGAAGTGAAGCATCGGAATGTATAACTAGTGTCACAGGAATGGTTCAAAACATAGACAGTAGGAAGAGTCAGTCCTCTTGTACTTAAGTCGGCATTGTGCCTTTTCTATTTATTTCCGATGCAATTTCAGTGTTTCATCGTCAATAAGAAGGTCACTGGGATACAGTAAACCTGAAGTGTAGCATCGGAATCTATAACTAGTGTCACAGGAATGGTTCAAAACATAGACAGTAAGAAGAGTCAGTCTACTTGTACTTAAGTCGGCATTATGCCTTTTGTATTTAATTCCGATGCAATTTTTGTGTTTCATCGACAATAAGAAGTTCCAAGGGATATAGTACACCTGAAGTGAAGCATCGGAATCTATAACTAGTGTCACAGGAACGGTTCAAATCATAGACATTAAGAAGAGTCAGTCTTCTAGTAATTAAGTCAGCATTGTGCCTTTTCTATTTAATTCCGATGCAATTTCTGTGTTTCATCGTCGATAAGAGAGTCCAAGGGATACAGTAAACCTGAAGTGAAGCATCGGAATCTATAACTAGTGTCACAGGAATGGTTCAAAACATAGACAGTAGGAAGAGTCAGTCTTCTTGTACTTAAGTCGGCTTTGTGCCTTTTCTATTTAATTCCGATGCAATTTCTGTGTTTCGTCGTCAATAAGAAGGTTCAAGGGATACAGTAAACCTGAAGTGAAGCGTCGGATTCTATAACTAGTGTCACAGGAACTGTTCAAACATAGACAGTAAGAAGAGTCAGTCTTCTTGTACTTAAGTCGGCATTGTGCCTTTTGTATTTAATTCGATGAAATTTCTTTGTTTCATCGTCAATAAGAAGGTCCAAGGGATACAGTAAACCTGAAGTGAAGCATCGGAATCTATAACTAGTGTCACAGGAATTGTTCAAAACATAGACAGTAAGATGAGTCAGTCTTCTTGTACATAAGTCGGCATTGTGCCTTTTCTATTTAATTCCGATGCAATTTCTGTGTTTCATCGTCAATAAGAAGGTCAGAGGGATACAGTAAACCTGAGATAAAGCAGCGGAATGTATAACTAGTGTCACAGGAATGGTTTAAAACATAGCCAGTAGGAAGAGTCAGTCTTCTTGTACTTAGGTCTGCATTGTGCCTTTTGTATTTAATTCCGATGCAATTTCTTTCATCGTCAATAAGAAGGTCAGAGGGATACAGTAAACCTGAAGTCATGCATCGGAATCTATAACTAGTGTCACAGGAATGGATCAAAACATAGTCAGTAAGAAGAGTCAGTTTACTTGTACTTAATTCGGCATTGTGCCTTTTTATTTAATTCCGATGCAATTACTGTGTTCCATCGTCAATAAGAAGGTCCAAGGGATACAGTAAACCTGAAGTGAAGCTTAGGAATCTATAACTAGTGTCACAGAAATGGTTCAAGACATAGTCAGTAAGAAGAATCAGTCTCCTTGTGCTTAAATCGGCATTGTGCCCTTTCTATTTAATTCCGATGCAAGTTCTGTGCTTCATCGTCAATAAGAAGGTCAGAGTGATACAGTAAACCTGACGTGAAGCATCGGAATGTATAAGTAGTGTCACAGGAATGGTTCAAAACATAAACAGTAGGAAGAGTCACTCTTCTTGTACTTGAGTCGGCATTGTGCCTTTTGTATTTATTTCCGTTGCAATTTCTGTGTTTCATCGTCAATAAGAAGGTCAGAGAGATACAGCAACCTGAATTGAAGCATCGGAATCTATAGCTAGTGTCACAGGAATGGTTCAAAACATAGACAGTAAGAAGAGTCAGTCTTCTTTTACTTATGTCGGCATTGTGCCTTTGTATTTAATTCCGATGCAATTTCTGTGTTTCATCGTCAATAAGAAGGTCAGAGGGATACAGTAAACCTGAAGTGAAGCATCGGAATCTATAACTAGTGTAACAAGAATGGTTCAAAACATACACAGTAAGATGAGTCAGTGTTCTTGTACATAAGTCAGCATTGTGCCGTTTCTATTTATTTCCGATGCAATTTCTGCGATTCATCGTCAATAAGAAGGTCCAAGGGATACAGTAAATCTGAAGTGAAGCATCGGAATCTATAACTAGTGTCACAGGAATGGTTCAAAACATAGACAGTCAGAACAGTCAGTCTTCTTGCACTTAAGTCGGCATTGTGCCTTTTCTATTTAATTCCGATGCAATTTCTGTGTTTCATCTTCAACAGGAAGGTCAGAGGGATACAGTAAACCTGAAGTGAAGCATCGGAATCTATAATTAGTGTCACAGGAATGGTTCAAAACATAGACAGTAAGAAGAGTCAGTCTTCTTGTACTTAAGTCTGCATTGTACCTATTCTTTTTAATTCCGATGCAATTTCTGTGTTTCATCGTCAATGAGAAGGTCAGAGGCATACAGTAAACCTGAAGTGAAGCATCGGAATCTATAACTAGTGTCACAGGAATGGTTCAAAACATAGACAATAGGAAGGGTCAGTCTTCTCGTACTTAAGTCGGCATTGCGCGTTTTCTATTTAATTCCGATGCAATTTCTGCATTTCGTCGTCAATACGAAGGTCCAAGGGATACAGTAAACCTGACATGAAGCATCGGAATCTATAACTAGCGTCACATGAATGGTTCAAAAAATAGACAGTAAGAAGAGTCAGTCCTCTTGTACTTAAGTCGGCATTGTGCATTTTGTATCTAATTCCGGTGCAATTTCTGTGTTTCATCGTCAATTAGAAGGGCAGAGGGATACAGTAAACCTGAAGTGAAGCATCGGAATCCATAACTAGTGTCACAGGAATGGTTCAAAACATAGTCAGTAAGAAGAGTCAGTCTTCTTGTACTTAATTCGGCATTGTGCATTTTTATTTAATTCCGATGCTATCTCTGTGTTTCATCGTCAATAAGAAGGGCCAAGGGATACAGTAAACCTGAAGTGAAGCATCGGAATCTATAACTAGTGTCACAGGAATGTTTCAAAGCATAGACAGCAAGAAGAGTAAGTCCTCTTGAACTTAAGTCGGCATTGTGCTATTTGTATCTAATTCCGATGCTATTTCTGTGTATAATCGTCAATAAGAATGTCAGTGGGATACAGTAAACCTGAAGTGAAGCATCGTAATGTATAACTAGTGTCACAGGAATGGTTCAAAACATAGACAGTAGGAAGAGGTATTCTTCTTCTACTTAAGTCGGCATTGTGCCTTTTCTATTTAATTCCGATGCAATTTCTGTGTTTCATCGTCAATAGGAAGGTCCAAGGGATACAGTACACCTGAAGTGAAGCATCGGAATGTATAACTAGTGTCACAGGAATGGTTCAAAACATAGACAGTAGAAAGGGTCAGTCCTCTTGTACTTAAGTCGGCATTGTGCCTTTTCTATTTATTTCCGATGCAATTTCAGTGTTTCATCGTCAATAAGAAGGTCACTGGGATACAGTAAACCTGAAGTGTAGCATCGGAATCTATAACTAGTGTCACAGGAATGGTTCAAAACATACACAGTAAGAAGAGTCAGTCTACTTGTACTTAAGTCGGCATTATGCCTTTTGTATTTAATTCCGATGCAATTTTTGTGTTTCATCGTCAATAAGAAGTTCCAAGGGATATAGTACACCTGAAGTGAAGCATCGGAATCTATAACTAGTGTCACAGGAACGGTTCAAATCATAGACATTAAGAAGAGACAGTCTTCTAGTAATTAAGTCAGCATTGTGCCTTTTCTATTTAATTCCGATGCAATTTCTGTGTTTCATCGTCGATAAGAGAGTCCAAGGGATACAGTAAACCTGAAGTGAAGCATCGGAATCTATAACTAGTGTCACAGGAATTATTGAAACATAGACAGTAAGAAGAGGCAGTCTACTTGTACTTAAGTAGGCATTGTGCCTTTTGTATTTAATTCCGATGCAATTTCTGTGTTTCATCGACAATAAGAAGGTCCAAGGGATACAGTACACCCGAAGTTAAGCATCGGAATCTATAACTAGTGTCACAGGAATGGTTCAAAACATAGACATTAGGTAGAGTCAGGCTTCTTGTACTTAAGTCGGCATTGTGCCTTTTCTATTTAATTCCAATGCAATTTCTGTGTTTCATCGACAATAAGAATTTCAGAGGGATACAGTAAACCTGAAGTGAAGCATCGGAATCTATAACTAGTGTCACAGGAATGGTTCAAAACATAGACAGTAGGAAGAGTCAGTCTTCTTGTACTTAAGTCGGCTTTGTGCCTTTTCTATTTAATTCCGATGCAATTTCTGTGTTTCGTCGTCAATAAGAAGGTTCAAGGGATACAGTAAACCTGAAGTGAAGCGTCGGATTCTGTAACTAGTGTCACAGGAACTGTTCAAACATAGACAGTAAGAAGAGTCAGTCTTCTTGTACTTAAGTCGGCATTGTGCCTTTTGTATTTAATTCGATGAAATTTCTTTGTTTCATCGTCAATAAGAGGGTCCAAGGGATACAGTAAACCTGAAGTGAAGCATCGGAATCTATAACTAGTGTCACAGGAATGGTTCAAAACATAGACAGTAAGATGAGTCAGTCTTCTTGTACATAAGTCGGCATTGTGCCTTTTCTATTTAATTCCGATGCAATTTCTGTGTTTCATCGTCAATAAGAAGGTCAGAGGGATACAGTAAACCTGAGATAAAGCAGCGGAATCTATAACTAGTGTCACAGGAATGGTTCAAAACATAGACAGTAGGAAGAGTCAGTCTTCTTGCACTTAAGACTTAAGTCGACATTGTCCCATTTCTATTTAATTCCGATACAAATTCTGTGTTTCGTCGTCAATAAGAAAGTCCAAGGGATACAGTAAACCTGAAGTGAAGCATCGGAATCTATAACTAGTGTCACCGGAATGGTTCAAAACATAGACAGTAAGATGAGTCAGTCTTCTTGTACATAAGTCGGCATTGTGCCTTTTGTATTTAATTCCGATGCAATTTCTGTGTTTCATCGTCAATAGGAAGGTTAGAGGGATACAGTTAACCTGGAGTGAAGCATCGGAGTCTATAACTATTGTCACAGGAATGGTTGAAATCATAGAGAGTAGGAAGAGTCAGTCTTCTTGTACTTAGGTCTGCATTGTGCCTTTTGTATTTAATTCCGATGCAATTTGTTTCATCGTCAATAAGAAGGTCAGAGGGATACAGTAAACCTGAAGTGAAGCATCGTAATGTATAACTAGTATCACAGGAATGGTTCAATACATAGACAGTAGGAAGAGGCATTCTTCTTCTACTTAAGTCGGCATTGTGCCTTTTCTATTTAATTCCGATGCAATTTCTGTGTTTCATCGTCAATAGGAAGGTCCAAGGGATACAGTACACCTGAAGTGAAGCATCGGAATGTATAACTAGTGTCACAGGAATGGATCAAAACATAGTCAGTAAGAAGAATCAGTCTTCTTGTACTGAAATCGGCATTGTGCCTTTTCTATTTAATTCCGATGCAAGTTCTGTGCTTCATCGTCAATAAGAAGGTCAGAGTGATACAGTAAACCTGACGTGAAGCATCGGAATGTATAAGTAGTGTCACAGGAATGGTTCAAAACATAAACAGTAGGAAGAGTCACTCTTCTTGTACTTGAGTCGGCATTGTGCCTTTTGTATTTATTTCCGTTGCAATTTCTGTGTTTCATCGTCAATAAAAAGGTCAGAGAGATACAGCAACCTGAATTGAAGCATTGGAATCTATAGCTAGTGTCACAGGAATGGTTCAAAACATAGACAGTAAGAAGAGTCAGTCTTCTTTTACTTATGTCGGCATTGTGCCTTTGTATTTAATTCCGATGCAATTTCTGTGTTTCATCGTCAATAAGAAGGTCAGAGGGATACAGTAAACCTGAAGTGAAGCATCGGAATCTATAACTAGTGTAACAGGAATGGTTCAAAACATACACAGTAAGATGAGTCAATGTTCTTGTACATAAGTCAGCATTGTGCCGTTTCTATTTATTTCCGATGCAATTTCTGCGATTCATCGTCAATAAGAAGGTCCAAGGGATACAGTAAATCTGTAGTGAAGCATCGGAATCTATAACTAGTGTCACAGGAATGGTTCAAAACATAGACAGTCAGAACAGTCAGTCTTCTTGCACTTAAGTCGGCATTGTGCCTTTTCTATTTAATTCCGATGCAATTTCTGTGTTTCATCTTCAACAGGAAGGTCAGAGGGATACAGTAAACCTGAAGTGAAGCATCGGAATCTATAACTAGTGTCACAGGAATGGTTCAAAACATAGACAGTAAGAAGAGTCAGTCTTCTTGTACTTAAGTCGGCATTGTACCTATTCTTTTTAATTCCGATGCAATTTCTGTGTTTCATCGTCAATAAGAAGGTCAGAGGCATACATTAAACCTGAAGTGAAGCATCGGAATCTATAACTAGTGTCACAGGAATGGTTCAAATCATAGACAATAGGAAGGGTCAGACTTCTCGTACTTAAGTCGGCATTGCGCGTTTTCTATTTAATTCCGATGCAATTTCTGCATTTCGTCGTCAATAAGAAGGTCCAAGGGATACAGTAAACCTGACATGAAGCATCGGAATCTATAACTAGTGCCACATGAATGGTTCAAAAAATAGACAGTAAGAAGAGTCAGTCCTCTTGTACTTAAGTCGGCATTGTGCATTTTGTATCTAATTCCGGTGCAATTTCTGTGTTTCATCGTCAATTAGAAGGGCAGAGGGATACAGTAAACCTGAAGTGAAGCATCGGAATCCATAACTAGTGTCACAGGAATGGTTCAAAACATAGTCAGTAAGAAGAGTCAGTCTTCTTGTACTTAATTCGGCATTGTGCATTTTTATTTAATTCCGATGCTATCTCTGTGTTTCATCGTCAATAAGGAGATCAGAGGTATACTGTAAACCTGAAGTGAAGCATCGGAATCTATAACTAGTGTCACAGGAATGGTTCAAAGCATAGACAGTAGGAAGTGTCTGTCTTCTTGTACTTAAGTCGGCATTGTGACTTTTGTATTTAATTCCGATGCAATTTCTGTGTTTCATCGTCAATAAGAAGGTTCAAGGGATACAGTACACCTGAAGTGAAGCATCGGAATCTAAAACTAGTGTCACAGGAATGGTTCAAATCATAGACAGTAAGAAGAGTCAGTCTTCGTGTACTTAAGTCGGCATTGTGCCTTTTGTATTTAATTCCGATGCAATTTCTGTGTTTCATCGTCAATAAGGAGGACCAAGGGATACAGTAAACATATTGTGAAGCATCGGAATCTAAAACTGGTCTCACAGGAAATGTTCACAACATAGTCAGTAAGAAGAGTCAGTCTTCTTGTACTTAAGTCGGCATTGTTCCTTTTGTATTTAATTCCAATGCAATATCTGTGTTTCAGCGTCAATACGAAGGTCAGAGGGATACAGTAAACCTGAAGTGAAGCATCGGAATCTATACCTAGTGTCACAGGAATGGTTCAAAACATAGACATTAGGTAGAATCAGTCTTCTTGTATTTAAGTCAGCATTGTCCCTTTTGTATTAAATTCCGATGAAATTTCTTTGTTTCATCGTCAAATAGAAGGTCCAAGGGATACAGTAAACCTGAAGTGAAGCATCGGCATCTATAACTAGTGTCACAGGAATGGTTCAAAACATAGACATTCAGAACAGTCAGTCTTCTTGCACTTAAGTCGGCATTGTGCCTTTTGTATTTAATTTCGATGCAATATCTGTGTTTTATCGTCAATAAGAAGGTCAGAGGGATACAGTAAATCTGAAGTGAAGCATCGGAATCTATAACGAGTGTCACAGGAATGGTTCAAAACATACACCGTAAGAAGAGTCAGTCTTCTTGTACTTAAGTCGGCATTGTGCCTTTTGTATTAAATTCTGATGCAATTTCTGTGTTTCATCGTCGGTAAGAAGGTTCAAGGAATACAGTAAACCTGAAGTGAATCATTGAATCTATAACTAGTGTCACAGGAATGGTTCAAAGCATAGACAGTAAGAAGAGTCAGTCTTCTTGTAATTAAGTCGGAATTGTGCCTTTTGTATTTAATTCCGATGCAATTTCTGTGTTCAATCGTCAATAAGAAGGTCTGAGGGATACAGTAAACCTGGATTGAAGCATCGGAATCTATAACTAGTGTCACAGGAATGGTTCAAAACATACACAGTAAGATGAGTCAGTCTTCTTGTACATAAGTCAGTAATGTGCCGTTTCTATTTAATTCCGATGCAATTTCTGTGATTCATCGTCAATAAGAAGGTACAAGGGATACAGTAAACCTGAAGTGAAGCATGGGAATCTATAACTAGTGTCACACTAATGGTTCAAAACATGGACAGTAAGTAGAGTCGAACTTCTTGTACCTAAGTCAGCATTGTGCCTTTTCTATTTAATTCCGACGCAATCTCTGTGTTTCATCTTCAATTGGAAGGTCAGAGGGATACAGTAAACCTAAAATGAAGCATCGGAATCTATTACTTGTGTCACAGGAATGGTTCAAAACATAGACAGTAAGAAGAGTCAGTCCTCTTGCACTTAAGTCGGCATTGTTCATTTTGTATCTAATTCCGATGCAATTTCTGGTTTCATCGTCAATTAGTCAATTAGAAGGGCAGAGGGATACAGTAAACCTAAAGTGAAGCATCGGAATCTATAACTAGTGTCACAGGAATGGTTCAAAGCATAGACAGTAATATGAGTCAGTCTTCTCGTACTTCAGTCGGCAATGTGCCTTTTGTATTCAATTCCGATGCAATTTCTGTGTTTCATCGTCAATAAGAAGGTCAGAGGGATACAATGAACCTGAAGTGAAGCATCGGAATCTGTAACTAGTGTCACAGGAAAGGTTCAAAATATAGTAAGTAAGAAGAGTCAGTCTTCTTGGACTTAACTCGGCATTGTGCCTTTTGTATTTAATTCCGATGCAATTTCTGTGTTTCATCGTCAATAAGAAGGTCCAAGGGATACAGTAAACCAGAAGTGAACCATCGAAATCTAAGACTGGTCTCACAGGAAAGGTTCAAATCATAGACAGTAAGAAGAGTCAGTCTTCTGGTACTTAAGTGGGCATTGTGCTTTGTCCATTTAATTCCTATGCAGTTTCTGTGTTCCATCGTCAATAAGAAGGTCCAAGGGATACAGTAAACCTGACGTAAAGCAGCGGAATCTAAAACAGGTCACACAGGAATGGTTCAAAACATAGACAGTAAGATGAGTCAGTCTTATTGTACTTAAGTCAGCATTCCGCATTTGTATTTAACTCCGATGCAATTTCTGTGTTTCATCGTCAATAAGAAGGTCCAAGGAATACAGTAAACATGAAGTGAAGCATCGGAATCTGAAACTGGTCTCACAGGAAAGGTTAGAAACATAGACAGTTAGAAGAGTCAGTCATCTTGTACTTAAGTCGGCTTTGTGCCTTTTGTATTTAATTCCGATGCAATTTCTGTGTTTCATCGTCAATATGAAGGTCCAAGGCATACAGTAAACCTGAGGTGAGGCATCGGAATCTAAAACTGATCTCACAGGAAAGGTTCCAATCATAGAATGTAAGATGAGTCAGTTCTTGTGTACTTAAGTAGGCATTGTGCCTTTTGCGATTAATTCCGATCAATTTTTGTGTTTCATCGTCAATAAGAAGGTATACGGGATACAGTAAACCTGAGGTGAAGCATCATATTCTAAAACTGGTCTCACTGGAAAGGTTCAAAGCATAGACAGTAAGAAGAGTCAGTCTTCTTGTACTTAAGACGTCAGTGTGCCTTTTGTATTACATTCAGATGCAATTTCTGTGTTTTATCGTCAATAAGAAGGTCCAAGGTATCCAGTAAACCTGAAGTGAAGCATCGAAATCTAAAACTTGTCTCACAGGAAAGGTTCAAAACATACACAGTAAGAAGAGTCAGTGTTCTTGTACTTAAGTCGGCATTCCGCCTTTTGTCTTTGATTCCGATGCAATTTCTGTGTTTCATCAACAATAAGATGGTCCAAGGAATACAGTAAACCAGAAGTGAAGCATCGGAATCTGAAACTGGTCTCACAGGAACGGTTAGAATCATAGACAGTAACAAGAGTCAGTCATCTTGTACTTAAGTCGGCTTTTGAATTTTGTATTTAATTCCGATGCAACTTCTGTGTTTCATCGTCAATAAGAAGGTCCAAGGGATACAGTATACCTGAAGTGAAGCATCGGAATCTAAAACTGGTCTCACAGGAAAGATACAAAACATAGACAGTAAGAAGAGTTAGTCTTCTTGTACTTAAGTCGGCATGCTGCCTTTAGTATTTAATTCCGATGCAATTTCTGTTTTTCATCGTCAATAAGAAGGTCCAAGGGATACAGGTAACCTGAAGTGAAGGATCGATATCTGATACTGGTCTCACAGGAAAGGCTAAAATCATAGAATGTTAGAAGAGTCAATCCTCTTGTACTTAAGTCGGCATTGTGCCTTTTGTATTTAATTCCGATGCAATTTCTCTGTTTCATCGTCAAAAAGAAGGTCCAATGGATACATTAAACCTGAAGCAAAGCATCGTAATCTATAACTGGTCTCACTGGTAAGGCTCAGAACATAGACAGTAAGAAGAGTAACACATCTTGTACTTAAGTCGGCATAGTGCCCTTTGTATTTAATTCCGATGCAATTTCTGTGTTTCACTGTCAAAAAGAAGGTCCGAGGGATACAGTACACCTGAAGTGAAGCATCGGAATCTAAAACTGGTCCCACAGGAAAGGTTCAAAACAAAGACTGTAAGAAGAGTCAGTCTTCTTGTACTTCAGTCGGCATTTTGCCTTTTGTATTTAATTCCGATGCAATTTCTGTGTTTCATCGTCAATACGAAGGTCCAAGGGATACAGTAAACCTGACGTGAAGCATCGATATCTAAAACTGGTCTCACAGGAAAGGCTAAAATCATAGAATGTACGAAGACACAGTCCTCTTTTACTTAAGTCGGCATTGTGCCTTTTGTATTTAATTCCGATGCAATTTCTGTGCTTCATCGTCAAAAAGAAGGTCCAAGGGATACAGTAAACCTGAAGTGAAGCATCGGAATCTAAAACTGGTCTCACAGGAGAGGTTCAAAACGAAGTCACTAAGAAGAGTCAGACATCTTGTGCTTAATTCGGGATTATGCCATTTTTATTTTATTCCGATGCAGTTACGTGTTTCATGCCAATAAGAAGGTCCAAGGGATACAGTAAACCAGAAGTGAACCATCGGAATCTAAAACTGGTCTCACAGGAATGGTTCAAAACATAGACAGTAAGAAGAGTCAGTCCTCTTGTACTTCAGTCGGCAATGTGCTTTTTGCATTTAATTCCGATGCAATTTCAGTGTTTCATCGTCGATATGAAGCTTCAAGGGATACAGTAAACCTGAAGTGAAGCATCGGAATCGAAAACTGGTCTCACAGGAAAGGTTCAAAGCATACACAGTGAGAATAGTCAGTCTTCTTGTACTTAAGCCGGCATTGTGATTTTTGCATTTAATTCCGATGCAATTTCTGTGTTTCATCGTCAATTAGAAGGTCCAAGGGATACAGTAAACCTGTAGTGAAGCATCGATATCTAAATCTGGTGTTACAGGATAGGTTCAAATCATAGAAAGTAAGAAGAGTCAGTCCTCTTGTACTTAAGTCGGCATTGTGCCTTATGAATTTAATTCCGATGCAATTTCTGTGTTTCATCGTCAATAAGAAGATCTAACTGATACAGTAAACCTATGGTGAAGCATCGGATTAAAAAACTGGTCTCACACGAAAGGTTCAAATCGTAGACAGTAAGAAGAGTCAGTCTTCTTGTACTTAAGTCAGCATGGTGCCTTTTGTATCAAATTCCGATGCAATTTCTGTGTTTCATCGTCAAAAAGAAGGTCCAAGGGATACGGTAAACCTGAAGTGAAGCATCGGAATCTAAAACTGGTCTCACAGGAAAGATACAAAACATAGACAGTAAGAAGAGTTAGTCTTCTTGTACTTAAGTCGGCATTCTGCCTTTCGTATTTAATTCCGATGCAATTTCTGTGTCTCATCGTCAATAAGAAGGTCCAATGGATTCAGGTAACCTGAAGTGAAGCATCGATATCTGAAACAGGTCCCACAGGAAAGGCTAAAATCATAGAATGTTAGAAGAGTCAATCCTCTTGTACTTAAGTCGGCATTGTGCCTTTTGTATTTAATTCCGATGCAATTTCTCGGTCTCCTCGTCAATAAGAAGGTCCAATGGATACATTAAACCTGAAGCGAAGCATCGGAATCTAAAACTGGTCTCACTGGAATAGCTCAAATCATAGACAGTAAGAAGAGTCACACTTCTTGTACTTAAGTCGGCACTGTGCCCTTTGTATTTAATTCCGATGCAATTTCTGTGTTTCATTGTCAAAGAGAAGGTCCGAGGGATACGGTAAACCTGAAGTGAAGCATCGGAATCTAAAACTGGTCTCACAGGAAAGGTTCAGAACACAAACTGTAAGAAGAGTCAGTCTTCTTGTACTTACGTCGTCATTTTGCCTTTTGTAATTAATTCTTATGCAATTTCTGTGTTTCATCGTCAATACGAAGGTCCAAGGGATACAGTAAACCTGACGTGAAGCTTCGATATCTAAACCTGGTCTCACAGGAAAGGCTAAAATCATAGAATGTACGAAGAGACAGTCCTCTTTTACTTAAGTCGGCATTGTGCCTTTTGTATTTAATTCCGATGCAATTTCTGTGTTTCATCGTCAAAAAGAAGGTCCAAGGGATACAGTAAACCTGAAGTGAAGCATCGGAACCTAAAACTGGTCTCACAGGAGAGGTTAAAAACGAAGTCAATAAGAAGAGTCAGACATCGTGTACTTAAGTCGGGATTGTGCCATTTTTGTTTAATTATAATGCAGTTACGTGTTTCATCGTCAATAAGAATGTTCAAGCGATACAGTAAACCAGAAGTGAACTATCGGTATCTAAAACTGGTCTCACAGGAATGGTTCAAAACATAGACAGTAAGAAGAGTCAGTCTTCTTGTACTTCAGTCGGCAATGTGATTTTTGCATTTAATTCCGATGCAATTTCAGTGTTTCATCGTCGATATGAAGCTTCAAGGGATACAGTAAACCTGAAGTGAAGCATCGGAATCGAAAACTGGTCTCACAGGAAAGGTTCAAAGCATACACAGTGAGAATAGTCAGTCTTCTTGTACTTAAGCCGGCATTGTGATTTTTGTATTTAATTCCGATGCAATTTCTGTGTTTCATCGTCAATTAGAAGGTCCAAGGGATACAGTAAACCTGAAGTGAAGCATCGATATCTAAATCTGGTGTTACAGGAAAGGTTCAAATCATAGAAAGTAAGAAGAGTCAGTCCTCTTGTACTTAAGTCGGCATTGTGCCTTTTGCATATATATCTGATGCAATTTCAGTGTTTCATCGTCAATAAGGTCCATGGGATTCAGTAAACCGGCAGTGAAGCATCGGAATCTGAAACTGGTCTCACAGGAAATGTTTAAACCATAGACAGTAAGAGGAGTCAGTCTTCTTGTACTTATGTCAGCATTGAGCATTTTGTATTTAATTCCGATGTAATTTCTGTGTTTCATCATCACTTAGAAGGTCCAAATTATACAGTAAACCTGAAGTGAAGTATCGGAATCTAAAACTGGTCTAACAGGAAAGGTTCAAATCATAGACAGTAAGAAAAGTCTGTCTTCTTGTACTTATGTCGGCATTGTGCCTTATGTATTTAATTCCGATGATATTTCTGTGTTTCATCGTCAATAAGAAGATCTAACTGATACAGTAAACCAATGGTGAAGCATCGGAATCAAAAACTGGTCTCACACGAAAGGTTCAAATCATAGACAGTAAGAAGAGTGAGTCTTCTTGTACTTAAGTCGGCATTGTGCCATTTGTATTAAATTCCGATGCAATATCTGTGTTTCATCGTCCATAAAAAGGTCCAAGGGATACAGTAAACCTGAAGTGAAGCATCGATATCTAAAACTGGTCCCACAGGAGAGGCTAATATCATACAATGTAAGAAGAGTCAGACCTCTTGTACTTAAGTCGGCATTGTGCTTCTTGTATGTAATTCCAATGCCATTACTGTGTTTCATCGTCAACAAGAAGGTCCAAGGGATACAGTGAACCTGAAGTGAAGCATCGGAATCTAAAACTGGTGTCACAGGAAAGATTCAAAACATAGACTGTAAGAAGAGTCAGTCTTTTTGTACTTCAATCGGCATTGTGCCTTTTGTATGTAATTCCGATGCAATGTCTGTGTTCATCGACAATAAGAAGGTCCAAGGGATACAATAAACCTGAAGTGAAGCATCGATATCTAAAACTGGTCTCACAGGAAAGGCTAAAATCATAGAATGTAAGAAGATGCAGACCTCTTGTACTTAAATCGGCATTGTGCCTCTTGTATGTAATTCCAACGCCATTACTGTCTTTCATCGTCAACAAGAAGGCCCAAGGGATACAGTAAACCTGAAGTTAAGCATCGGAATCTAAAACTGGTCTCACAGGAGAGGTTCTAAGCATAGACAGTAAGAAGAGTCAGACATCTTGTACTTAAGTCGGGATTGTGCCATTTGTATTTAATTCCGATGCAGTTACGTGTTTCATCGTCAATAAGAAGGACCAAGGGATACAGTAAACAACAAGTGAACCATCGGAATCAAAAACCTTTTCTCACAGGAGAGGTTTGAAACATAGGATATCAAAAGAGTCACTCCTCTCCTACTTAAGTCGCATTTGTGCCTTTTATATTTAATTCCGATGCAATTTCTGTGCTTCATCGTCAATACGCAGGTCCAAGGGATACAGTAAACCTCAAGTGAAGCATCGGAATCTAAAACTGGTCTCACAGGAAAGGTTCACAACATAGACAGTAAAAAGTGTCAGTCTTCTTGTACTTAAGTCGGCATTGTGCCTTTTTTATTTAATTCCGATGCAATTTCTGAGTTTCATCGTCAATAAGAAGGTCCAAGGGATACAGTAAACCTGAAGTGAAGCATCAGAATCTAAAACTGGTCTCACAGGAAAGGTTCAAATCATAGACAGTAAGAAGAATCAGTCTTCTTGTACTTAAGTTATCATTTTGAGTTTTGAATTTAATTCCGATCCACTTCCTGTGTCTCATCGTCAATAAGAAGGTATAAGGGATACAGTAAACCAGAAGTGAAGCATCGGAATCTAAAACTGGTCTCACAGGAAAGGTTCAAATCTTAGAAAGTAAGAAGAGTCAGTCCTCTTTTACTTAAGTCGGCACTGTGCCTTTTGCATTTATATCCGATGCAATTTCAGTGTTTCATCGTCAATAAGAAGGTCCAAGGGATACAGTAAACCGGCAGTGAAGCATCGGAATCTAAAACTGGTCTAACAGGAAAGGTTCAAAACATAGACAGTAAGAAGAGTCAGTCTTCTTGTACTTAAGTCGGCATTGTGCCTTTTGTATTTAATTCCGATGCAATTTCTGTGCTTCATCGTCAATATGAAGATCCAAAGGATTTAGTAAACCTGAAGTGAAGCATCGGAATCAAAACTGGTCTCACAGGATAGGTTCAAATCATTGAATGTAAGAAGAGTCAGTACTCTTGTCCTTAAGGTGGCATTGTGCCTTTTGTATCTATTTCCGATGCTATTTCTGTGTTTCATCGTCAATAAGAAGGTCCAAGGGATACATGAAACCTGAAATGAAGCATCGGAATCTAAAACTGGTCTCACAGGAAAGGTCCACAATATAGACCGAAAGAAGAGTCAGTCTTCTTGTACTTAAGTCGCCATTGTACCTCTTGTATTTAATTCCGTTGCAATTTCTGTGCTACATCGTCAATACGAAGGTCCAAGGAACACAGTAAACCTGAAGTGAAGCACCGGAATGTAAAACTGGTCTCACAGGAAAGGTTCACAACGTAGACAGTAAAAAGAGTCAGTCTTCTTGTACTTAAGTCGGCATTGTGAGTTTTGTATTTAATTCCGATGCAATTTCTGTGTTTCATCGTCAGTAAGCAGGTCCAAGCGATACAGTAAACCTCAAGTGAAGCATCGGAATCTAAAACTGGTCTCACAGGAAAGGTTCATATCATAGAATGTAAGAAGAGTAATTCCAATTGTACTTATGTCGGCATCGTGCGTTTTGTATTTAATTCAGATGCAATTTCTGTGTTTCATCGTCAATTAGAAGGTCCAAGGGATACAGTAAACCTTAAATGAAGCATCGGAATCGAAAACTAGTCTCGTAGGGAAAGGTTCAAATCATAGAATGTAAGAAGAGACAGTCCTCTTGTACTTAAGTCGGCATTGTGCATTTAGTATTAAATTGCGATGCCATTTCTGTGTTTTATCGTCAATAATAAGGTCCAAGGGATACAGTAAACTTGAAGTAAAGCTTCGAAATCTAAAACTGGTCTCACAGGAAAGGCTCAAATCATAGACAGTAAGAAGAGTCAGTCTTCTTGTTTTTAAGTGGGCATTGTGCCATTTGTATTTAATTCCGACGCAATTTCTGTGTTTCTTCGTCCACAAGAAGGTCCAAGGGATACAGTAAACCTGAAGTAAAGCATCGGAATCTAAAACTGGTCTCACAGGAAGGGTTCAAATCATAGACGGTAAGAAGAGTCAGTCTTCATGTACTTAAATCGGCATTGTGCCCTTTGTATTTAATTCCGGTGCAATTTCTGTGTTTCATCGTCAACAAGAAGGTCCAAGGGATACAGTGAACGTGAAATGAGGTATAGGAATCTGAATCTGGTCTCACAGGAAAGGTTCAAATCATAGACAGTAAGATGTGTCAGTCTTCTTGTACTTCAGTTGGCATTGTGCCTTTTGTAATTAATTCCGATGTAATTTCTGTGTTTCATCGTCAATAAGAAGGTCCAAGGGATACAGTAAGCCTGAAGTGAAGCATTGGTATCAAAACTGGTCTCACAGGAAAGGTTCAAAACATTGACAGTAAGAAGAGTCAGTCTTCTTGTACTTAAGTCGGCATTGTGCATTTTGTATTTTGTTCCGATGCAGTTTCTATGTTTCATCGTCAATAAGAAAGTCCAAGGGATACAGTAAACTAGAAATGTAGCATAGGAATCTAATACTGGTCTCACAGGAAAGGTTCAAAACATAGACTGTAAGAAGAGTCAGTCTACTTGTACTTATGTCAGCATTGTGCATTTTGTCTTTAATTCCGATGCAATTTCTGTGTTTCATCGTCAATAAGAAGGTCCAAGGGATACAGTAAACCTGAAGTGAAACACCGGAAACTAAAACTTGTGTCACAGGAAAGTTTCAAAGCTTAGACAGTAGGAGGAGTCAGTCTTCTTGTACTTAAGTCGGCATTGTGCCTTTTATATTTAATTCCGATGCATTTTCTGTGTTTCATCGTCAATAAGAAGGTCCAAGGGATACAGTAAACCTGATATGAAGCATAGGAATCTAAAACTGGTCTCACACTAATGGTTCAAATCATAGATAGTAAGAAGACTCAGTCTTCTTGTACTTAAGTCGGCATTGTGCTTTTTGTATTTAATTCCAACGCAATTTCTGTGTTTCATCGTCAGTCAGTAGGTCCAAGGGAAACCGGCAACCTGAAGAGAAGCATCGTAATCTAAAACAGGTCTCACAGGAAATGTTCAAAACATCGACTGTAAGAAGAGTCAGTCTTCTTGTACTTAAATCGGCATTGTGCCTTTTGTATATAATTCCGATGCTATTTCTGTGTTTCATCGTCAATAAGATTACAGTAAACCTGAAGTTAAGCATCGGAAACTAAAACTGGTCTCACAGGAAAGGATCACAACATAGGCAGTATAAAGAGTCAGTCTTCTTGTACTTAAGTCAGCATTGTGAGTTTTGTATTTAATTCCGATGCAATTTCTGTTTTTCGTCGTCAAAAAGAAGGTCCATGGTATACAGTAAACCTGAAGTGAAGCATCGATATCTAAAACTGATTTCAGCGGAAAGGCTCAAATCGTAGAATGTAAGAAGAGTCATTCCTATTGTACTTATGTCGGCATTGTGCCTTTTGTATTTAATACCGATGCAATTTCTGCGTTTCATCGTCAATAAGAAGGTCCACGAAATACAGTAAACCAGAAATGAAGCATCGGAAACTAAAACTGGTCTCACTGGAAAGGTTCAAAGGATATACAGTAAGAAGAGTCAATCTTCTTGTACTTAAGTCGGCAGTGTCCCTATTGTATTTAATTCCGATGCTATTTATGTGTTTCATCGTCAATATGTAGGTCCAAGGGATACAGTAGACATGAAGTGTAGCATCGGAAGCTAAAACTTGTGTCACAGGAAAGGTTCAATACATAGACAGTAACAAGAGTCAGTCTTCTTCTACTTAAGTCGGCATTGTGCCTTTTGTATTTATTTCCGATATAATTTCTGTGTTGCATCGTCAGTAAGCTGGTCCAAGCGATACAGTAAACCTGAAGTGAAGCATCGGAATCTAAAACTGGTCTCACAGGAAAGGTTCATATCAAAGAATGTAAGAAGAGTCAGTCCTCTTGTACCTAAGTCGGCATTGTGCCTTTTGTATTAAATTCCGATGCAATTTCTGTGTTTTATCGTCAATAAAAAGGTCCAAGGGATACAGTAAACCGGAAATAAAGCATAGGAATATAACACTGGTCTCACAGGAAAGGTTCAAGTCATAGACAGTAAGAAGACTCAGTCTTCTTGTACTTAAGTCGGCATTGTGCGTTTTGTATTTAATTCCGAGCAATTTCTGTGTTTCTTCGTCAATATGAAGATCCAAAGGATACAGTAAACCTGAAGTGAAGCATCGGAATCAAAACTGGTCTCACAGGAAAAGTTCAAATTGTAGACAGTAAGAAGAGTCAGCCTTCTTGTACTTAAGTCGGCATCGTGCGTTTTGTATTTACTTACGATGCAATTTCTGTGTATCATCTTCAATAAGAAGGTCCAAGGGATACAGTAAACCTGAAGTGACGCATCGATATCTAAAACTGGTGCCGCAGCAAAGGCTCGAATCATAGACAGTAAGAAGAGTCAGACTTATTGTACTTATGTCAGCATTGTGCCTTTTGTGTTTAATTCCGATGCAATTTCTGTGTTTCATCGTCAATAAGAAGGTCCAAGGAATACATCAAACCTGAATTGAAGCATCGGAAACTAAAACTTGTGTCACAGGAAAGGTTCAAAGATAGACTGTAAGAAGAGTCGGTCTTCTTGTACTTAAGTCGGCATTGTGCATTTTATATTTAATTCCGATGAAATTTCTGTGTTTTGTCGTCAATAATAAGGTCCAGGGGATACATGAAACCTGAAATGGAGCATCGGAATCTAAAACTGGTCTCACAGGAGAGGTTCAAAATGTAGACCGTAAGAAAAGTCAGTCTTCTTGTACTTAAGTCGGCATTGTGCCATTTTTATATAATTCCGATGCAATATCTGTGTTACATCGTCATTATGAAGGTCCAAGGGATACAGTAAACCTGAATTGAAGCATCGGAATCTAGAACTGGTCTCATAGGAAAGGTTCAAATTAATGAATGTAAGAAGAGTCAGTCCTCTTGTACTTAAGGCGGCATTGTGCTTATTGTATTTAATTCCGATGCAATTTTCGGGTTTTATCATCAATAAGAAGGTCCAAGGGATACAGTAAACCTGAAGTGAAGCATCGGACTCTAAAACTGGTCTCAAAGGACAGGTTCATAACATAGACAGTAAAAAGAGTCAGTTTTCTTGCTTTTAAGTGGGCATTGTGCCTTTTGTATGTAATTCCGACGCAATCTATGTGTTTCATCGTCAATAAGAAAGTCCAAGGGATACCGTGAACCTGAAGTGAAACATCGGAATCTAAAACTGGTCTCACAGGAAACTTTCAATGCATATATAGTATGAAGAGTCAGTCTTCCTGTACTTAAATCGGCATTGTGCTTTTGTATTAAATTCCGATGCAATATCTGTGTTTTATCTTCAAAAAAAAGGTCCAAGGCGTGCAGTAAATTTGAAGTAGAACTTCGAAATCTAAAATTGGTCTCACAGGAAAGGTTCAAAACATAGACAGTAAGAAGAGTCAGTCTTCTTCTACTTCACTCGGCAGTGTGCCTTTTGTATTTAATTCCGATGCAATTTATGTGTTCCATCGTTAATAAGACGGTCCAAGGGATACAGTAAACCTTAGGTGAAGCATCGGAAACTAAAACTGATCTCACAGGAAAGGTTCAAAACATAGACAGTAAGAAGGGTCAACCTTCTTGTAATTAAGTCGGCATTGTGCCTTTTGTATTTCATTCCGATGCATTTTCTGTGTTTCATTGTCAATAAGAAGGTCCAAGGGATACAGTAAACCTGAAGTAAAACATCGGAATCTAAAACTGGTCACACAGGAAAGGTTCAAAACATAGATGGTAAGAAGAGTCAGTCTTCTTGTTTTTAAGTGGGCATTGTGCATATTTTGTATTTATTTCCGACACAATTTCTGTGTTTCATCGCCAATAAGATAGTCCAAGGGATACGGTAAACCTGAAGTGAAGAATCGGAATCAAAACTTGTCTCACAGGAATGGTTCAGAACATAGACAGTAAGAAGAGTCAGTCTCCTTGTACTAAAGTCGGCATTGTGCCTTTTGTATTTTATTCCGACGCAATGTCTGTGTTTCATCGTCAATAAGAAGGTGCAAGGGATACAGTAAAGCTAAAGTGAAGCATCGTAATCTAAAACTGGTCTCACAGGACAGGTTCAAATCATAGAATGTAAGAAGAGTCAGTCCTCTTTTACTTCAGTTGGCATTGTGCCTTTTGTATTTAATTCCGATGCAATTTCTGTGTTTCATCGTCAATAAGAAGGTCCAAGGGATACAGTAACCCTAAAGTGAAGCATCGGTATCTAAAACTGGTCTCACAGGAAACTTTCAAATCATAGACAGCAAGAATACTCTGTCCTCTTGTACTTAAGTCGGCATTCTGCCTTTTGTATTTAATTCCGATGCAATTTCTGTGTTTCATCGACAATAAGCAGGTCCAAGGGATACAGTAAACCTGAAGTGAAGCACCGTAATCTAAAACTGGTCTCACAGGAAAGGTTCAAATCATAGACAGTAAGAAAGGTCAGTCATCTTGTACTAAAGTCGGCATTGTGCCTTTTGTATTTTACGCCGATGCAATTTTTGTGTTTCATCGTCAAAAACAAGGTCCAAGGGATACATTAAACAGGAAGTGAAGCTACGATTTCTAAATCAGGTCTCACATGAAGGGTTCATAACATAGACAGTATAAAAAGTCAAGTCTTCTTGTACCTAAGTGGGCATTGTGCCTTTTGTATTTAATTCCGATTCAATTTCTAAGTTTCATCGTCAATAAGAAGGTCCAAGGGATACAGTAACCCTAAAGTGAAGCATCGGAATCTAAAACTGGTCTCACAGGATACTTTCAAAGCATAGACAGTAAGAGGAGGCAGTCTTCTTGTACTTAAGTCGGCATTGTGCGTTTTGTATTTAATTCCGAGGCACTTTCTGTGTTTCATCGTCATTAAGAAGGTTCAAGGGACACAATAAACCTGAAATGAAGCATCGGAATCTAAAGCTGGTCTCACAGGAAAGATTCAAATAATAGAATGTAAGTAGAGTCAGTCCTCTTGTACTTAAGTCGGCATTGTGCCTTTTGCATTTAGTTCCGATGCAATTTCTGTGTTTTATCGTCAATATGAAGGTCCAAGGGATACAGTAAACCTGAAGTAAACATCGGAATCTGAAACTGGTATCACAGGAAAGTTTAAAAACATAGACAGTAAGAAGAGTCAGTCTTCATGTACTTAAGTCGGCATTGTGCCCTTTGTATTTAATTCTGGTGCAATTTCTGTGTTCCTTTGTCACTAAGATGGTCCAAGGGATACAGTAAACCTGAAATGAAGCATAGGAATCTGAAACTGGTCTAACAGGAAAGGTTCAAATCATAGACAGTAAGAAGTGTCAGTCTTCTTGTACTTCAGTCGGCATTGTGCCTTTTGTATTTAATTCCGATGTAATTTCTGTGTTTCATCGACAATAAGAAGGTCCAAGGGATACAGTAAACCTGAAGTGAAGCTTCGGAATCAAAACTGGTCTCTTAGGTAAGGTTCAAAGCATAGACAGTAAGAAGAGTCAGTCTTCGTGTACTTAAGTCGGCATTTTCCATTTTGTATTTAATTCCGATGCAATTTCTGTGTTTTATCGTCAATAAGAAGGTCCAAGGGAGACAGTAAACCAGGAATGAAGCATCAGAAACTAAAACTGTCTCACAGGAAAGGTTCAAATCATAGACAGTAAGAAGAGTCAGTCTTCTTGTACTTAAGTCTTCATTTTGATTTTGTATTTAATTCCGATGCAATTTCTGTGTTTCATCGTCAGTAAGAAGATCCAAGGGATACAGTAAACCTGAAGTAAAGCATAGGAATCTAAAACTCTTCTCACAGTAAAGATTCAAAATATAGACAGTAAGAAGAGTCAGTCTTCATGTACTTAAGTCGGCATTGTGCATTTTGTATTTAATTCCGATGCAATTTCTGTGTTTCACCGTCAATAAGAAGGCCCAAAGGGATACAGTAAACCAGAAATGAAGCATCGGAAACTAAAACTGGTCTCACAGGAAAGGTTCAAATCAGAGACAGTAAGAACAGTCAGTCTTCTTGTACTTAAGTCTTCAGTGTGCCTTTTGTTTTTAATTCCGATGCAATTTATGCGTTTCATCGTTAATAAGAAGGTCCAAGGGTTATAGTAAACCTTAGGTGAAGCATCGGAAACTAAAACTGGTCTCACAGGTAAGGTTCAAAACATAGACAGTAAGAAGAGTCAGTCTTCTTGTACTTAAGTCGCCATTGTGCCTTTTGTATTTAATTCCGATACAATTTCTGGGTTTCATCGTCAATAATAAAGTCCAAGGGATACGGTAAACCTGATGTGAAGCATCGGAATCAAGACTGGTCTCACAGGAATGGTTCAAAACGCAGATAGTAAGAAGAGTCAGTCTTCTTGTACTAAAGTCGGCATTGTGCCTTTTGTATTTTATTCCGATGCAAGTTCTGTGTTTCATCGTCAATAAGAAGATTCAAGGGATACAGTAAACCTGCAATGAAGCATAAGAATCTAAAACTGGTCTCACAGGAAAGGTTCAAATCATAGACAGTATGAAGAGTCAGTCTTCTCGTACTTAAATCGGCATTGTGCCTTTTGTACTTAATTCCGATGTAATTTCTGTGTTTCATCGTCAATAGGAATACAGATACAGTAAACCTGAAGTGAAGCATCGGAATCTAAAACTGGTCTCACAGGAAAGGTTCATATCATAGAATGTAAGAAGAGTCAGTCCTCTTCTACCTAAGTCGGAATTGTGCCTTTTGTATTAAATTCCGATGCAATTTCTGTGTTTTATCGTCAATAAGCAGGTCCAAGGGATACAGTAAACCTGAAGTGAAGCATCGGAATCTAAAACTGGCTCACAGGAAAGGTACAAATCAATGAATGTAAGAAGAGTCAGTCCTCTTGTACTTAAGCCGGCATTGTGCTTATTGTATTTAAATTCCGATGCAATTTCTAGGTTTTATCGTCAATAAGAAGGTCCAAGGGATACAGTAAACCTGAAGTGAAGCATTGGAATCTAACTGGTCTTACAGGAAAGGTTCAAAACGTGGACAGTAAGGAGAGTCAGTCTTCTTGTACTTAAGTTGGCATTGTGCATTTTGTATTTAATGCCGATGAAATTTCTGTGTTTCATCGCCAATAAGAAGGTCCAAAGGATACAGTAAAGCAGAAATGAAGCATCGGAAACTAAAACTGGTCCCAGGGGAAAGGTTCAGAACATAGACAGTACGAAGAGTCAGTCTTCATGTGATTAAGTAAGCATTGTGCGTTTTGTGTTTAATTCCGAGGAAATTTCTGTGTTTCATCGTTAATAAGAATGTCCAAGGGATACAGTAAACTAGAAACGAAGCACAGGAATCTAAAACTGGTCTCACAGGAAAGGTTCAAATCATAGAATGTAAGAAGGGTCAGTCCTCTTGTACTTAAGCCTACATTGTGCCTTTTTGTATTTAATTTCGATGCAATATCAGTGTTTCATCGTCAATAAGGTGGTCCAAGGGATACAGTAAACCTGAAGTAAAGCATCGGAATCTAAAACTGGTCTCACTGAAAAGGATCAAACCATAGTCAGCAAGAAGAGTCAGTCTTCTTGTATTTACATCGTCATTGTGCATTTTGTATTTAGTTCCGATGCAATTTCTATGTTTCATCGTCAATAAGAAAGTCCAAGGGATACAGTAAACTAGACATGAAGCATAGGAATATAATACTGGTCTCACAGGAAAGGTTAAAAATATAGACAGTAATAAGTCTCAGTCTTCTTATACTTAGGTCGGCATTGTGCCATATGTATTTAATTCCGATGCAATTTCTGGATTTCATCGTCAATATGAAGATCCAAGGGATACAGTAAACCTGAAGTGGAGCATCTGAATCAAAACTGGTCTCACAGGAAAGGTTCAAAACATAGACTGTAAGAAGAGTCAGTCTTCTTGTACTTAAGTCGGCATTGTGTCTTTTGCATATAATTCCGATGCAATTTCTGTGTTTCATCGTCAATAAGCAGGTCAAGCGATACAGTAAGCCTGAAGTGAAGCATCGGAATCTAAAACTGGTCTCACAGGAAAGGTTCAAATCATAGAATGTAAGAAGAGTCAGTCCTCTTGTACTTAAGTCGGCATTGTGTCTTTTGTATTAAATTCGGATGCAATTTCTGCGTTTCATCGTCAACAATGGGGTCCAAGGAATACAGTAAACTCAAAACATAGACAGTAAGAAGAGTCAGTCTTCTTGCTTTTAAGTGGTCATTGTGCCTTTTGTATTTAAATCCGACGCAATTTCTGTGTTTCATCATCAACAAGAAAGTCCAAGGGATACAGTAAACCCGAAGTAAAGCATCGGAATCAAAACTGGTCTCACAGGAATGGTTCAAAACATAGACACTAGAAGAGTCAGTCTTCTTGTACTTAAGTCGGCATTGTGCCTTTTATATTTAATTCCGATGCATTTTCTGTGTTTCATCGTCAATAAGAAGGTCCAAGGCATTCAGTAAAAGTGATATGAAGCATAGGAATCTAAAACTGGTATCACACTAAAGGTTCAAATCATAGATAGTAAGAAGACTCAGTCTTCTTGTACTTAAGTCGGCATTGTGCTTTTTGTATTTAATTCCAACGCAATTTCTGTGTTTCATCGTCAGTCAGTAGGTCCAAGGGAAACAGGAAACCTGAAGAGAAGCATCGTAATCTAAAACAGGTCTCACAGGAAATGTTCAAAACATCGACTGTAAGAAGAGTCAGTCTTCTTGTACTTAAATCGAAATTGTGCCTTTTGTATATAATTCCGATGCTATTTCTATGTTTCATCGTCAATAAGAATACAGTAAACCTGAAGTTAAGCATCGGAAACTAAAACTGGTCTCACAGGAAAGGATCACAACATAGGCAGTAAAAAGAGTCAGTCTTCTTGTACTTAAGTCAGCATTGTGAGTTTTGTATTTAATTCTGATGCAATTTCTGTGTTTCGTCGTCAAAAAGAAGGGCCATGGTATACAGAAAACCTGAAGTGAAGCATCGATATCTAAAACTGATTTCAGCGGAAAGGCACAAATCGTAGAATGTAAGAAGAGTCATTCCTATTGTACTTATGTCGGCATTGTGCCTTTTGTATTTAATACCGATGCAATTTCTGCGTTTCATCGTCAATAAGAAGGTCCACGGGATACAGTAAACCAGAAATGAAGCATCGGAAACTAAAAGTGGTCTCACAGGAAAGGTTCAAAGGATACACAGTAAGAAGAGTCAATCTTCTTGTACTTAAGTTGGCATTGTGCCTTCTGTATTAAATTCCAATGCAATTTCTGTGTATTATCGTCAATAAAAAGGTCCAAGGGATACAGTAAACCTGAAGTAAAACTTCGGAATCTAAAACTGGTCTCACAGGAAAGGTTCGAAACATAGACAGTAAGAAGAGTCAGTCTTCTTGTTTTTAAGCGGACATTGGGCCTTTTGTATTTAATTCCGACGCAAATTCTGTGTTTCATCGTCAACAAGAAAGTCCAAGTTATACAGTAAGCCCAAACTAAAGCATCAGATTCAAAACTAATCTCACAGGAATGGTTAAAACATAGACACTAAGAAGAGTCAGTCTTCCTGTTCTTAAGGCGGCATTGTGCCTTTTGTATTTAATTCCGATGCAATTTCTGTATTTCATCGTCAATTAGAAGGACCAAGGGAGGCAGTAAACCGGAAATAAAGCTTAGGAATCTAACACTGGTCTCACAGGAAAGGTTCAAATCATAGACAGTAAGAAGACTCAGTCCTCTTGTACTTAAGTCGGCATTGTGCCTTTTGTATTTCATTCCGAGCAATTTCTGTGTTTCTTCGTCAATATAAAGATCCAAAGGATACAGTAAACCTGAAGTGAAGCATCGGAATCAAAACTGGTCTCACAGGAAAAGTTCAAATCGTAGACAGTAAGAAGAGTCAGCCTTCTTGTACTTAAGTCGGCATCGTGCGTTTTGTATTTACTTCCGATGCAATTTCTGTGTATCATCTTCAATAAGAAGGTCCAAGGGATACAGTAAACCTAAAGTGACGCATCGATATCTAAAACTGGTGCCGCAGCAAAGGCTCGAATCATAGGCAGTAAGAAGAGTCAGACTTATTGTACTTATGTCAGCATTGTGCCTTTTGTATTTAATTCCGATGCAATTTCTGTGTTTCATCGTCAATAAGAAGGTCAAAGGGATACAGTAAAGCTGAGGTGAAGCATCGTAATCTAAAACTGGTCTCACAGGAGAGGTTCAAAATGTAGACCGTAAGAAAAGTCGGTCTTCTTGTACTTAAGTCGGCATTGTGCCATTTTTACATAATTCCGATGCAATATCTGTGTTTAATCGTCATTATGAAGGTCCAAGGGATACAGTAAACCTGAATTGAAGCATCGGAATCTAGAACTGGTCTCATAGGAAAGTTTCAAATCAATGAATGTAAGAAGAGTCAGTCCTCTTGTACTTAAGTCGGCATTGTGCTAATTGAATTTAATTCCCATGCAATTTTCGGATTTTATCATCAATAAGAAGGTCCAAGGGATACAGTAAACCTGAAGTGAAGCATCGGAATCTCAAACTGGTCTCAAATGACTGGTTCAAAACATAGACAGTAAAAAGAGTCAGTCTTCTTGCTTTTAAGTGATCATTGTGCCTTTTGTATGTATATCCGACGCAATCTCTGTGTTTAATCGTCAATAAGAAAATCCAAGGGATACAGTGAACCTGAAGTGATACATCGGAATCTAAAACTGGTCTCACTAAAAAGGATCAAACCATAGTCAGCAAGAAGAGTCATTCTTCTTGTATTTAAATCGGCATTGTGAATTTTGTATTTAATTCCAATGCAATTTCTGTGTTTCATCGTCAATAAGAAGGTACAAGGGATACAGTAAACCTGAAGTGAAGCTTCGGAATCAATACCGGTCTCACAGCTAAGGTTCAAAGTATAGACAGTATGAGGAGTCTGCCTTCATGTACTTAAGTCGGAATTGTGCCTTTTGTACTTAATTCCGATGCAATTTCTGTGTTTCATCGTCAATATGAAGGTCCAAGGCATACAGTAAACCTAAAGTGAAGCATCGGAATCTAAAACTGGTCTCACAGGAAAGGTTCAAATCATAGAATGTAAGAAGGGTCAGTCCTCTTGTACTTAAGCCTACATTGTGCCTTTTTGTATTTAATTTCGATGCAATATCAGTGTTTCATCGTCAATAAGGTGGGCCAAGAAATACAGTAAACCTGAAGTAAAGCATCGGAATCTAAAACTGGTCTCACTGAAAAGGATCAAACCATAGTCAGCAACAAGAGTCAGTCTTCTTGTATTTACATCGTCATTGTGCATTTTGTATTTAGTTCCGATGCAATTTCTATGTTTCATCGTCAATAAGATAGTCCAAGGGATACAGTAAACTAGAAATGTAGCATAGGAATATAATACTGGTCTCACAGGAAAGGTTCAAAATATAGACAGTAATAAGTCTCAGTCTTCTTATACTTAGGTCGGCATTGTGCCATATGTATTTAATTCCGATGCAATTTCTGGATTTCATCGTCAATATGAAGATCCAAGGGATACAGTAAACCTGTAGTGGAGCTTCTGAATCAAAACTGGTCTCACAGGAAAGGTTCAAAACATAGACTGTAAGAAGAGTCAGTCTTCTTCTACTTAAGTCGGCATTGTGCATTTTGTATTTAATTCCGATGAAATTTCTGTGTTTCATCGTCAATAAGAAGGTCCAAGGGATACAGTAAACCTGAAGTGAAACACCGGAGACTAAAACTTGTGTCACAGGAAATCTTCAAAGCATAGACAGTAATAGGAGTCAGTCTTCTTGTACTTAAGTCGGCATTGTGTCTTTTGCATATAATTCCGATGCAATTTCTGCGTTTCATCGTCAACAATGGGGTCCAAGGAATACAGTAAACTCAAAACATAGATAGTAAGAAGAGTCAGTCTTCTTGTTTTTAAGTGGTCATTGTGCCTTTTGTATTTAATTCCGACGCAATTTCTGTGTTTCATCATCAACAAGAAAGTCCAAGGGATACAGTAAACCCGAAGTAAAGCATCGGAATCAAAACTGGTCTCACAGGAATGGTTCAAAACATAGACACTAGAAGAGTCAGTCTTCTTGTACTTAAGTCGGCATTGTGCCTTTTATATTTAATTCCGATGCATTTTCTGTGTTTCATCGTCAATAAGAAGGTACAAGGCATACAGTAAACCTGATATGAAGCATAGGAATCTAAAACTGGTCTCACACTAAAGGTTCAAATCATAGATAGTAAGAAGACTCAGTCTTCTTGTACTTAAGTCGGCATTGTGCTTTTTGTATTTAATTCCAACGCAATTTCTGTGTTTCATCGTCAGTCAGTAGGTCCAAGGGAAACAGGAAACCTGAAGAGAAGCATCGTAATCTAAAACAGGTCTCACAGGAAATGTTCAAAACATCGACTGTAAGAAGAGTCAGTCTTCTTGTACTTAAATCGGAATTGTGCCATTTGTATATAATTCCGATGCTATTTCTATGTTTCATCGTCAATAAAAATACAGTAAACCTGAAGTTAAGCATCGGAAACTAAAACTGGTCTCACAGGAAAGGATCACAACATAGGCAGTAAAAAGAGTCAGTCTTCTTGTACTTAAGTCAGCATTGTGAGTTTTGTATTTAATTCCGACGCAATTTCTGTGTTTCGTCGTCAAAAAGAAGGTCCATGGTATACAGTAAACCTGAAGTGAAGCATCGATATCTAAAACTGATTTCAGCGGAAAGGCTCAAATCGTAGAATGTAAGAAGAGTCATTCCTATTGTACTTATGTCGGCATTGTGCCTTTTGTATTTAATACCGATGCAATTTCTGCGTTTCATCGTCAATAAGAAGGTCCACGGGATACAGTAAACCAGAAATGAAGCATCGGAAACTAAAACTGGTCTCACAGGAAAGGTTCAAATGATACACAGAAAGAAGAGTCAATCTTCTTGTACTTAAGTCGGCAGTGTCCCTTTTGTATTTAATTCCGATGCTATTTATGTGTTTCATCGTCAATATGTAGGTCCAAGGGATACAGTAGACAATAAGTGTAGCATCGGAAACTAAAACTTGTGTCACAGGAAAGGTTCAACACATAGACAGTAACAAGAGTCAGTCTTCTTCTACTTAAGTCGGCATTGTGCCTTTTGTATTTAATTCCGATGCAATTTCTGTGTTTCATCGTCAGTAAGCAGGTCCAAGCGATACAGTAAACCTGAAGTGAAGCATCGGAATCTAAAACTGGTCTCACAGGAAAGGTTCATATCATAGAATGTAAGAAGAGTCAGTCCTCTTGTACTTAAGTCGGCATTGTGCCTTTTGTATTAAATTCCGATACAATTTCTGTGTTTTATCGTCAATAAAAAGGTCCAAGGGATACAGTAAACCTGAAGTAAAACTTCGGAATCTAAAACTGGTCTCACAGGAAAGGTTCGAAACATAGACAGTAAGAAGAGTCAGTCTTCTTGTTTTTAAGCGTACATTGGGCCTTTTGTATTTAATTCCGACGCAAATTCTGTGTTTCATCGTCAACAAGAAAGTCCAAGTTATACAGTAAGCCCGAACTAAAGCATCAGATTCAAAACTAATCTCACAGGAATGGTTAAAACATAGACACTAAGAAGAGTCAGTCTTCTTGTACTTAAGGCGGCATTGTGCCTTTTGTATCTAATTCCGATGCAATTTCTGTGTTTCATCGTCAATTAGAAGGACCAAGGGAGACAGTAAACCGGAAATAAAGCATAGGAATCTAACACTGGTCTCACTAGAAAGGTTCAAATCATAGACAGTAAGAAGACTCAGTCCTCTTGTACTTAAGTCGGCATTGTGCCTTTTGTATTTAATTCCGAGCAATTTCTGTGTCTCTTCGTCAATATAAAGATCCAAAGGATACAGTAAACCTGAAGTGAAGCATCTGAATCAAAACTGGTCTCACAGGAAAAGTTCAAATCGTAGACAGTAAGAAGAGTCAGCCTTCTTGTACTTAAGTCGGCATCGTGCGTTTTGTATTTACTTCCGATTCAATTTCTGTGAATCATCTTCAATAAGAAGGTCCAAGGGATACAGTAAACCTAAAGTGACGCATCGATATCTAAAACTGGTGCCGCAGCAAAGGCTCGAATCATAGACAGTAAGAAGAGTCAGACTTATTGTACTTATGTCAGCATTGTGCCTTTTGTATTTATTTCCGATGCAATTTCTGTGTTTCATCGTCAATAAGAAGCTCAAAGGGATACAGTAGAGCTGAGGTGAAGCATCGTAATCTAAAACTGGTCTCACAGGAAAGGTTCAAATCATAGAATGTACGAAGGGTCCGTCCACTTTTACTTAAGTCGGCATTGTGCCTTTAGAATTTCATTCCGATGCAATTTCTGTGTTTCATCGTCAATAAGAAGGTCCAAGGGATACAGCAGCCCTGAATTGAAGCATCGGAAACTAAAACTTGTGTCACAGGAAAGGTTCAAAACATAGACTGTAAGAAGAGTCGGTCTTCTTGTACTTAAGTCGGCTTTGTGCATTTTATATTTCATTCCGATGAAATTTCTGTGTTTTATCGTCAATAATAAGGTCCAGGGGATACATGAAACCTGAAATGGAGCATCGGAATCTAAAACTGGTCTCACAGGAGAGGTTCAAAATGTAGACCGTAAGAAAAGTCGGTCTTCTTGTACTTAAGTCGGCATTGTGCCATTTTTATATAATTCCGATGCAATATCTGTGTTTCATCGTCATTATGAAGGTCCATGGGATACAGTAAACCTGAATTGAAGCATCGGAATCTAGAACTGGTCTAATAGGAATGGTTCAAATCAATGAATGTAAGAAGAGTCAGTCCTCTTGTACTTAAGTCGACATTGTGCCTTTTGTATTTTATTCCGATGCAATTTCTGTGTTTCATCGTCAATAAGAAGGTCCAAGGGATACAGTAAAGCTGAAGTGAAGCATCGTAATCTAAAACTGGTCTCACAGGACAGGTTCAAATCATAGAATGTAAGAAAAGTCAGTCCTCTTTTACTTAAGTTGGCATTGTGCCATTTGTATTTAATTCCGACGCAATCTCTGTGTTTCATCGTCAATAAGAAAGTCCAAGGTATACAGTGAACCTGAAGTGAAACATCGGAATCTAAAACTGGTCTCACAGGACACTTTCAAATCATATATAGTATGAAGAGTCAGTCTTCCTGTACTTAAATCGGCATTGTGCTTTTGTATTAAATTCCGATGCAATAACTGTGTTTTATCTTCAAAAAAAAGGTCCAAGGCGTGCAGTAAATTTGAAGTAGAGCTTCGAAATCTAAAATTGGTCTCACAGGAAAGGTTGAAAACATAGACAGTAAGAAGAGTCAGTCTTCTTGTACTTCACTCGGCATTGTGCCTTTTGTATTTGCTTCCGATGTAATTTCTGTGTTTCATCGTCAATACGAAGGTCCAAGTGATACAGCTAACCTGAAGTGAAGCATCGCGATCAAAACTGGTCTAACAGGAAAGATTCAAAACATAGACAGTAAGAAGGGTCAACCTTCTTGTAATTAAGTCGGCATTGTGCCTTTTGTATTTCATTCCGATGCATTTTCTGTGTTTCATTGTCAATAAGAAGGTCCTAGGGATACAGTAAACCTGAAGTATAACATCGGAATCTAAAACTGGTCACACAGGTAAGGTTCAAAACATAGACGGTAAGATGAGTCAGTCTTCTTGTTTTTAAGTGGGCATTGTGCCTATTGTATTTTATTCCGACACAATTTCTGTGTTTCATTCGCAATAAGATAGTCCAAGGGATACGGTAAACCTGAAGTGAAGCATCGGAATCAAAACTGGTCTCACAGGAATGGTTCAGAACATAGGCAGAAGGAAGAGTCAGTCTTCTTGTACTATAGTCGGCATTGTGCCTTTTGTATTTTATTCCGATGCAATTTCTGTGTTTCATCGTCAATAAGAAGGTCCAAGGGATACAGTAAAGCTGAAGTGAAGCATCGTAATCTAAAACTGGTCTCACAGGACAGGTTCGAATCATAGAATGTAAGAAAAGTCAGTCCTCTTTTACTTAAGTTGGCATTGTGCCATTTGTATTTAATTCCGATGCAATTTCTGTGTTTCATCGTCAATAAGAATGTCCAAGGGATACAGTAACCCTAAAGTGAAGCATCCGTATCTAAAACTGGTCTCACAGGAAACTTTCAAATCATAGACAGCTAGAAGACTCAGTCCTTTTGTACTTATGTCGGCATTGTGCCTTTTGTATTTAATTCCGATGCAATTTCTGTGTTTCATCGACAATAAGCAGGTCCAAGGGATACAGTAAACCTGAAGTGAAGCACCGTAATCTAAAACTGGTCTCACAGGAAAGGTTCAAATCATAGAAGGTAACAAGAGTCAGTCCTCTTGTAATTAAGTCGGCATTGTGCCTTTTGTATGTAATTCCGATACAATTTCTGTTTTTTATCGTCAATAAGAAGGTCCAAGGGATACAGTAAACCTGAAGTAAAGCATCGGAATCTAAAACTGGTCACACAGGAAAGGTTCAAAACATAGACGGTAAGAAGAGTCAGTCTTCTTGTTTTTAAGTGGGCATTGTGCCTTTTGTGTTTAATTCCGACACAATTTCTGTGTTTCATCGTCAATAAGAAAGTCCAAGGGATACGGTAAACCTGAAATGAAGCATAGGAATCTGAAACTGGCCTCACAGGAAAGGTTCAAATGATACACAGAAAGAAGAGTCAATCTTCTTGTACTTAAGTCGGCAGTGTCCCTTTTGTATTTAATTCCGATGCTATTTATGTGTTTCATCGTCAATATGTAGGTCCAAGGGATACAGTAGACAAGAAGTGTAGCATCGGAAACTAAAACTTGTGTCACAGGAAAGGTTCAATACATAGACAGTAACAAGAGTCAGTCTTCTTCTACTTAAGTCGGCATTGTGTCTTTTGCATATAATTCCGATGCAATTTCTGTGTTTCATCGTCAATAAGCAGTTCAAGCGATACAGTAAGCCTGAAGTGAAGCATCGGAATCTAAAACTGGTCTCACAGGAAAGGTTCAAATCATAGAATGTACGAAGGGTCCGTCCACTTTTACTTAAGTCGGCATTGTGCCTTTAGAATTTCATTCCGATGCAATTTCTGTGTTTCATCGTCAATAAGAAGGTCCAAGGGATACAGCAACCCTGAATTGAAGCATCGGAAACTAAAACTTGTGTCACAGGAAAGGTTCAAAACATAGACTGTAAGAAGAGTCGGTCTTCTTGTACTTAAGTCGGCTTTGTGCATTTTATATTTCATTCCGATGAAATTTCTGTGTTTTATCGTCAATAATAAGGTCCAGGGGATACATGAAACCTGAAATGGAGCATCGGAATCTAAAACTGGTCTCACAGGAGAGGTTCAAAATGTAGATCGTAAGAAAAGTCGGTCTTCTTGTACTTAAGTCGGCATTGTGCCATTTTTATATAATTCCGATGCAATATCTGTGTTTCATCGTCATTATGAAGGTCCATGGGATACAGTAAATCTGATTTGAAGCATCGGAATCTAGAACTGGTCTAATAGGAATGGTTCAAATCAATGAATGTAAGAAGAGTCAGTCCTCTTGTACTTAAGTCGACATTGTGCCTTTTGTATTTTATTCCGATGCAATTTCTGTGTCTCATCGTCAATAAGAAGGTCCAAGGGATACAGTAAAGCTGAAGTGAAGCATCGTAATCTAAAACTGGTCTCACAGGACAGGTTCAAATCATAGAATGTAAGAAAAGTCAGTCCTCTTTTACTTAAGTTGGCATTGTGCCATTTGTATTTAATTCCGACGCAATCTCTGTGTTTCATCGTCAATAAGAAAGTCCAAGGTATACAGTGAACCTGAAGTGAAACATCGGAATCTAAAACTGGTCTCACAGGAAACTTTCAAATCATATATAGTATGAAGAGTCAGTCTTCCTGTACTTAAATCGGCATTGTGCTTTTGTATTAAATTCCGATGCAATAACTGTGTTTTATCTTCAAAAAAAAGGTCCAAGGCGTGCAGTAAATTTGAAGTAGAGCTTCAAAATCTAAAATTGGTCTCACAGGAAAGGTTCAAAACATAGGCAGTAAGAAGAGTCAGTCTTCTTGTACTTCACTCGGCATTGTGCCTTTTGTATTTGCATCCGATGTAATTTCTGTGTTTCATCGTCAATACGAAGGTCCAAGTGATACAGCTAACCTGAAGTGAAGCATCGCGATCAAAACTGGTCTAACAGGAAAGATTCAAAACATAGACAGTAAGAAGGGTCAACCTTCTTGTAATTAAGTCGGCATTGTGCCTTTTGTATTTCATTCCGATGCATTTTCTGTGTTTCATTGTCAATAAGAAGGTCCTAGGGATACAGTAAACCTGAAGTATAACATCGGAATCTAAAACTGGTCACACAGGTAAGGTTCAAAACATAGACGGTAAGATGAGTCAGTCTTCTTGTTTTTAAGTGGGCATTGTGCCTATTGTATTTTATTCCGACACAATTTCTGTGTTTCATCGGCAATAAGATAGTCCAAGGGATACGGTAAACCTGAAGTGAAGCATCGGAATCAAAACTGGTCTCACAGGAATGGTTCAGAACATAGGCAGTAGGAAGAGTCAGTCTTCTTGTACTATAGTCGGCATTGTGCCTTTTGCATTTTATTCCGATGCAATTTCTGTGTTTCATCGTCAACAAGAAGGTCCAAGGGATACAGTAAAGCTGAAGTGAAGCATCGTAATCTAAAACTGGTCTCACAGGACAGGTTCGAATCATAGAATGTAAGAAAAGTCAGTCCTCCTTTACTTAAGTTGGCATTGTGCCATTTGTATTTAATTCCGATGCAATTTCTGTGTTTCATCGTCAATAAGAAGGTCCAAGGGATACAGTAACCCTAAAGTAAAGCATCCGTATCTAAAACTGGTCTCACAGGAAACTTTCAAATCATAGACAGCAAGAAGACTCAGTCCTCTTGTACTTATGTCGGCATTGTGCCTTTTGTATTTAATTCCGATGCAATTTCTGTGTTTCATCGACAATAAGCAGGTCCAAGGGATACAGTAAACCTGAAGTGAAGCACCGTAATCTAAAACTGGTCTCACAGGAAAGGTTCAAATCATAGAAGGTAACAAGAGTCAGTCCTCTTGTAATTAAGTCGGCATTGTGCCTTTTGTATGTAATTCCGATACAATTTCTGTTTTTTATCGTCAATAAGAAGGTCCAAGGGATACAGTAAACCAGAAATGAAGCATCGGAAACTAAAACCGGTCTCACAGGAAAGGTTCAAATGATACACAGAAAGAAGAGTCAATCTTCTTGTACTTAAGTCGGCAGTGTCCCTTTTGTATTTAATTCCGATGCTATTTATGTGTTTCATCGTCAATATGTAGGTCCAAGGGATACAGTAGACAAGAAGTGTAGCATCGGAAACTAAAACTTGTGTCACAGGAAAGGTTCAATACATAGACAGTAACAAGAGTCAGTCTTCTTCTACTTAAGTCGGCATTGTGCCTTTTGTATTTAATTCCGATGCAATTTCTGTGTTTCATCGTCAGTAAGCAGGTCCAAGCGATACAGTAAACCTGAAGTGAAGCATCGGAATCTAAAACTGGTCTCACAGGAAAGGTTCATATCACAGAATGTAAGAAGAGTCAGTCCTCTTGTACTTAAGTCGGCATTGTGCCTTTTGTATTAAATTCCGATGCAATTTCTGTGTTTTATCGTCAATAAAAAGGTCCAAGGGATACAGTAAACCTGAAGTAAAACTTCGGAATCTAAAACTGGTCTCACAGGAAAGGTTCGAAACATAGACAGTAAGAAGAGTCAGTCTTCTTGTTTTTAAGCGGACATTGGGCCTTTTGTATTTAATTCCGACGCAAATTCTGTGTTTCATCGTCAACGAGAAAGTCCAAGTTATACAGTAAGCCCAAACTAAAGCATCAGATTCAAAACTAATCTCACAGGAATGGTTAAAACATAGACACTAAGAAGAGTCAGTCTTCTTGTTCTTAAGGCGGCATTGTGCCTTTTGTATCTAATTCCGATGCAATTTCTGTGTTTCATCGTCAATTAGAAGGACCAAGGGAGACAGTAAACCGGAAATAAAGCATAGGAATCTAACACTGGTCTCACTAGAAAGGTTCAAATCATAGACAGTAAGAAGACTCAGTCCTCTTGTACTTAAGTCGGCATTGTGCCTTTTGTATTTAATTCCGAGCAATTTCTGTGTCTCTTCGTCAATATAAAGATCCAAAGGATACAGTAAACCTGAAGTGAAGCATCGGAATCAAAACTGGTCTCACAGGAAAAGTTCAAATCGTAGACAGTAAGAAGAGTCAGCCTTCTTGTACTTAAGTCGGCATCGTGCGTTTTGTATTTACTTCCGATTCAATTTCTGTGAATCATCTTCAATAAGAAGGTCCAAGGGATACAGTAAACCTAAAGTGACGCATCGATATCTAAAACTGGTGCCGCAGCGATGGCTCGAATCATAGACAGTAAGAAGAGTCAGACTTATTGTACTTATGTCAGCATTGTGCCTTTTGTATTTAATTCCGATGCAATTTCGGTGTTTCATCGTCAATAAGAAGCTCAAAGGGATACAGTAAAGCTGAGGTGAAGCATCGTAATCTAAAACTGGTCTCACAGGAAAGGTTCAAATCATAGAATGTACGAAGGGTCCGTCCACTTTTACTTAAGTCGGCATTGTGCCTTTAGAATTTCATTCCGATGCAATTTCTGTGTTTCATCGTCAATAAGAAGGTCCAAGGGATACAGCAACCCTGAATTGAAGCATCGGAAACTAAAACTTGTGTCACAGGAAAGGTTCAAAACATAGCCTGTAAGAAGAGTCGCTCTTCTTGTACTTAAGTCGGCTTTGTGCATTTTATATTTCATTCCGATGAAATTTCTTTGTTTTATAGTCAATAATAAGGTCCAGGGGATACATGAAACCTGAAATGGAGCATCGGAATCTAAAACTGGTCTCACAGGAGAGGTTCAAAATGTAGACCGTAAGAAAAGTCGGTCTTCTTGTACTTAAGTCGGCATTGTGCCATTTTTATATAATTCCGATGCAATATCTGTGTTTCATCGTCATTATGAAGGTCCATGGGATACAGTAAACCTGAATTGAAGCATCGGAATCTAGAACTGGTCTAATAGGAATGGTTCAAATCAATGAGTGTAAGAAGAGTCAGTCCTCTTGTACTTAAGTCGACATTGTGCCTTTTGTATTTTATTCCGATGCAATTTCTGTGTTTCATCGTCAATAAGAAGGTCCAAGGGATACAGTAAAGCTGAAGTGAAGCATCGTAATCTAAAACTGGTCTCACAGGACAGGTTCAAATCATAGAATGTAAGAAAAGTCAGTCCTCTTTTACTTAAGTTGGCATTGTGCCTTTTGTATTTAATTCCGATGCAATTTCTCTGTTTCATCGACAATAAGCAGGTCCAAGGGATACAGTAAACCTGAAGTGAAGCACCGTAATCTAAAACTGGTCTCACAGGAAAGGTTCAAATCATAGAAGGTAACAAGAGTCAGTCCTCTTGTAATTAAGTCGGCATTGTGCCTTTTGTATGTAATTCCGATACAATTTCTGTTTTTTATCGTCAATAAGAAGGTCCAAGGGATACAGTAAACCTGAAGTAAAGCATCGGAATCTAAAACTGGTCACACAGGAAAGGTTCAAAACATAGACGGTAAGAAGAGTCAGTCTTCTTGTTTTTAAGTGGGCATTGTGCCTTTTGTGTTTAATTCCGACACAATTTCTGTGTTTCATCGTCAATAGGAAAGTCCAAGGGATACGGTAAACCTGAAATGAAGCATAGGAATCTGAAACTGGTCTCACAGGAAAGGTTCAAATGATACACAGAAAGAAGAGTCAATCTTCTTGTACTTAAGTCGGCAGTGTCCCTTTTGTATTTAATTCCGATGCTATTTAAGTGTTTCATCGTCAATATGTAGGTCCAAGGGATACAGTAGACAAGAAGTGTAGCATCGGAAACTAAAACTTGTGTCACAGGAAAGGTTCAATACATAGACAGTAATAGGAGTCAGTCTTCTTGTACTTAAGTCGGCATTGGGTCTTTTGCATATAATTCCGATGCAATTTCTGTGTTTCATCGTCAATAAGCAGTTCAAGCGATACAGTAAGCCTGAAGTGAAGCATCGGAATCTAAAACTGGTCTCACAGGAAAGGTTCAAATCATAGAATGTAAGAAGAGTCAGTCCTCTTGTACTTAAGTCGGCATTGTGTCTTTTGTATTAAATTCAGATGCAATTTCTGCGCTTCATCGTCAACAATGGGGTCCAAGGAATACAGTAAACTCAAAACATAGACAGTAAGAAGAATCAGTCTTTTTGTTTTTAAGTGGTCATTGTGCCTTTTGTATTTAATTCCGACGCAATTTCTGTGTTTCATCATCAACAAGAAAGTCCAAGGGATACAGTAAACCCGAAGTAAAGCATCGGAATCAAAACTGGTCTCACAGGAATGGTTCAAAACATAGACACTAGAAGAGTCAGTCTTCTTGTACTTAAGTCGGCATTGTGCCTTTTATATTTAATTCCGATGCATTTTCTGTGTTTCATCATCAATAAGAAGGTACAAGGCATACAGTAAACCTGATATGAAGCATAGGAATCTAAAACTGGTCTCACACTAAAGGTTCAAATCATAGATAGTAAGAAGACTCAGTCTTCTTGTACTTAAGTCGGCATTGTGCTTTTTGTATTTAATTCCAACGTAATTTCTGTGTTTCATCGTCAGTCAGTAGGTCCAAGGGAAACAGGAAACCTGAAGAGAAGCATCGTAATCTAAAACAGGTCTCACAGGAAATGTTCAAAACATCGACTGTAAGAAGAGTCAGTCTTCTTGTACTTAAATCGGAATTGTGCCATTTGTATATAATTCCGATGCTATTTCTATGTTTCATCTTCAATAAAAATACAGTAAACCTGAAGTTAAGCATCGGAAACTAAAACTGGTCTCACAGGAAAGGATCACAACATAGGCAGTAAAAAGAGTCAGTCTTCTTGTACTTAAGTCAGCATTGTGAGTTTTGTATTTATTTCCGATGCAATTTCTGTGTTTCATCGACAATAAGCAGGTCCAAGGGATACAGTAAACCTGAAGTGGAGCACCGTAATCTAAAACTGGTCTCACAGGAAAGGTTCAAAACATAGAAGGTAACAAGAGTCAGTCCTCTTGTAATTAAGTCGGCATTGTGCCTTTTGTATGTAATTCCGATACAATTTCTGTTTTTTATCGTCAATAAGAAGGTCCAAGGGATACAGTAAACCTGAAGTAAAGCATCGGAATCTAAAACTGGTCACACAGGAAAGGTTCAAAACATAGACAGTAAGAAGAGTCAGTCTTCTTGTTTTTAAGTGGGCATTGTGCCTTTTGTGTTTAATTCCGACACAATTTCTGTGTTTCATCGTCAATAAGAAAGTCCAAGGGATACGGTAAACCTGAAAGGAAGCATAGGAATCTGAAACTGGTCTCACAGGAAAGGTTCAAATGATACACAGAAAGAAGAGTCAATCTTCTTGTACTTAAGTCGGCATTGTGCCTTTTGTATTTAATTCCGTTGTAATTTCTGTGTTTCATCGACAATAAGAAGGTCCAAGGGATACAGTAAACCTGATATGAAGCATCGGAATCTAACTGGTCTTACAGGAAAGGTTCAAAACGTGGACAGTAAGGAGAGTCAGTCTTCTTGTACTTAAGTTGGCATTGTGCATTTTGTATTTATTTCCGATGCAATTTCTGTATTTCATCGCCAATAAGAAGGTCCAAAGGATACAGTAAAGCAGAAATGAAGCATCGGAAACTAAAACTGGTCTCACAGGAATGGTTCAGAACATAGACAGTATGAAGAGTCAGTCTTCTTGTACTTAAGTCGGCATTGTGACTTTTGTATTAAATTCCGATGCAATTTCTGTGTTTCGCCGACAAAAAGAAGGTCCAAGGGATACAGTAAACCTGAAGTGAAGCTTCGATTTCTAAATCTGGTCTCACATGAAAGGTTCATAACATAGACAGTAAGAAGAGTCTGTCTTCTTGTACCTAAGTTGGCATTGTGCCTTTTCCATTTAATTCCGATGTAATTTCTGTGTTTCATCGTCAATAAGAACGTCCAAGGGATAAGGTAAATCTGAAGTGAAGCATCGGAATCAAAACTGGTCTCACAGGACAGGTTCAAAGCATAGACTGTAAGAAGAGTCAGTCTTCTTTTACTTAAGTCGGTATTTTTCATTTTGTATTTAATTCCGATGCAATTTCTGTGTTCCATCGTCAATAAGAAGGTCCAAGGGATACAGTAAACCAGAAATGAAGCATCGGAAACTAAAACTGGTCTCACAGGAATGGTTCAAAACACAGACAGTAAGAAGAGTCAGTCTTCTTGTACTAAAGTCGGCATTGTGCCTTTTGTATTTAATTTCGATGCAATTTCTGTGTTTCATCGTCAATATGAGTGTCCAAGGGATACAGTAAACCTGAAGTAATTATCGGAATCTATAACTGGTCTCATAGGAAAGGTTCAAAATATAGACAGTAAGATGAGTCAGTCACCTTGTACTTAAGTCGGCATTTAGATTTTGTATTTAATTCCGATGCAATTTCTGCGTTTCATCGTCAATAAGAAGGTCCAAGGGATACAGTAAACCTGAAGTGAAGCATCGGAATCTAAAACTGGTCTCACAGGAATGGTTCAAAACACAGACAGTAAGAAGAGTCAGTCTTCTTGTACTAAAGTCGGAATTGTGCCATTTGTACTTAATTCCGATGCAATTTCTGTGTTTCATCGTCAATATGAAGGTCCAAGGCATACAGTAAACCTAAAGTGAAGCATCGGAATCTAAAACTGGTCTCACAGGAAAGGTTCAAATCATAGAATGTAAGAAGGGTCAGTCCTCTTGTACTTAAGCCTACATTGTGCCTTTTTGTATTTAATTTCGATACAATATCTGTGTTTCATCGTCAATGAGAAGGTCCAAGGCATACAGTAAACCTGAAGTAAAGCATCGGAATCCAAAACTGGTTTCACAGTAGAGATTCAAAACATAGACAGTAAGAAGAGTCAGTCTTCTTGTACTTTAGTCGGAATTGTGCCTTTTGTATTTAATCCCGATGCAATATCTGTGGTTCATCGTCAATAAGAAGGTCCCAGGGATACAGTAAACCTGAAGTGAAGCATCGGAAACTATAACTGGTCTCAAAGTAAAGGTTCAAAGCATAGACAGTATGAAGAGTCTGTCTTCTTGTACTTAAGTCGGAATTGTGCCTTTTTTACTTAATTCCGATGCAATTTCTGTGTTTCATTGTCAATATGAAGGTCCAATGCATACAGAAAACCTAAAGTGAAGCATCGGAATCTAAAACTGGTCTCACAGGAAAGGTTCAAATCATAGAATGTAAGAAGGGTCAGTCCTCTTGTACTTAAGCCTACATTGAGCCTTTTTGTATTTAATTTCGATGCAATATCTGTGTTTCATCGTCAATAAGGTGGTCCAAGGGATACAGTAAACCTGAAGTAAAGCATCGGAATCTAAAACTGGTCTCACTGAAAAGGATCAAACCATAGTCAGCAAGAAGAGTCAGTCTTCTTGTATTTAAATCGGCATTGTGCCTTTTGTATTTAATTCCAATGCAATTTCTGTGTTTCATCGTCAATAAGAAGGTAAAAGGGATACAGTAAACCTGAACTGAAGCTTCGGAATCAATACTGGTCTCACAGCTAAGGTTCAAAACATAAACAGTAAGCATAGTCAGTCTTCTTGTACTTAAGTCGGCATTGTGCTTTTGTATTTAATTCCGTTGCAATTTCTGTGTTTCATCGTCAATAAGAAGGTCCAAGGGATACAGTAAAACTGAAGTAAACCATCGGAATCTGAAACTGGTCTTACAGGAAAGGTTCAAAGCATGGGCAGTAACAAGAGTCAGTCTTCATGTACTTAAACCGGCATTGTGCCTTTTGTATTTAATTCCGGCGCAATTTCTGTGCTTCAAGTCAATAAGAAAGTCCAAGAGATGCGGTAAACCTGAAGTGAAGCATCGGAATCAAAACTGGTCTCACAGGAATGGTTCAAAACATAGACAGTAAGAAGAGTCAGTATTCTCGTTCTAAAGTCGGCATTGTGCCTTTTGTATTTAATTCCGATGCAATTTCTGTGTTTCATCGTCAATAAGAATGTCCAAGGGATACAGCAAACTAGAAATGAAGCATAGGAATCTAAATCTGGTCTCACAGGAAAGGTTCAAAATATAGACAGTAAACAAGACTCAGTCTTCTTATACTTAAGTCGGCACTGTGCCTTTTGTATTTAATTCCCATGCAATTTCTGTGTTTCATCGTCAATATGAAGATTCAAGGGACACAGTAAACCTGAAGTGGAGCATCATAATGAAAACTGCTCTCAGAGGATAGGTTCAAATCATAGAATGTAAGAAGAGTCAGCCCTCTTGTGCTTAAGTCGGCATTGTGCCTTTTGTATTTAATTCCGACGCAATTTCTGTGTTTCATCGTCAATAAGAAGGTCCACGGGATACATTAAACCTGAAATGAGGAATCGGAATCTGAAACTGGTCTCACAGGAAAGGTTCAAAACATAGACCGTAAGAAAAATCAGTCTTCTTGTACATAAGTCCGCATTGTGCCTTTTGTATATAATTCCGACGCAATTTCTGTGTTTCATCGTCAATATGAGGGTCCAAGGGATACAGTAAACCTGAAGTAAATATCGGAATCTATAACTGGTCTCACAGGAAAGCTTCAAAATATAGACAGTAAGATGAGTCTGGCTCCTTGTAATGAAGTCGGCATTTAGATTTTGTATTTAATTCCGATGCAATTTCTGTGTTTCATCGTCAATAAGAAGGTCCAAGGGATACAGTAAACCTGAAATGAAGCATCGGAATCTAAAACTGGTCTCACAGTAAAGATTCAAAACATAGACAGTAAGAAGAGTCAGTCTTCTTGCACTTAAGTCGGAATTCAGCCTTTTGTACTTAATTCCGATGCAATTTCTGTACTTCATCGTCAATAAGAAGGTCCAAGGGATACAGTAAACCTGAAGGTAAGCATCAGAAACTAACACTGCTCTCACAGGAAAGGTTCAAAACATAGACAGTTAGAAGAGTCTGTCTTCTTGTACATAAGTCGACATTGTGGATTTTTTATTTAATTCCGATGCAATATCTGTATTTCATCGTCAATAAGAAGGTACAAGGCATAGTGTAAACCTGAAGTAAAGCATCGGAATCTAAAACTGGTCTCACAGTAGAGATTCAAAACATAGGCAGTAAGAAGAGTCAGTCTTCTTGTACTTAAATCGGAATTGTGCCTTTTGTATTTAATCCCGATGCAATATCTGTGGTTCATCGTCAATATGGTGGTCCAAGGGATACAGTAAACCTGAAGTAAAGCATCGGAATCTAAAACTGGTCTCACTGAAAAGGATTAAACAATAGTCAGCAAGAAGAGTCTGTCTTCTTGTATTTAAATCGGGGTTGAGCCTTTTGTATTTAATTCCAATGCAATTTCTGTGTTTTATCGTCAATAAGAAGTTCCAAGAATACAGTACACCTGAAGTAAAGCTTCGGAATCAGTACTGGTCTCACAGCTAAGGTTCAAAACATAGACAGTAAGAAGAGTCAGTCTGCTTGTACTTATGTCGGCATTGTGCTTTTGTATTTAATTCCGATGCCATTTCTGTGTTTCATCGTCAATACGAAGGTCCAAGGGATACAGTAACCCTGAATTGAAGCATTGGAATCTGAAACTGGTCTCACAGCGAAGGTTCTAAACATAGACAGCAAGAAGAGTCAGTCTTCTTGTATTTACATCGTCATTGTGCTTTTTGTATTAAATTCCATTGCAATTTCTGTGTTTCATCGTCAATTAGAAGGTATAAGGGATACAGTAAAACTGAAGTGAAGCTTCGATTTATAAAACTGGTCTCACAGGAAAGGTTCATAACATAGAAAGTAAGAAGCGTCAGTCTTCTTGTACTTAAGTTGGCATTGTGCCTTTTGTATTTAATTCCGATGCAATTTCTGTGTTTCATCGTCAATAAGCAGGTACAAGGTATACAGTAAACCTGAAGTGAAGCATCGGAATCTAAAACTGGCCAAATAGGAAAGGTTCAAATCAAAGAATGTAAGAAGAGTCAGTGATCTTGTACTTAAGTCGGCATTGTGCTTATTGTGTTTAATTCCGATGCAATTTCTGGGTTTTATCGTCAATAAGAAGGTCCAAGGGATACAGTAAACCTGAAGTAAAGCATCGGAAACTAAAACTGGTCTCACAGGAAAGGTTCAAAACATAGACAGTAAGAAGAGTCAGTCTTCTTGTACTTAAGTCGGCAGTGTGCCTATTGTATTTAATTCCGATGCAATTTTTTGTGTTTCATCGTTAATAAGAAGGTCCAAGGGATACAGTAAACCTGAAGTGAAGCATCGGAAACTAAAACTGGAGTCACAAGAAAGGTTCAAAACATAGACAGTAAGAAGAGTCAGTCTTCTTGTACTTAAGTCGGCATGGTGCTTTTGTATATAATTCCGATGCAATTTCTGTGTTTCATCGTCACTATGAAGGTCCAACGGATACAGGAAACTTAAGATAAGGCATCGTAATCTATAACGGGTCTCAGAGGAAATGTTCAAAGTGCAGACAGTAAAAAGAGTCAGTCTTCTTGTACTTATATAGGCATTTTGATTTTGTATCTAATTCCGACGCAATTTCTGTGTTTCATCTTCAATAAGACTGTCCAAGGGATACAGTAAACCTGAAGTGAAGCATCGGAATCTAAAACTGATCCCACAGTAAAGATTCAAATCATAGACAGTTAGAAGAGTCAGTCTTCATGTACTTAAATCGGCATTGTGCCTTTTGTATTTAATTCCGATTAAATTTCTGTGTTTCATCGTCAATAAGAATGTCCAAGGGATACAGTAAACTAGAAATGAAGCATAGGAATCTAAATCTGGTCACACAGGAAAGGTTCAAATCATAGAATGTAAGAAGAGTCAGTCCTCTTGTGCTCAAGCCTGCATTGTGATTTTTTGTATTTAATTCCGATGCAATATCTGTGTTTCATCGTCAATAAGAAGGTCCAAGGCATACAGTAAACCTGAAGTAAAGCATCGGATTTTAAAACTGGTCTCACAGTAGAGATTCAAAACATAGACAGTAAGAAGAGTCAGTCTTCTTGTACTTAAGTCGGAATTGTGCCTTTTGTATTTAATCCCGATGCAATATCTGTGGTTCATCGTCAATAAGAAGGCCCTACGGATTCAGTAATCCTGAAGTGAAGCATCGGACACTAAAACTGGTCTCAAAGTAAAGGTTCAAAGCATAGACAGTATGAAGAGACCGTCTTCTTGTACTTAAGTCGGCATTGTACCTTTTGTACTTAATTCCGATCCAATTTCTGTGTTTCATGGTCAATAAGAAAGTCTGAGGGATACAGTTAACCTGAAGTAAAGCATCGGGATCTAAAACTGGTCTCACTTAAAAGGATCAGACCATAGTCAGCAAGAAGAGTCAGTCTTCTTGTATTTAAATCGGCATTGTGCCTTTTGTATTTAATTCCAATGCAATTTCTGTGTTTCATCGTCAACAAGAAGGTCCAAGGGATACAGTAAACCTGAAGTGAAGCTTCGGAATCGAAATTGGTCTCACAGCTAAGGTTCAAAACATAGACAGTAAGAAGAGTCAGTCTTCTTGTACTTAAGTCGGCATTGTGCTTATTGTGTTTAATTCCGATGCAATTTCTGGGTTTTATTGTCAATAAGAAGGTCCAAGGGGTACAGTAAACCTGAAGTAAAGCATCGGAATCTAAAACTGGTCCCACAGGAAAGGTTCAAAACATAGACAGTAAGAGGAGTCAGTCTTCTTGTGCTTAAGTCGGCAGTGTGCCTTTTGTATTTAATTTCGATGCAATTTATGTGTTTCATCGTTAATAAGTAGGTCCAAGGGATACAGTAAACCCGAAGCGAAGCATCGGAAACTAAAACTGGAGTCACAAGAAAGGTTCAAAACATAGACAGTAAGAAGAGTCAGTCTTCTTGTATTTATGTCGGCATTTTGATTTTGTATCTAATTCCGACGTAATTTCTGTGTTTCATCGTCAATAAGAAGGACCACGGGATACAGTAAACCTGAAGGTAAGCATCGGAAACTAACTCTGGTCTCACAGGAAAGGTACAAAACATAGACAATTAGAAGAGTCAGTCTTCTTGTACTTAAGTCGGCATTGTGGATTTTTTATTTAATTCCGATGCAATTTCTGTGTTTCATCGTCAATAAGAAGTACAGAGGGATACAGTGAACCTGAAGTGTAGCATCGGAATCTATAACTAGCGTCTCAGGAATGGTTCAAAACATAGACAATAGGAAGGGTCAGTCTTCTTGTATTTAAGTTGGCATTGTGCTTTTTCTATTTAATTCCGATGCAACTTCTGTGCTTCGTCGTCAATAAGAAGGTCAAAGGGATACAGTAAACCTGAAGTGAAGCATCGGATTCTATAACTAGTGTCACATGAATGTTTCAAAACATAGACAGTAAGAAGAGTCAGTCCTCTTGTACTTAAGTCGGCATTGTGCTTTTTGTATCTAGTTCCGATGCAATTTCTGAGTTTCATCGTCAATTAGAAGGTCAGAGGGATACAGTAATCCTGAAGTGAAGCATCGGAATCTATAACTAGTGTCACAGGAATGGTTCAAAACATAGACAGTAAGAAGTGTCAGTCTTCTTGTACTTATGTCGGCATTGTGCCATTTCTATTTAATTCCGACGCAATTTCTGTGTTTCATCGTCAATAAGAACTTGAAAGGGATACAGTAAACCTGAATTGAAGCATCGGAATCTATAACTAGTGTCACAGGAATGGTTCAAAACATAGACAGTAGGAAGAGTCAGTCTTTTTGTACTTAAGTCGGCATTGTGCCTTTTGTATTTACTTCCGATGCAATTTCTGTGTTTCATCGTCAATAAGAAGGTCAGAAGGATACAGAAAACCTGAAGTGAAGCATCGGAATCTATAACTAGTGTCACAGGAATGGTTCAAAACACAGACAGTAATATGAGTCAGCCTTCTTGTACATAAGTCGGCATTGTGCCTTTTATATTTAATTCCGATCAATTTCTGTGATTAATCGTCAATAAGAAGGTCCAAGGGAACAGTAAACCTAAAGTGAAGCATCGGAATCTATAACTAGTGTCACAGGAATGGTTCAACACATAGACAGTAAGAAGAGTCAGTCTTCTTGTACTTAAGTCCGCATTGTGCCTTTTGTATTTAATTCCGATACAATTTCTGTGTTTCATCGTCAATAAGAAGGTCCAAGGGATGCAGTAAACATATAGTGAAGCATCGGAAGCTAAAACTGGTCTCACAGGACATGTTCACAACATAGTCAGTAAGAAGAGTCAGTCTTCTTGTACTTAATTCGGCATTGTGCCTTTTCTATTTAATTCCGATGCAATTTCTATATTTCGTCGTCAATAAGAAGGTCCAAGGGATACAGTAAATCTGAAGCGAAGCATCGGAATCTATAATTAGTGTCACAAGAGTGGTTCAAAACATAGCCAGTAAGAAGAGTCTGTCCTCTTGTACTTAAGTCGGCATTGTGCCTTTTGTATTTAATTCCGATGCTATTTCTGTGTTTCATCGTCGATAAGAAGGACCAAGGTATACAGTACACCTGAAGTGAAGCATCGGAATCTATAACTAGTGTCGCAGGATTGGTTCAAAACACAGACAGTTAGATGAGTCAGTCTTCTTGTACATAAGTCGGCGTTGTGCTTTTTCTATTTAATTCCGATTCAATTTCTGTGATTAATCGTCAGTAAGAAGGTCCAAGGGATACAGTAAACCTGAAGTGATGCATCGGAATCTATAACTAGTGTCACAGGAATGGTTCAACACATAGACAGTAAGAAGAGTCAGTCTTCTTGTACTTAAGTCGGCATTGTGCCTTTTCTATTTAATTCCGATGCAATTTCTGTTTTTCATCGTCAATAAGAAGGTCAGAGGGATACATTAATCCTGAAGTTAAGCATCGGAATCTATAACTAGCGTCACAGGAATAGTTCAAACGTAGACAGTAGGAAGAGTCAGACTACTTGTACTTAAGTCGGCAATGTGCCTTTTCTATTTAATTCCGATGCAATTTCTGTGTTTCATCGTCGATAAGAAGGTCCGATGGATACAGTAAACCTGAAGTGTGGCATCGGAATCTATTACTAGTGTCACAGGAATGGTTCAAACATAGACAGTAGGAAGGGTCAGTCTTCTTGTACTTAAGTCGGCATTGTGCCTTTTGTATTTAATTCCAATGCAATTTCTGTGTTTCATCGTCAATAAGAAGGTCCAAGGAATACAATAAACCTGAAGTGAGGCATCGGAACCAATAACTAGTGTCACAGGACGGGTTCAAAATATAGTCAGTAGGAAGAGTCAGTCTACTTGTACTTAAGTCGGCATTGTGACTATTGTATTTCATTCCGATGCAATTTCTGTGTTCCATCGTCGATAAGAAGGACCAAGGTATACAGTAAACCTGTAGTAAAGCATCGGAATCTATAACTAGTGTCACAGGACTAGTTGAAACATAGACAGTACGAAGAGTCAGTCTTCTTGTACTTAAGTCGGCATTGTGCCTTTTGTATTTAATTCCGATGAAATTTCTTTGTTTCATCGTCAATAAGAAGATCCAAGGGATACAGTAATCCTGAAGTTAACCATCGGAATCTATAACTAGCGTCACAGGAAAAGTTCAAACGTAGACAGTAGGAAGAGTCAGACTACTTGTACTTAAGTCGGCATTGTGCCTTTTCTATTTAATTCCGATGCAATTTCTGTGTTTCATCGTCAATAAGAAGGTCCAAGGAATACAATAAACCTGAAGTGAGGCATCGGAACCTATACCTAGTGTCACAGGACGGGTTCAAAATATAGTCAGTAGGAAGAGTCAGTCTTCTTGTACTTAAGTCGGCATTGTGACTTTTGTATTTAATTCCGATGCAATTTCTGTGTTCCATCGTAGATAAGAAGGACCAAGGTATACAGTAAACCTGAAGTAAAGCATCGGAATCTATAACAAGTGTCACAGGAATGGTTCAAAATATAGACAGTAAGAAGAGTAAGTCTTCTTGTACTTAAGTCAACATTGTGCCATTTCTATTTAATTCCGACGCAATTTCTGTGTTTCATCGTCAGTAAGAAGGTGAGAGGGATACAGTGAACCTGAAGTGAAACATCGGAAACTATAACTAGCGTCACAGGAATGGTTCAAATCATAGACAATAGGAAGGGTCAGTCTTCTTGTATTTAAGTCGGCATTGTGCCTTTACTATTTAATTCCGATGCAATTTCTGTGTTTTGTCGTCAATAAGATGGTCCAAGGGATACAGTAAACCTGAAGTGAAGCATCGGAATCTATAACTAGTGTCACAGGAATGTTTCAAAACATAGACAGTAAGAAGAGTCAGTCCTCTTGTACTTAAGTCGGCATTGTGCTTTTTGTATCTAATTCCGATGCAATTTCTGAGTTTCATCGTCAATTAGAAGGTCAGAGGGATACAGTAATCCTGAAGTGAAGCATCGGAATCTATAACTAGCGTCACAGGAAAAGTTCAAACGTAGTCAGTAGGAAGAGTCAGTCTTCTTGTACTTAAGTCGGCATTGTGCCTTTCGTATTTAATTCCGATGCAATTTCTGTGTTCCATCGTCGATAAGAAGGACCAAGGTATACAGTAAACCTGAAGTAAAGCATCGGAATCTATAACTAGTGTCACAGGAATGGTTCAAAACATAGACAATAAAAAGAGGCAGTCTTCTTGTACTTAAGTCGGCATTGTGCCTTTTGTACTGAATTCCGATGCAATTTCTGTGTTTCATCGTCAATAAGAAGATCAGAAGGATACAGTAAACCTGAAGTGAAGCATCGGAAAGTATAACTAGTGTCACAGGAATGGTTCAAAACACAGACAGTAAGATGAGTCAGTCTTCTTGTACATAAGTAGGCATTGTGCATTTTCTATTTAATTCCGATGCAATTTCTGTTTTTCATCGTCAATAAGAAGGTCAGAGGGATACAGTGAACCTGAAGTGTAGCATCGGAATCTATAACTAGCGTCTCAGGAATGGTTCAAAACATAGACAATAGGAAGGGTCAGTCTTCTTGTATTTAAGTTGGCATTGTGCCTTTTCTATTTAATTCCGATGCAATTTCTGTGTTTCATCGTCAATAAGAAGGTCAGAGGGATACAGTAAACCCGATTTGAGGCATCGGTATCTATAACTAGTGTTGCAGGAATGATTCAAAACTTAGACAGTAGGATGAGTCAGTCTTCTTGTATTTAAGTCGGCATTGTGCCTTTTCTATGTAATTCCGGTGCAATTTCTGTGTTTCATCGTCAATAAGAAGGTCAGATGGATACAGTAAACCTGAAGTGAAGCATCTGAATCTATAACTAGTGTCCAAGAAATGGTTCAAAACATAGTCAGTAAGAAGAGTCAGTCTTTTTGTACTTATGTCGGCATTGTCCCTTTTCTATTTAAATCCGATGCAATTTCTGTGTTTCATCGTCAATAAGAAGGTCCGAGGGATACAGTAAACCAGAAGTGATGCATCGGAATATATAACTAGTGTCACAGGAATCGTTCAAAACATGGAGTGTAGGAAGAGTCAGTCTTCTTCTACTTGATTCGGCATTGTGCCTTTTGTATTTATTTCCGATGCAATTTCTGTGTTTCATCGTCAATAAGAAGGTGAGAGGGATACAGTGAACCTGAAGTGAGGCATCGGAATCTATAACTAGTGCCACAGGAATGGTTCAAAACATAGACATTAGGTAGAGTCAGTCTTCTTGTACTTTAGTCGGCATTGTGCATTTTCTATTTAATTCCGATGCAATTTCTGTGTTTCATCGTCGATAAGAAGGACCAAGGTATACATTAAACCTGAAGTGAAGCATCGGAATCTATAACTAGTGTCATAGGAATAGTTCAAACATAGACAGTAGGAAGAGTCAGTCTTCTTGTACTTAAGTCGGCATTGTGCCTTTTGTATTTCATTCCGAAGAAATTTCTTTGTTTCATCGTCAATAAGAAGATCCAAGGGATACAGTAAACCTGAAGTGAAGCACCGGAATCTATAACTAGTGTCACAGGAATGGTTCAAAATATAGACAGTAAGAAGAGTCAGTCTTCTTGTACTTAAGTCGGCATTGTGCCTTTTCTATTTAATTCCGATGCAATTTCTGTGATTCGTCGTCAATAAGAAGGTCCAAGGGATACAGTAAACCTGAAGTGAAGAATCGGAATCTATAACTAGTGTCACAGGAATGGTTCAAAACACAGACAGTAAGATGAGTCAGTCTCAGTGTACGTAAGTCGGCATTGTGCCTTTTCGATTTAATTCCGATTCAATTTCTGTGATTAATCGTCAATAAGAAGGTCCAAGGGATACAGTAAACCTGAAGTGAAGAATCGGAAGCTATAACTAGTGTCACAGGTATGGTTCAACACATAGACAGTAAGAAGAGTAAGTCTTCTTGTACTTAAGTCGGCATTGTGCCTTTTCTATTTAATTCCGATGCAATTTCTGTGATTCGTCGTCAATAAGAAGGTCCAAGGGATACAGTAAACCTGAAGTGAAGCATCGGAATCTATAACTAGTGTCACATGAATGTTTCAAAAGATAGACAGTAAGAAGAGTCAGTCCTCTTGTACTTAAGTCGGCATTGTGCTTTTTGTAACTAATTCCGATGCAATTTCTGAGTTTCATCGTCAATTAGAAGGTCAGAGGGATACAGTAATCCTGAAGTGAAGCATCGGAATCTATAACTAAAGTCACAGGAGTGGTTCAAAACATAGACAGTAAGAAGAGTCAGTCTTATTGTACTTATGTCGGCATTGTGCCATTTCTATTTAATTCCGACGCAATTTCTGTGTTTCATCGTCAATAAGAACTTGAGAGGGATACAGTAAACCTGAATTGAAGCATCGGAATCTATAACTAGTGTCACAGGAATGGTTCAAAACATAGACAGTAGGAAGAGTCAGTCTTTTTGTACTTAAGTCGGCATTGTGCCTTTTGTATTTACTTCCGATGCAATTTCTGTGTTTCATCGTCAATAAGATGGTCAGAGGGATACAGTAAACCAGATGTGAGGCATCGGAATCTATAACTAGTGTTACAGGAATGATTCAAAACGTAGACAGTAGGATGAGTCAGTCTTCTTGTATTTAAGTCGGCATTGTGCCTTTTCTATTTAATTCCGATGCAATTTCTGTGTTTTATCGTCAATAAGAATGTCAGATAGATACAGTAAACAAAAAGTGAAGCATCGGAATCTATAACTAGTGTCACAGAAATGGTTCAAAACATAGTCAGTAAGAAGAGTCAGTCTTTTTGTACTTATGTCGGCATTGTCCATTTTCAATTTAATTCCGATTAATTTCTGTGTTTCATCGTCAATAAGAAAGTCAGAGGGATACAGTAAACCAGAAGTGAAGCATCGGAATGTATAACTAGTGTCACTGGAATCGTTCAAAACATAGACAGTAGGAAGAGTCAGTCTTCTTCTACTTGATTCGGCATTGTACCTTTTGTACTTATTTCCGATGCAATTTCTGTGTTTCATCGTCAATAAGAAGGTCAGAGCGATACAGTAAACCTGAAGTGAAGCATCGTAATCTATAACTAGTGTCACAGGAATGGTTCCATTCATAGACAGTAGGAAGAGTCAGTTGTCTTGTACTTATGTCGGCATTGTGCCTTTTTTATATAATTCCGATGCAATTTCTGTGTATCATCGTCAACATTAAGGACAGAGGGATACAATAATCCTGAAGTGAAGCATCAGAATCTATAACTAGTGTCACAGGAATGGTTCAAAACATAGACAGTAGGAAGAGTCAGACTACTTGTACTTAAGTCGGCATTGTGCCTTTTGTATTTAATTCCGATTCAATTTCTGTGTTTCATCGTCAATAAGAAGGTCCAAGGAATACAGTACACCTGAGATGAAGCATCGGAATCTATAACTAGTGTCACAGGAATGGTTCAAAACATAGACAGTAAGAAGAGTCAGTCTTCATGTACTTAAGTCGGCATTGTGCCTTTTGTATTTAATTCCGATGCCATTTCTGTGTTTCATCGTCAATAAGAAGGTCAGAGGGATACAGTAAACCTGAAGTGAAGCATCGGAATGTCTAACTAGTGTCACAGGAATGGTTCAAAACATAGACAGTAAGAAGAGTCAGTCTTCTTGTACTTAAGTCGGCATTGTGCCTTTTGTACTTAATTCCGATGCAATTTCTGTGTTTCATCGTCAATAAGAAGGTCAGAAGGATACAGTAAACCTGAAGTGAAGCATCGGAATCTATAACTAGTGTCACAGGAATGGTTCAAAACACAGACAGTAATATGAGTCAGTCTTCTTGTACATAAGTCGGCATTGTGCCTTTTCTATTTAATTCCGATTCAATTTCTGTGATTAATCGTCAATAAGAAGGTCCAAGGGATACAGTAAACCTGAAGTAAAGCATCGGAATCTATAACTAGTGTCACAGGAATGGTTCAACACATAGACAGTAAGAAGAGTCAGCCTTCTTGTACTTAAGTCGGCATTGTGCCTTTTGTATTTAATTCCGATGCAATTTCTGTGTTTCATCGTCAATAAGAAGGTCCAAGGGATACAGTAAACATATAGTGAAGCATCGGAATCTAAAACTGGTCTCACAGGACATGTTCACAACATAGTCAGTAAGAAGAGTCAGTCTTCTTGCACTTAAGTAGGCAATGTGCCTTTTGTATTTAATTCCGATGCAATTTCTCTGTTTCATCGTCAATAAGAAGGTCAGAGGGTTACAGTAAACCTGAAGTGAAGCATCGGAATCTATAACTAGTGTCACAGGAATGGTTCAAAACATAGACATTAGGTAGAGTCAGTCTTCTTGTACTTTAGTCGGCATTGTGCCTTTTCTATTTAATTCCGATGCAATTTGTGTGTTTCATCGTCAATAAGAAGGTCAGAAGGATACAGTAAACCTGAAGTGAAGCATCGGAATCTATAACTAGTGTCGCAGGAATGGTTCAAAACACAGACAGTAAGATGAATCAGTTTTCTTGTACATAAGTCGGCATTGTGCATTTTCTATTTAATTCCGATTCAATTTCTGTGATTAATCGTCAACAAGAAGGTCCAAGGGATACAGTAAACCTGAAGTGAAGCATCGGAATCTATAACTAGTGTCACAGGAATGGTTCGACACATAGACAGTAAGAAGAGTCAGTCTTCTTGTACTTAAGTCGGCATTGTGCCTTTTGTATTTAATTCCGATTCAATTTCTGTGATTAATCGTCAATAAGAAGGTCCAAGGGATACAGTAAACCTGAAGTGAAGCATCGGAATCTATAACTAGTGTCACAGGAATGGTTCGACACATAGACAGTAAGAAGAGTCAGTCTTCTTGTACTTAAGTCGGCATTGTGCCTTTTCTATTTAATTCCGATGCAATTTCTGTTTTTCATCGTCAATAAGAAGGTCAGAGGGATACAGGGAACCTGAAGAGAAGCATCGGAATCTATAACTAGCGTCACAGGAATGGTTCAAAACATAGACAATAGGAAGGGTCAGCCTTCTTGTATTTAAGTCGGCATTGTGCCTTTTCTATTTAATTCCGATGCAATTTCTGTGTTTCATCGTCAATAAGAAGGTCCAAGGAATACAATAAGCCTGAAGTGAGGCATCGGAATCTATAACTAGTGTCACAGGACGGGTTCAAAACATAGTCAGTAGGAAGAGTCAGTCTTCTTGTACTTAAGTCGGCATTGTGCCTTTTGTATTTAATTCTGATGCTATTTCTGTGTTCCATCGTCGATAAGAAGGACCAAGGTATACAGTAGACCTGAAGTAAAGCATCGGAATCTATAACTAGTGTCACAGGAATAGTTCAAACATAGACTGTACGAAGAGTCAGTCTTCTTGTACTTAAGTCGGCATTGTGCCTTTTTTATTTAATTCCGATGAAATTTCTTTGTTTCATCGTCAATAAGAAGATCCAAGGGATACAGTAAACCTGAAGTGAAGCATCGGAATCTATAACTAGTGTCACAGGAATGGTTCAAAACATAGACAGTAAGAAGAGGCAGTCTTCTTGTACTTAAGTCGGCATTATGCCTTTTGTACTTAATTCCGATGCAATTTCTGTGTTTCATCGACGATAAGAAGGTCAGAAGGATACAGTAAACCTGATGTGAAGCATCGGAATCTATAACTAGTGTCACAGGAATGGTTCAAAACACAGACAGTAAGATGAGTCAGTCTTCTTGTACATAAGTCGGCATTGTGCCTTTTCTATTTAATTCCGATGCAATTTCTGTTTTTCATCGTCAATAAGAAGGTCAGAGGGATACAGTGAACCTGATGTGTAGCATCGGAATCTATTACAAGTGTTGCAGGAATGATTCAAAACGTAGACAGTAGGATGAGTCAGTCTTCTTGTATTTAAATCGGCATTGTGCCTTTTCTATTTAATTCCTATGCAATTTCTGTGTTTCATCGTCAATAAGAAGGTCAGATGGATGCAGTAAACCTGAAGTGAAGCATCGGAATATATAACTAGCGTCAAAGAAATGGTTCAAAACATAGTCAGTAAGAAGAGTCAGTCTTTTTGTACTTATGTCGGCATTGTCCCTTTTCTATTTAATTCCGATGCAATTTCTGTGTTTCATCGTCAATAAGAAGGACAGAGGGATACAGTAAACCAGAAGTGATGCATCGGAATGTATAACTAGTGTCACAGGAATCGTTCAAAACATAGAGTGTAGGAAGAGTCAGTCTTCTTCTACTTGATACGGCATTGTGCCTTTTGTATTTATTTCCGATGCAATTTCTGTGTTTCATCGTCAATATGAAAATGAGAGGGATACAGTAAACCTGAAGTGAAGCATCGGAATCTATAAGTGGTGTCACAGGAATGGTTCAAACATAGTCATTAAGAAGAGTCAGTCTTCTTGTACTTAAGTCGGCATTGTGCCTTTCGTATTTAATTCCGATGCAACTTCGGTGTTTCGTCGTCAATAAGAAGGTCCAAGGGATACAGTAAACCTGAAGTGAAGCATCGGAATCTATAACCAGTGTCACTGGAATGGTTCAAAACATAGTCAGTAAGAAGAGTCAGTCTTCTTGTACTTAGGTCGGCATTGTGCCTTTTCTATTTAATTCCGATTCAATTTCTGTGTTTCGTCGTCAATAAGAAGGTCCAAGGGATACAGTAAACCTGAAGTGAAGCATCGGAATCTATAACTAGTGTCACAGGAACGTTTCAAAACATAGACAGTAAGAAGAGTCAGTCCTCTTGTACTTAAGTCGGCATTGTGCTTTTTGTATCTAATTCCGATGCAATTTCTGTGTTTCATCGTCAATAAGAAGGTCAGAGGGATACAGTAAACCTGAAGTGAAGCATCGGAATCTATAACTAGTGTCACAGGAATGGTTTGTAGCATAGAGAGTAAGAAGAGTCAGTCTTCTTGTACTTAAGTCGGCATTGTGCCATTTGTATAGTATTCCGATGAAATTTCTGTGTTTCATCGTCAATAAGAAGGTCACAGGGAGACATTAAACCTGAAGTGAAGCATCGGAATCTATAACTAGTGTCACAGGAATGGTTCAAATCATAGTCAGTAAGAAGGATCAGTCTTCTTGTACTTATTTCGGCATTGTGCCTTTTTATTTAATTCCGACGCAATTTCTGTGTTTCATCGTCAATAAGAAGTTCAAAGGGATACAGTATACCTGAAGCATCGGAATCTATAACTAGTGTCACAGAAATGGTTCAAAACATAGTCAGCAAGAAGAGTCAGTCTTCTTGTAATTAAATCGGCGTTGTGCCTTTTCTATTTAATTCCGATGCCATTTCTGTGTTTCATCGTCAATAAGAAGGTCAGAGGGATACAGTAAACCTGAAGTGAATCATCGGAATCTATAACTAGTGTCACAGGAATGGTTCAAAACATAGACAGTAGGTAGAGTCAGTCTACATGTGCTTAAGTCGGCATTGTGCCTTTTGTATTTAATTCGGATGCAATTTTTGTGTTTCATCGTCAATAAGAAGGTCAGAGGGAAACAGTAAACCTGAAGTGAATCATCGGAATCTATAACTAGTGTCACAGGAATGGTTCAAAACATTGTCAGTAAGAAGAGTCAGTCTTCTTGTACTTATTTCGGCATTGTGCCTTTTTATTTAATTCCGATGAAATTTATGTGTTTTACCGCCAATAAGAAGGTCAGAGTTATACAGTAAACGTGAAGTCAAGCATCGGAATCTATAACTAGTGTCACAGGAATGGTTCAAAACATAGACAGTAGTTAAAGTCAGTCTACATGTACTTAAGTCGGCATTGTGCCTTTTGTATTTAATTCCGATGCAATTTCTGTATTTTATCGACAATAAGAAGGTCCAAGGGATCCAGTACACCAGAAGTGCAGAATCGGAATATATAACTAGTGTCACAGGAATGGTTCAAAACATAGTCAGTAGGAAGAGACAGTCTCCTTGTACTTAGGTCTCCATTGTGCCTTTTCTATTTATTTCCGATGCAATTTCTGTGATTCATCGTCAATACGAAGGTCAGAGGGATACAGTAAAACCTGAAGTGAAGCATCGGGATGTATAATTAGTGTCACAGGAATCGTTCAAAGCATAGACAGTAGGAAGAGTCAGTCTACTTCTACTGGATTCGGCATTGTGCCTTTTGTATCTATTTCCGATGCAATTCCTGCGTTTCATCGTCAAAAAGAAGGTCAGAGGGATACAGAAAACCTGAAGTGAAGCATCGGAATGTATAACTAGTGTCACAGCACTGATTCAAAACATAGACAGTTGGAAGAATCAGTCTTCATGTACTTAAGTCGGCATTGTGCCTTTTCTATTTAATTCCGATGCAATTTCTGTGTTTCATCGTCAATAATGAGGTCAGAGGGATACAGTAAACCCTAAGTGAAGCATCGGAATCTATAACTAGTGTCACAGGAATGGTTCAAAACATAGACAGTAATCTGAGTCAGTCTTTTTGTACTTAAGTAGTCATTGTGCCTTTTGTATTTAATTCCGATGCAATTTCTGTGTTTCATCGTCAATAAGAAGGTCAGAGGGAGACAGTAGACCTGATGTGAGGCATCGGAATCTGTAACTAGTGTCACAGGAATGGTTCAAAACATTGTCAGTAAGTAGAGTCAGACTTCTTTTACTTAATTCGGCATTGTGCCTTTTTATTTAATTCCGTTGAAATTGTTTTTTTTATCGTCTATAAGTAGGTCAGAGGGATACAGTAAACCTGAAGTCAAGCATCGGAATCTATAACTAGTGTCACAGAAATGGTTCAAAACATAGACAGTAAGAAGAGTCAGTCTTCTTGTACTTAAGTCGGCATTGTGACTTTTCTATATAATTCCGATGCCATTTCTGTGTTTCATCGTCAATAAGAAGTTCAAAGGGATACAGTAAACCTGAAGCATCGGAATCTATAACTAGAGTCACAGAAATGGTTCAAAACATATTCAGCAAGAAGAGTCAGTCTTCTTGTACTTAAATCGGCGTTGTGCCTTTTCTCTTTAATTCCAATGCTATTTCTGTGTTTCATCGTCAATAAGAAGGTCAGAGGGATACAGTAAACCTGAAGTGAATCATCGGAATCTATAACTAGTGTCACAGGAATGGTTCAAAACATAGACAGTAGGTAGAGTCAGTCTACATGTACTTAAGTCGGCATTGTGCCTTTTGTATTTAATTCGGATGCAATTTTTGTGTTTCATCGTCAATAAGAAGGTCAGAGGGAAACAGTAAACCTGAAGTGAATCATCGGAATCTATAACTAGTGTCACAGGAATGGTTCAAAACATTGTCAGTAAGAAGAGTCAGTCTTCTTGTACTTATTTCGGCATTGTGCCTTTTTATTTAATTCCGATGAAATTTCTGTGTTTTACCGCCAATAAGAAGGTCAGAGTTATACAGTAAACCTGAAGTCAAGCATCGGAATCTACAACTAGTGTCACAGAAATGGTTCAAAACATAGTCAGTAAGAAGAGTCAGTCTTCTTGTACTTAAGTCGGCATTGTGCCTTTTCTATTTAATTCCGACGCAATCTCTGTGTTTCATCGTCAATAAGAAGGTCAGATGGATACAGTAAACCTGAAGTGTAGCATCGGAATCTATAACTAGTGTCACAGGAATGGTTCAAACATAGACAGCAATCAGAGTCAGTCTTCTTGTACTTGAGTCGGCATTGCTCCTTTTGTATTTAATTCCGATGCAATTTCTGTGTTTCATCGTCAATAAGAAGGTCCAAGGAATACAATAAACCTGAAGTGAGGCATCGGAATCTATAACTAGTGTCACAGGACGGGTTCAAAACATAGTCAGTAGGAAGAGTCAGTCTTCTTGTACTTATGTCGGCATTGTGCCTTTTGTATTTAATTCCGATGCTATTTCTGTGTTCCATCGTCGATAAGAAGGACCAAGGTATACAGTAAACCTGAAGTAAAGCATCGGAATCTATAACTAGTGTCACAGGAATAGTTCAAACGTAGACAGTACGAAGAGTCAGTCTTCTTGTACTTAAGTTGGCATTGTGCCTTTTGTATTTAATTCCGATGAAATTTCTTTGTTTCATCGTCAATAAGAAGATCCAAGGGATACAGTAAACCTGAAGTGAAGCATCGGAATCTATAACTAGTGTCACAGGAATGGTTCAAAACATAGACAGTAAGAAGAGGCAGTCTTCTTGTACTTAAGTCGGCATTGTGCCTTTTGTACTTAATTCCGATGCAATTTCTGTGTTTCATCGTCAATAAGATGGTCAGAAATATACAGTAAACCTGAAGTGAAGCATCGGAATCTATATCTAGTGTCACAGGAATGGTTCAAAACACAGACAGTAAGATGAGTCAGTCTTCTTCAACATAAGTCGGCATTGTGCCTTTTCTATTTAATTCCGATGCAATTTCTGTGTTTCATCGTCAATAAGAAGGACAGAGGGATACAGTAAACCTGAAGTGAAGCATCGGAATCTATAAGTGGTGTCACAGGAATGGTTCAAACATAGTCATTAAGAAGAGTCAGTCTTCTTGTACTTAAGTCGGCATTGTGCCTTTCGTATTTAATTCCGATGCAACTTCGGTGTTTCGTCGTCAATAAGAAGGTCCAAGGGATACAGTAAACCTGAAGTGAAGCATCGGAATCTATAACCAGTGTCACAGGAATGGTTCAAAACATAGTCAGTAAGAAGAGTCAGTCTTCTTGTACTTAGGTCGGCGTTGTGCCTTTTCTATTTAATTCCGATTCAATTTCTGTGTTTCGTCGTCAATGAGAAGGTCCAAGGGATACAGTAAACCTGACGTGAAGCATCGGAATCTATAACTAGTGTCACAGGAACGTTTCAAAACATAGACAGTAAGTAGACTCAGTCCTCTTGTACTTAAGTCGGCATTGTGCTTTTTGTAACTAATTCCGATGCAATTTCTGTGTTTCATCGTCATAAAGAAGGTCAGAGGGATACAGTAAACCTGAAGTGAAGCACCGGAATCTATAACTAGTGTCACAGGAATGGTTCAAATCATAGTCAGTAAGAAGGATCAGTCTTCTTGTACTTAATTCGGCATTGTACCTTTTCATTTAATTCCGTTGCATTTTCTGTGTTTCATCGTCAATAAGAAGTTCAAAGGGATACAGTAAACCTGAAGCGTCGGAATCTATAACTAGTGTCACAGAAATGTTTCAAAACATAGTCAGCCAGAAGAGTCAGTCTTCTTGTACTTAAATCGGCGTTGTGCCGTCTCTATTTAATTCCGATGCAATTTCTGTGTTTCATCGTCAATAAAAAGGTGAGAGGGATACAGTAAACCTGAAGTGAAGCATCGGAATCTATAAGTGGTGTCACAGGAATGGTTCAAACATAGTCATTAAGACGAGTCAGTCTTCTTGTACTTAAGTCGGCATTGTGCCTTTCGTATTTAATTCCGATGCAACTTCGGTGTTTCATCGTCAATAAGAAGGTCCAAGGGATACAGTAAACCTGAAGTGAAGCATCGGAATCTATAACTAGTGTCACTGGAATGGTTTACAGCATAGAGAGTAGGAAGAGTCAGTCTTCTTGTACTTAAATCGGCATTGTGCCTTTTTATTTAATTCCGACGCAATTTCTGTGTTTCATCGTCAATAAGAAGTTCAAAGGGATACAGTATACCTGAAGCATCGGAAACTATAACTAGTGTCACAGAAATGGTTCAAAACATAGTCAGCAAGAACAGTCAGTCTTCTTGTACTTAAATCGGCGTTGTGCCTTTTCTATTTAATTCCGATGCCATTTCTGTGTTTCATCGTCAATAAGAAGGTCAGAGGGATACAGTAAACCTGAAGTGAAGCATCGGATTGTATAACTAGTGCCACAGGAATGGTTCAAAACATAGACAGTAGGAAGAGTCAGTCTTCTTGTACTTGAGTCGGCATTGTGCCTTTTGTATATATTTCCGATGCAATTTCTGCGTTTCATCATCAATAAGAAGGTCAGAGGGATACAGTAAACCTGAAGTGAATCATCGGAATCTATAACTAGTGTCACAGGAATGGTTCAAAACATTGTCAGTAAGAAGAGTCAGTCTTCTTGTACTTATTTCGGCATTGTGCCTTTTTATTTAATTCCGATGAAATTTCTGTGTTTTACCGCCAATAAGAAGGTCAGAGTTATACAGTAAACCTGAAGTCAAGCATCGGAATCTATAACTAGTGTCACAGAAATGGTTCAAAACATAGTCAGTAAGAAGAGTCAGTCTTCTTGTACTTAAGTCGGCATTGTGCCTTTTCTATTTAATTCCGACCCAATCTCTGTGTTTCATCGTCAATACGAAGGTCAGATGGATACAGTAAACCTGAAGTGTAGCATCGGAATCTATAACTAGTGTCACAGGAATGGTTCAAACATAGACAGTAATAAGAGTCAGTCTTCTTGTACTTGAGTCGGCATTGTGCCTTTTGTATTTAATTCCGATGCAATTTCTGTGTTTCATCGTCAATAAGAAGGTCCAAGGAATACAATAAACCTGAAGTGAGGCATCGGAATCTATAACTAGTGTCACAGGACGGGTTCAAAACATAGTCAGTAGGAAGAGTCAGTCTTCTTGTACTTAAGTCGGCATTGTGCCTTTTGTATTTAATTCCGATGCTATTTCTGTGTTCCATCGTCGATCAGAAGGACCAAGGTATACATTAAACCTGAAGTAAAGCATCGGAATCTATAACTAGTGTCACAGGAATAGTTCAAACATAGACAGTACGAAGAACCAGTCTTCTTGTACTTAAGTCGGCATTGTGTTTTTTGTATTTAATTCCGATGAAATTTCTTTGTTTCATCGTCAATAAGAAGATCCAAGGGATACAGTTAACCTGAAGTGAAGCATCGGAATCTATAACTAGTGTCACAGGAATGGTTCAAAACATAGACAGTAAGAATAGGCAGTCTTCTTGTACTTAAGTCGGCATTGTGCCTTTTGTACTTAATTCCGATGCAATTTCTGTGTTTCATCGTCAATAAGAAGGTCGGAAGGATACAGTAAACCTGAAGTGAAGCATCGGAATCTATAACTAGTGTCACAGGAGTGGTTCAAAACACAGACAGTAAGATGAGTCAGTCTTTTTGTACTTATGTCGGCATTGTCCCTTTTCTATTTAATTCCGATGCAATTTCTGTGTTTCATCGTCAATAAGGACAGAGGGATACAGTAAACCAGAAGTGATGCATCGGAATGTATAACTAGTGTCACAGGAATCGTTCAAAACATAATGTGTAGGAAGAGTCAGTCTTCTTCTACTTGATTCGGCATTGTGCCTTTTGTATTTATTTCCGATGCAATTTCTGTGTTTCATCGTCAATACGAAGGTGAGAGGGATACAGTAAACCTGAAGTGAAGCATCGGAATCTACAAGTGGTGTCACAGGAATGGTTCAAACATAGTCATTAAGAAGAGTCAGTCTTCTTGTACTTAAGTCGGCATTGTGCCTTTCGTATTTAATTCCGATGCAACTTCGGTGTTTCGTCGTCAATAAGAAGGTCCAAAGGATACAGTAAACCTGAAGTGAAGCATCGGAATCTATAACCAGTGTCATAGGAATGGTTCAAAACATAGTCAGTAAGAAGAGTCAGTCTTCTTGTACTTAGGTCGGCATTGTGCCTTTTCTATTTAATTCCGATTCAATTTCTGTGTTTCGTCGTCAATGAGAAGGTCCAAGGGATACAGTAAACCTGAAGTGAAGCATCGGAATCTATAACTAGTGTCACAGGAACGTTTCAAAACATAGACAGTAAGAAGGGTCAGTCCTCTTGTACTTAAGTCGGCATTGTGCTTTTTGTAACTAATTCCGATGCAATTTCTGTGTTTCATCGTCAATAAGAAGGTCAGAGGGATACAGTAAACCTGAAGTGAAGCACCGGAATCTACAACTAGTGTCACAGGAATGGTTCAAATCATAGTCAGTAAGAAGGATCAGTCTTCTTGTACTTAATTCGGCATTGTACCTTTTCAATTAATTCCGTTGCATTTTCTGTGTTTCATCGTCAATAAGAAGTTCAAAGGGGTACAGTAAACCTGAAGCGTCGGAGTCTATAACTAGTGTCACAGAAATGGTTCAAAACATTGTCAGCCAGAAGAGTCAGTCTTCTTGTACTTAAATCGGCGTTGTGCCGTTTCTATTTAATTCCGATGCAATTTCTGTGTTTCATCGTCAAAAAGAAGGTGAGAGGGATACAGTAAACCTGAAGTGAAGCATCGGAATCTATAAGTGGTGTCACAGGAATGGTTCAAACATAGTCATTAAGACGAGTCAGTCTTCTTGTACTTAAGTCGGCATTGTGCCTTTCGTATTTAATTCCGATGCAACTTCGGTGTTTCATCGTCAATAAGAAGGTCCAAGGGATACAGTAAACCTGAAGTGAAGGATTGGAATCTATAACTAGTGTCACAGGAATGGTTTATAGCATAGAGAGTAGGAAGAGTCAGTCTTCTTGTACTTAAATCAGCATTGTGCCTTTTTATTTAATTCCGACGCAATTTCTGTGTTTCATCGTCAATAAGAAGTTCAAAGGGATACAGTATACCTGAAGCATCGGAATCTATAACTAGTGTCACAGAAATGGTTCAAAACATAGTCAGCAAGAAGAGTCAGTCTTCTTGAACTTAAATCGGCGTTGTGCCCTTTCTATTTAATTCCGATGCCATTTGTGTGTTTCATCGTCAATAAGAAGGTCAGAGGGATATAGTAAACCTGAAGTGAAGCATTGGATTGTATAACTAGTGCCACAGGAATGGTTCAAAACATAGACAGTAGGAAGATTCAGTCTTCTTGTACTTGAGTCGGTATTGTGCCTTTTGTATATATTTCCGATGCAATTTCTGCGTTTCATCATCAATAAGAAGGTCAGAGGGATACAGTAAACCTGAAGTGAAGCATCGGAATCTATTACTAGTCTCACAGGATGGTAAAAAATATAGACAGAAGAAGAGTCATTCTTCTTGTACCTAAGTCGGCATTGTGTTTTGTCTATTTAATTCCGATGTAATTTCTGTGTTTCATCGTCAATAAGAAGGTCAGAGGGATACAGTAAACCTGAAGTGAATCATCGGAATCTATAACTAGTGTCACAGGAATGGTTCAAAACATAGACAGTAGGTAGAGTCAGTCTACATGTACTTAAGTCGGCATTGTGCCTTTTGTATTTAATTCCGATGCAATTTCTGTATTTTATCGATAATAAGAAGGTCCAAGGGATCCAGTACACCTGAAGTGCAGAATCGGAATCTATAACTAGTGTCACAGGAATGGTTCAAATCATAGTCAGTAAGATGGATCAGTCTTCTTGTACTTAATTCGGCATTGTACCTTTTCATTTAATTCCGTTGCATTTTCTGTGTTTCATCGTCAATAAGAAGTTCAAAGGGATACAGTAAACCTGAAGCGTCGGAATCTATAACTAGTGTCACAGGAATGGTTCAAAACATAGTCAGTAGGAAGAGTCAGTCTTCTTGTACTTAAGTCGGCATTGTGCCTTTTGTATTTAATTCCGATGCTATTTCTGTGTTCCATCGTCGATAAGAAGGACCAAGGTATACATTAAACCTGAAGTAAAGCATCGGAATCTATAACTAGTGTCACAGGAATGGTTCAAACATAGTCATTAAGACGAGTCAGTCTTCTTGTACTTAAGTCGGCATTGTGCCTTTCGTATTTAATTCCGATGCAACTTCGGTGTTTCATCGTCAATAAGAAGGTCCAAGGGATACAGTAAACCTGAAGTGAAGCATCGGAATCTATAACTAGTGTCACTGGAATGGTTTACAGCATAGAGAGTAGGAAGAGTCAGTCTTCTTGTACTTAAATCGGCATTGTGCCTTTTTATTTAATTCCGACGCAATTTCTGTGTTTCATCGTCAATAAGAAGTTCAAAGGGATACAGTGTACCTGAAGCATCGGAAACTATAACTAGTGTCACAGAAATGGTTCAAAACATAGTCAGCAAGAAGAGTCAGTCTTCTTGTACTTAAATCGGCGTTGTGCCTTTTCTATTTAATTCCGATGCCATTTCTGTGTTTCATCGTCAATAAGAAGGTCAGAGGGATACAGTAAACCTGAAGTGAAGCATCGGATTGTATAACTAGTGCCACAGGAATGGTTCAAAGCATAGACAGTAGGAAGAGTCAGTCTTCTTGTACTTGAGTCGGCATTGTGCCTTTTGTATATATTTCCGATGCAATTTCTGCGTTTCATCATCAATAAGAAGGTCAGAGGGATACAGTAAACCTGAAGTGAATCATCGGAATCTATAACTAGTGTCACAGGAATGGTTCAAAACATTGTCAGTAAGAAGAGTCAGTCTTCTTGTACTTATTTCGGCATTGTGCCTTTTTATTTAATTCCGATGAAATTTCTGTGTTTTACCGCCAATAAGAAGGTCAGAATTATACAGTAAACCTGAAGTCAAGCATCGGAATCTATAACTAGTGTCACAGAAATGGTTCAAAACATAGTCAGTAAGAAGAGTCAGTCTTCTTGTACTTAAGTCGGCATTGTGCCTTTTCTATTTAATTCCGACCCAATCTCTGTGTTTCATCGTCAATACGAAGGTCAGATGGATACAGTAAACCTGAAGTGTAGCATCGGAATCTATAACTAGTGTCACAGGAATGGTTCAAACATAGACAGTAATAAGAGTCAGTCTTCTTGTACTTGAGTCGGCATTGTGCCTTTTGTATTTAATCCCGATGCAATTTCTGTGTTTCATCGTCAATAAGAAGGTCCAAGGAATACAATAAACCTGAAGTGAGGCATCGGAATCTATAACTAGTGTCACAGGACGGGTTCAAAACATAGTCAGTAGGAAGAGTCAGTCTTCTTGTACTTAAGTCGGCATTGTGCCTTTTGTATTTAATTCCGACGCTATTTCTGTGTTCCATCGTCGATCAGAAGGACCAAGGTATACATTGAACCTGAAGTAAAGCATCGGAATCTATAACTAGTGTCACAGGAATAGTTCAAACATAGACAGTACGAAGAACCAGTCTTCTTGTACTTAAGTCGGCATTGTGTTTTTTGCATTTAATTCCGATGAAATTTCTTTGTTTCATCGTCAATAAGAAGATCCAAGGGATACAGTTAACCTGAAGTGAAGCATCGGAATCTATAACTAGTATCACAGGAATGGTTCAAAACATAGACAGTAAGAATAGGCAGTCTTCTTGTACTTAAGTCGGCATTGTGCCTTTTGTACTTAATTCCGATGCAATTTCTGTGTTTCATCGTCAATAAGAAGGTCAGAAGGATACAGTAAACCTGAAGTGAAGCATCGGAATCTATAACTAGTGTCACAGGAGTGGTTCAAAACACAGACAGTAAGATGAGTCAGTCTTTTTGTACTTATGTCGGCATTGTCCCTTTTCTATTTAATTCCGATGCAATTTCTGTGTTTCATCGTCAATAAGAAGGACAGAGGGATACAGTAAACCAGAAGTGATGCATCGGAATGTATAACTAGTGTCACAGGAATCGTTCAAAACATAATGTGTAGGAAGAGTCAGTCTTCTTCTACTTGATTCGGCATTGTGCCTTTTGTATTTATTTCCGATGCAATTTCTGTGTTTCATCGTCAATAAGAAGGTGAGAGGGATACAGTAAACCTGAAGTGAAGCATCGGAATCTACAAGTGGTGTCACAGGAATGGTTCAAACATAGTCATTAAGAAGAGTCAGTCTTCTTGTACTTAAGTCGGCATTGTGCCTTTCGTATTTAATTCCGATGCAACTTCGGTGTTTCGTCGTCAATAAGAAGGTCCAAAGGATACAGTAAACCTGAAGTGAAGCATCGGAATCTATAACCAGTGTCATAGGAATGGTTCAAAACATAGTCAGTAAGAAGAGTCAGTCTTCTTGTACTTAGGTCGGCATTGTGCCTTTTCTATTTAATTCCGATTCAATTTCTGTGTTTCTTCGTCAATGAGAAGGTCCAAGGGATACAGTAAACCTGAAGTGAAGCATCGGAATCTATAACTAGTGTCACAGGAACGTTTCAAAACATAGACAGTAAGAAGGGTCAGTCCTCTTGTACTTAAGTCGGCATTGTGCTTTTTGTAACTAATTCCGATGCAATTTCTGTGTTTCATCGTCAATAAGAAGGTCAGAGGGATACAGTAAACCTGAAGTGAAGCACCGGAATCTACAACTAGTGTCACAGGAATGGTTCAAATCATAGTCAGTAAGAAGGATCAGTCTTCTTGTACTTAATTCGGCATTGTACCTTTTCAATTAATTCCGTTGCATTTTCTGTGTTTCATCGTCAATAAGAAGTTCAAAGGGATACAGTAAACCTGAAGCGTCGGAGTCTATAACTAGTGTCACAGAAATGGTTCAAAACATTGTCAGCCAGAAGAGTCAGTCTTCTTGTACTTAAATCGGCGTTGTGCCGTTTCTATTTAATTCCGATGCAATTTCTGTGTTTCATCGTCAAAAAGAAGGTGAGAGGGATACAGTAAACCTGAAGTGAAGCATCGGAATCTATAAGTGGTGTCACAGGAATGGTTCAAACATAGTCATTAAGACGAGTCAGTCTTCTTGTACTTAAGTCGGCATTGTGCCTTTCGTATTTAATTCCGATGCAACTTCGGTGTTTCATCGTCAATAAGAAGGTCCAAGGGATACAGTAAACCTGAAGTGAAGCATTGGAATCTATAACTAGTGTCACAGGAATGGTTTATAGCATAGAGAGTAGGAAGAGTCAGTCTTCTTGTACTTAAATCAGCATTGTGCCTTTTTATTTAATTCCGACGCAATTTCTGTGTTTCATCGTCAATAAGAAGTTCAAAGGGATACAATATACCTGAAGCATCGGAATCTATAACTAGTGTCACAGAAATGGTTCAAAACATAGTCAGCAAGAAGAGTCAGTCTTCTTGTACTTAAATCGGCGTTGTGCCCTTTCTATTTAATTCCGATGCCATTTCTGTGTTTCATCGTCAATAAGAAGGTCAGAGGGATATAGTAAACCTGAAGTGAAGCATTGGATTGTATAACTAGTGCCACAGGAATGGTTCAAAACATAGACAGTAGGAAGATTCAGTCTTCTTGTACTTGAGTCGGTATTGTGCCTTTTGTATATATTTCCGATGCAATTTCTGCGTTTCATCATCAATAAGAAGGTCAGAGGGATACAGTAAACCTGAAGTGAAGCATCGGAATCTATTACTAGTCTCACAGGATGGTAAAAAATATAGACAGAAGAAGAGTCATTCTTCTTGTACCTAAGTCGGCATTGTGTTTTGTCTATTTAATTCCGATGTAATTTCTGTGTTTCATCGTCAATAAGAAGGTCAGAGGGATACAGTAAAACTGAAGTGAATCATCGGAATCTATAACTAGTGTCACAGGAATGGTTCAAAACATAGACAGTAGGTAGAGTCAGTCTACATGTACTTAAGTCGGCATTGTGCCTTTTGTATTTAATTCCGATGCAATTTCTGTATTTTATCGATAATAAGAAGGTCCAAGGGATCCAGTACACCTGAAGTGCAGAATCGGAATCTATAACTAGTGTCACAGGAATGGTTCAAATCATAGTCAGTAAGAAGGATCAGTCTTCTTGTACTTAATTCGGCATTGTACCTTTTCATTTAATTCCGTTGCATTTTCTGTGTTTCATCGTCAATAAGAAGTTCAAAGGGATACAGTAAACCTGAAGCGTCGGAATCTATAACTAGTGTCACAGGAATGGTTCAAAACATAGTCAGTAGGAAGAGTCAGTCTTCTTGTACTTAAGTCGGCATTGTGCCTTTTGTATTTAATTCCGATGCTATTTCTGTGTTCCATCGTCGATAAGAAGGACCAAGGTATACATTAAACCTGAAGTAAAGCATCGGAATCTATAACTAGTGTCACAGGAATAGTTCAAACATAGTCATTAAGACGAGTCAGTCTTCTTGTACTTAAGTCGGCATTGTGCCTTTCGTATTTAATTCCGATGCAACTTCGGTGTTTCATCGTCAATAAGAAGGTCCAAGGGATACAGTAAACCTGAAGTGAAGCATCGGAATCTATAACTAGTGTCACTGGAATGGTTTACAGCATAGAGAGTAGGAAGAGTCAGTCTTCTTGTACTTAAATCGGCATTGTGCCTTTTTATTTAATTCCGACGCAATTTCTGTGTTTCATCGTCAATAAGAAGTTCAAAGGGATACAGTATACCTGAAGCATCGGAAACTATAACTAGTGTCACAGAAATGGTTCAAAACATAGTCAGCAAGAAGAGTCAGTCTTCTTGTACTTAAATCGGCGTTGTGCCTTTTCTATTTAATTCCGATGCCATTTCTGTGTTCCATCGTCAATAAGAAGGTCAGAGGGATACAGTAAACCTGAAGTGAAGCATCGGATTGTATAACTAGTGCCACAGGAATGGTTCAAAACATAGACAGTAGGAAGAGTCAGTCTTCTTGTACTTGAGTCGGCATTGTGCCTTTTGTATATATTTCCGATGCAATTTCTGCGTTTCATCATCAATAAGAAGGTCAGAGGGATACAGTAAACCTGAAGTGAATCATCGGAATCTATAACTAGTGTCACAGGAATGGTTCAAAACATTGTCAGTAAGAAGAGTCAGTCTTCTTGTACTTATTTCGGCATTGTGCCTTTTTATTTAATTCCGATGAAATTTCTGTGTTTTACCGCCAATAAGAAGGTCAGAGTTATACAGTAAACCTGAAGTCAAGCATCGGATTCTATAACTAGTGTCACAGAAATGGTTCAAAACATAGTCAGTAAGAAGAGTCAGTCTTCTTGTACTTAAGTCGGCATTGTGCCTTTTCTATTTAATTCCGACCCAATCTCTGTGTTTCATCGTCAATACGAAGGTCAGATGGATACAGTAAACCTGAAGTGTAGCATCGGAATCTATAACTAGTGTCACAGGAATGGTTCAAACATAGACAGTAATAAGAGTCAGTCTTCTTGTACTTGAGTCGGCATTGTGCCTTTTGTATTTAATTCCGATGCAATTTCTGTGTTTCATCGTCAATAAGAAGGTCCAAGGAATACAATAAACCTGAAGTGAGGCATCGGAATCTATAACTAGTGTCACAGGACGGGTTCAAAACATAGTCAGTAGGAAGAGTCAGTCTTCTTGTACTTAAGTCGGCATTGTGCCTTTTGTATTTAATTCCGATGCTATTTCTGTGTTCCATCGTCGATCAGAAGGACCAAGGTATACATTGAACCTGAAGTAAAGCATCGGAATCAATAACTAGTGTCACAGGAATAGTTCAAACATAGACAGTACGAAGAACCAGTCTTCTTGTACTTAAGTCGGCATTGTGTTTTTTGTATTTAATTCCGATGAAATTTCTTTGTTTCATCGTCAATAAGAAGATCCAAGGGATACAGTTAACCTGAAGTGAAGCATCGGAATCTATAACTAGTGTCACAGGAATGGTTCAAAACATAGACAGTAAGAATAGGCAGTCTTCTTGTACTTAAGTCGGCATTGTGCCTTTTGTACTTAATTCCGATGCAATTTCTGTGTTTCATCGTCAATAAGAAGGTCAGAAGGATACAGTAAACCTGAAGTGAAGCATCGGAATCTATAACTAGTGTCACAGGAGTGGTTCAAAACACAGACAGTAAGATGAGTCAGTCTTTTTGTACTTATGTCGGCATTGTCCCTTTTCTATTTAATTCCGATGCAATTTCTGTGTTTCATCGCCAATAAGAAGGACAGAGGGATACAGTAAACCAGAAGTGATGCATCGGAATGTATAACTAGTGTCACAGGAATCGTTCAAAACATAATGTGTAGGAAGAGTCAGTCTTCTTCTACTTGATTCGGCATTGTGCCTTTTGTATTTATTTCCGATGCAATTTCTGTGTTTCATCGTCAATAAGAAGGTGAGAGGGATACAGTAAACCTGAAGTGAAGCATCGGAATCTACAAGTGGTGTCACAGGAATGGTTCAAACATAGTCATTAAGAAGAGTCAGTCTTCTTGTACTTAAGTCGGCATTGTGCCTTTCGTATTTAATTCCGATGCAACTTCGGTGTTTCGTCGTCAATAAGAAGGTCCAAAGGATACAGTAAACCTGAAGTGAAGCATCGGAATCTATAACCAGTGTCATAGGAATGGTTCAAAACATAGTCAGTAAGAAGAGTCAGTCTTCTTGTACTTAGGTCGGCATTGTGCCTTTTCTATTTAATTCCGATTCAATTTCTGTGTTTCGTCGTCAATGAGAAGGTCCAAGGGATACAGTAAACCTGAAGTGAAGCATCGGAATCTATAACTAGTGTCACAGGAACGTTTCAAAACATAGACAGTAAGAAGGGTCAGTCCTCTTGTACTTAAGTCGGCATTGTGCTTTTTGTAACTAATTCCGATGCAATTTCGTGTTTCATCGTCAATAAGAAGTTCAAAGGGATACAGTAAACCTGAAGCGTCGGAGTCTATAACTAGTGTCACAGAAATGGTTCAAAACATTGTCAGCCAGAAGAGTCAGTCTTCTTGTACTTAAATCGGCGTTGTGCCGTTTCTATTTAATTCCGATGCAATTTCTGTGTTTCATCGTCAAAAAGAAGGTGAGAGGGATACAGTAAACCTGAAGTGAAGCATCGGAATCTATAAGTGGTGTCACAGGAATGGTTCAAACATAGTCATTAAGACGTGTCAGTCTTCTTGTACTTAAGTCGGCATTGTGCCTTTCGTATTTAATTCCGATGCAACTTCGGTGTTTCATCGTCAATAAGAAGGTCCAAGGGATACAGTAAACCTGAAGTGAAGCATTGGAATCTATAACTAGTGTCACAGGAATGGTTTATAGCATAGAGAGTAGGAAGAGTCAGTCTTCTTGTACTTAAATCAGCATTGTGCCTTTTTATTTAATTCCGACGCAATTTCTGTGTTTCATCGTCAATAAGAAGTTCAAAGGGATACAGTATACCTGAAGCATCGGAATCTATATCTAGTGTCACAGAAATGGTTCAAAACATAGTCAGCAAGAAGAGTCAGTCTTCTTGTACTTAAATCGGCGTTGTGCCCTTTCTATTTAATTCCGATGCCATTTCTGTGTTTCATCGTCAATAAGAAGGTCAGAGGGATATAGTAAACCTGAAGTGAAGCATTGGATTGTATAACTAGTGCCACAGGAATGGTTCAAAACATAGACAGTAGGAAGATTCAGTCTTCTTGTACTTGAGTCGGTATTGTGCCTTTTGTATATATTTCCGATGCAATTTCTGCGTTTCATCATCAATAAGAAGGTCAGAGGGATACAGTAAACCTGAAGTGAAGCATCGGAATCTATTACTAGTCTCACAGGATGGTAAAAAATATAGACAGAAGAAGAGTCATTCTTCTTGTACCTAAGTCGGCATTGTGTTTTGTCTATTTAATTCCGATGTAATTTCTGTGTTTCATCGTCAATAAGAAGGTCAGAGGGATACAGTAAACCTGAAGTGAATCATCGGAATCTATAACTAGTGTCACAGGAATGGTTCAAAACATAGACAGTAGGTAGAGTCAGTCTACATGTACTTAAGTCGGCATTGTGCCTTTTGTATTTAATTCCGATGCAATTTCTGTATTTTATCGATAATAAGAAGGTCCAAGGGATCCAGTACACCTGAAGTGCAGAATCGGAATCTATAACTAGTGTCACAGGAATGGTTCAAATCATAGTCAGTAAGAAGGATTAGTCTTCTCGTACTTAATTCGGCATTGTACCTTTTCATTTAATTCCGTTGCATTTTCTGTGTTTCATCGTCAATAAGAAGTTCAAAGGGATACAGTAAACCTGAAGCGTCGGAATCTATAACTAGTGTCACAGGAATGGTTCAAAACATAGTCAGTAGGAAGAGTCAGTCTTCTTGTACTTAAGTCGGCATTGTGCCTTTTGTATTTAATTCCGATGCTATTTCTGTGTTCCATCGTCGATAAGAAGGACCAAGGTATTCATTAAACCTGAAGTAAAGCATCGGAATCTATAACTAGTGTCACAGGAATAGTTCAAACATAGACAGTACGAAGAACCGGTCTTCTTGTACTTAAGTCGGCATTGTGCCTTTTGTATTTAATTCCGATGAAATTTCTTTGTTTCATCGTCAATAAGAAGGTCAGAAGGATACAGTAAACCTGAAGCGAAGCATCGGAATGTATAACTAGTGTCACAGGACTGATTCAAAACATAGACAGTTGGAAGAATCAGTCTTCATGTACTTAAGTCGCCATTGTGCCTTTTCTATTTAATTCCGATGCAATTTCTGTGTTTCATCGTCAATAAGGAGGTCAGAGGGATACAGTAAACCCTAAGTGAAGCATCGGAATCTATAACTAGTGTCACAGGAATGGTTCAAAACATAGACAGTAATCTGAGTCAGTCTTTTTGTACTTAAGTAGTCATTGTGCCTTTTGTATTTAATTCCGATGAAATTTCTGTGTTTCATCGTCAATAAGAAGGTCAGAGGGAGACAGTAAACCTGATGTGAGGCATCGGAATCTATAACTAGTGTCACAGGAATGGTTCAAAACATTGTCAGTAAGTAGAGTCAGTCTTCTTTTACTTAATTCGGCATTGTGCCTTTTTATTTAATTCCGATGAAATTTCTGTGTTTTATCGTCTATAAGTAGGTCAGAGGGATACAGTAAACCTGAAGTCAAGCATCGGAATCTATAACTAGTGTCACAGAAATGGTTCAAAACTTAGTCAGCCAGAAGAGTCAGTCTTCTTGTACTCAAATCGGCGTTGTGCCTTTTCTATTTAATTCCGATGCAATTTCTGTGTTTCATCGTCAATAAGAAGGTGAGAGGGATACAGTAAACTTGAAGTGAAGCATCGGAATCTATAAGTGGTGTCACAGGAATGGTTCAAACATAGTCATTAAGACGAGTCAGTCTTCTTGTACTTAAGTCGGCATTGTGCCTTTCGTATTTAATTCCGATGCAACTTCGGTGTTTCATCGTCAATAAGAAGGTCCAAGGGATACAGTAAACCTGAAGTGAAGCATCGGAATCTATAACTAGTGTCACAGGAATGGTTTATAGCATAGAGAGTAGGAAGAGTCAGTCTTCTTGTACTTAAATCGGCGTTGTGCCTTTTCTATTTAATTCCGATGCCATTTCTGTGTTTCATCGTCAATAAGAAGGTCAGAGGGATACAGTAAACCTGAAGTGAAGCATCGGATTGTATAACTAGTGCCACAGGAATGGTTCAAAACATAGACAGTAGGAAGAGTCAATCTTCTTGTACTTGAGTCGGCATTGTGCCTTTTGTATATATTTCCGATGCAATTTCTGCATTTCATCATCAATAAGAAGGTCAGAGGGATACAGTAAACCTGAAGTGAAGCATCGGAATCTGTTACTAGTCTCACAGGATGGTAAAAAATATAGACAGCAGAAGAGTCATTCTTCTTGTACCTAAGTTTGGCATTGTGTTTTGTCTATTTAATTCCGATGCAATTTCTGTGTTTCATCGTCAATAAGAAGGTCAGAGGGATACAGTAAACCTGAAGTGAATCATCGGAATCTATAACTAGTGTCACAGGAATGGTTCAAAACATAGACAGTAGGTAGAGTCAGTCTGCATGTACTTAAGTCGGCATTGTGCCTTTTGTATTTCATTCCGATGCAATTTCTGTATTTTATCGACAATAAGAAGGTCCAAATGATCCAGTACACCTGAAGTGCAGAATCGGAATCTATAACTTGTGTCACAGGAATGGTTCAAAACATAGTCAGTAGGAAGAGTCAGTCTCCTTGTACTTAGGTCGCCATTGTGCCCTTTCTATTTATTTCCGATGCAATTTCTGTGTATCATCGTCAATAAGAAGGTCAGAGGGATACAGTAAACCTGAAGTGAAGCAACGGAATCTATAACTAGTGTCACTGGAATGGTTCAAAATATAGACAGTAGGAAGAGTCAGTCTTCTTGTTCTTAAGTCGGCATTGTGACTTTTCTATTTAATTCCGATGCCATTTCTGTGTTTCATCGTCCATACGAAGGTCAGAGGGATACAGTAAAACCTGAAGTGAAGCATCGAAATGTATAATTAGTGTCACAGGAATCGTTCAAAGCATAGACAGTAGGAAGAGTCAGTCTTCTTCTACTGGATTCGGCATTGTGCCTTTTGTATCTATTTCCGATGCAATTCCTGTGTTTCATCGTCAAAAAGAAGGTCAGAGGGATACAGTAAACCCTAAGTGAAGCATCGGAATCTATAACTAGTGTCACAGGAATGGTTCAAAACATAGACAGTAATCTGAGTCAGTCTTTTTGTACTTAAGTAGTCATTGTGCCTTTTGTATTTAATTCCGATGAAATTTCTGTGTTTCATCGTCCATACGAAGGTCAGAGGGATACAGTAAACCTGAAGTCAAGCATCGGAATCTATAACTAGTGTCACAGAAATGGTTCAAAACATAGACAGTAAGAAGAGTCAGTCTTCTTGTACTTAAGTCGGCATTGTGCCTTTTCTATTTAATTCCGATGCAATTTCTGTGTTTCATCGTCAATAAGAAGGTCGGAGGGTTACAGTAAATCTGAAGTTAAGCATCGGAATGTATAACTAGTGTCCAAGGAATGATTCAAAACATACACAGTAGGAAGAGTCAGTCTCCTTGTACTTGAGTCGGCATTGTGCCTTTTGTATTTGCTTCCGATGCAATTTCTGTGTTTCATCATCAATAAGATGGTCAGAGGGATACAGTAAACCTGAAGTGAAGCATCGGATTCTATAACTAGGGTCACAGGAATGGTTCAAAACATAGACAGCAGGAAGAGTCATTCTTCTTGTACTTAAGTCGGCCTTGTGCCTTTTCTATTTAATTCCGATGCAATTTCTGTGTTTCATCACCAATAAGAAGGTCAGAGGGATACAGTAAACCTGAAGTGAAGCAACGGAATCTATAACTAGTGTCACTGGAATGGTTCAAAATATAGACAGTATTAAGAGTCAGTCTTCTTGTTCTTAAGTCGGCATTGTGACTTTTCTATTTAATTCCGATGCCATTTCTGTGTTTCATCGTCAATACGAAGGTCAGAGGGATACAGTAAAACCTGAAGTGAAGCATCGGAATGTATAACTAGTGTCACAGGAATCGTTCAAAGCGTAGACAGTAGGAAGGGTCAGTCTTCTTCTACTTGATTCGGCATTGTGCGTTTTGTATCTATTTCCGATGCAATTCCTGCGTTTCATCGTCAACAAGAAGGTCAGAGGGATACAGTAAACCTGAAGTGAAGCATCGGAAACTATAACTAGTGTCACAGGAATGGTTCAAAACATAGACAGTAGGAAGAGTCAGTCTTTTTGTACTTAAGTAGTCATTGTCCCTTTTGTATTAATTTCCGATGCAATTTCTGTGTTTCATCGTCAATAAGAAGGTCAGAGGGATACAGTAAACCTGATGTGAGGCATCGGAATCTATAACTAGTGTTACAGGAATAATTCAAAACGTAGACAGTAGGAAGAGTCAGTCTTCTTGTATTTAAGTCGGCATTGTGCCTTTTCTATTTAATTCCGATGCAATTTCTGTGTTTCATCGTCAATAAGAAGGTCAGATGGATACAGTAAACCTGAGACGAAGCATCGGAATCTATAACTAGTGACACAGGAATGGTTCAAAACATTGTCAGTAAGTAGAGTCAGTCTTCTTTTACTTAATTCGGCATTGTGCCTTTTGTATTTATTTCCGATGCAATATCTGTGTTTCATCGTCAATAAGAAGCTCAGAGGGATACAGTAAACATGAAGTGAAGCATCGGAATCTATAACTAGTGTCACAGGAATGTTTCAAAACATAGACAGTAAGAAGAGTCAGTCCTCTTGTACTTAAGTCGGCATTGTGCTTTTTGTATCTAATTCCGATGCAATTTCTGTGTTTCATCGTCAATAAGAAGGTCAGAGGGATACAGTAAACCTGAAGTGAAGCATCGGAATCTTTAACTAGTGTCACAGGAATGGTTCAAATCATAGTCAGTAAGAAGAATCAGTCTTCTTGAACTTAATTCGGCATTGCGCCTTTTTATTTAATTCCGATGCAATTTCTGTGTTTCGTCGTCAATAAGAAGTTCAAAGGGATACAGTAATGAAGCATCGGAATCTATAACTAGTGTCACAGAAATGGTTCAATACTTCGTCAGCCAGAAGAGTCAGTCTTCTTGTACTTAAATCGGCGTTGTGCCTTTTCTATTTAATTCCGACGCAATTTCTGTGTTTCGTCGTCAATAAGAAGGTCCAAGGGATACAGCAAGCCTGAAGTGAAGCATCGGAATCTATAACTAGTGTCACAGGAATGGTTCAAAACATAGACAGTAAGAAGAGTCAGTCTTCTTGTACTTAGGTCGGCATTGTGCTTTTTCTATTTAATTCCGATTCAATTTCTGTGTTTCGTCGTCAACAAGAAGGTCCAAGGGATACAGTAAACCTGAAGTGAAGCATCGGAATCTATAAGTGGTGTCACAGGAATAGTTCAAACATAGTCATTAAGATGAGTCAGTCTTCTTGTACTTAGGTCGGCATTGCGCCATTCGTATTTAATTCCGATGCAACTTCGGTGTTTCATCGTCAATAAGAAGCTCCAAGGGATACAGTAAACCTGAAGTGAAGCATCGAAATCTATAACTAGTGTCACAGGAATGGTTCAATACATAGTCAGTAAGAAGAGTCAGTCTTCTTGTACTTAGGTCGGCATTGTGCCTTTTCTATTTAATTCCGATTCAGTTTCTGTGTTTCGTCAGTCAATAAGAGGGTCCAAGGGATACAGTAAACCTGAAGTGAAGCATCGGAATCTATAACTAGTGTCACAGGAATGGTTCAAAACATAGACAGTAGGAAGAGTCAGTCTTCTTGTACTTAAGTCGGCATTGTGCCATTTCTATTCTATTCCGACGCAATTTCTGTGTTTCATCGTCAATAAGAAGGTGAGAGGGATACAGTAAACCTGAAGTGAAGCATCGGAATCTATAAGTGGTGTCACAGGAATAGTTCAAACATAGTCATTAAGATGAGTCAGTCTTCTTGTACTTAAGTCGGCATTGTGCCTTTCGTATTTAATTCCGATGCAACTTCGGTGTTTCATCGTCAATAAGAAGGTCCAAGGGATACAGTAAACCTGAAGTGAAGCATCGAAATCTATAACTAGTGTCACAGGAATGGTTCAATACATAGTCAGTAAGAAGAGTCAGTCTTCTTGTACTTAGGTCGGCATTGTGCCTTTTCTATTTAATTCCGATTCAGTTTCTGTGTTTCGTCGTCAATAAGAAGGTCCAAGGGATACAGTAAACCTGAAGTGAAGCATCGGAATCTATAAGTGGTGTCACAGGAATGGTTCAAACATTGTCCTTAAGAAGAGTCAGACTTCTTGTACTTAAGTCGGCATTGTGCCTTTCGTATTTAATTCCGATGCAACTTCGGTGTTTCATCGTCAATAAGAGGGTCCAAGGGATACAGTAAACCTGAAGTGAAGCATCGGAATCTATAACTAGTGTCACAGGAATGGTTCAAAACATAGACAGTAGGTAGAGTCAGTCTACATGTACTTAAGTCGGCATTGTGCCTTTTGTATTTAATTCGGATGCAATTTTTGTGTTTCATCGTCAATAAGAAGGTCCAAGGGATACAGTAAACCTGAAGTGAAGAATCGGAATGTATAACTAGTGTCACAGGAATGGTAGAAAACATAGACAGTAAGTAGAGTCAGTCTACTTGTACTTAAGACGGCATTGTGCCTTTTGTATTTAATTCCGATGCAATTTCTGTGTTTCATCGTCTATAAGAAGGTCCAAGGTATATAGTACACCTGAAGTGAAGCATCGGAATCTATAACTATTGACCCAGGAATGATTCAAATCATAGACTGTAAGAAGAGTCAGTCTTCTTGTACTTAAGTCAGCATTGTGCCTTTTCTATTTAATTCCGATGCAATTTCTGTGTTTCATCGTCAATAAGAAGGTCAGATGGATACAGTAAACCTGAGGCGAAGCATCGGAATCAATAACTAGTGTCACAGGAATGGTTCAAATGATAGACAGTAGGAAGAGTCAGTCTTCGTATACTTAAATCGGCATTGTGCCTTTTGTGTTTAATTCCGATGCAGTTTCTGCGTTTCATCGTCGATAAGAAGGTCAGAGGGATACAGTAAACCTGAAGTAACCTGAAGTAAATCATCGGAATCTATAACTAGTGTCACAGGAATGGTTCAAAACATTGTCAGTAAGAAGAGTCAGTCTTCTTGTACTTAATTCGGCATTGTGCCTTTTTATTTAATACGATGAAATGTCTGTGTTTTATCGCCAATAAGATGGTCAGAGGGATACAGTAAACCTGAAGTCAAGCATCGGAATCTATAACTAGTGTCACAGAAATGGTTCAAAACATAGTCAGTAAGAAGAGTCAGTCTTCTTGTACTTAAGTCGGCATTGTGACTTTTCTATATAATTCCGATGATATTTCTGTGTTTCATCGTCAACAAGAATGTCAGAGGGATACAGTAAACCTGAAGTGAACCTTCGGAATGTATAACTAGTGTCACAGGAATCTTTCAAAGCTTAGACAGTAGGAAGAGTCAGTCTTCTTCTACTTGATTCGGCATTGTGCCTTTTGTATTTATTTCCGATGCAACTTCGGTGTTTCATCGTCAATAAGAAGGTCCAAGGGATACAGTAAACCTGAAGTGAAGCATCGAAATCTATAACTAGTGTCACAGGAATGATTCAAAACATAGTCAGTAAGAAGAGTCAGTCTTCTTGTACTTATGTCGGCATTGTGCCTTTTCTATTTAATTCCGATTCAGTTTCTGTGTTTCGTCGTCAATAAGAAGGTCCAAGGGATACAGTAAACCTGAAGTGAAGCATCGGAATCTATAACTAGTGTCACAGGAATGGTTCAAAACATAGACAGTACGAAGAGTCAGTCTTCTTGTACTTAAGTCGGCCTTGTGCCATTTCTATTCTATTTCGACGCAATTTCTGTGTTTCATCGTCAATAAGAAGGTGAGAGGGATACAGTAAACCTGAAGTGAAGCATCGGAATCTATAAGTGGTGTCACAGGAATGGTTCAAACATTGTCATTAAGAAGAGTCAGACTTCTTGTACTTAAGTCGGCATTGTGCCTTTCGTATTTAATCCCGATGCAACTTCGGTCTTTCATCGTCAATAAGAGGGTCCAAGGGATACAGTAAACCTGAAGTGAAGCATCGGAATCTATAACTAGTGTCACAGGAATGGTTTATAGCATAGAGAGCAGGAAGAGTCAGTCATCTTGTACTTATGTCGGCATTGTGCCATTTGTATGGTATTCCGATGTAATTTCTGTGTTTCATCGTCAATAAGAAGGTCAGAGGGATACAGTAAACCTGAAGTGAAGCATCGGAATCTATAACTAGTGTCACAGGAATGGTTCAAATCATAGTCAGTAAGAAGGATCAGTCTTCTTGTACTTAATTCGGCATTGTGCCTTTTTATTTAATTCCGATGCAATTTCTGTGTTTCATCGTCAATAAGAAGTTCAAAGGGATACAGTAAACCTGAAGCATCGGAATCTATAACTAGTGTCACAGAAATGGTTCAAAACATAGTCAGCAAGAAGAGTCAGTCTTCTTGTACTTAAATCGGCGTTGTGCCTTTTCTAAATAATTCCGATGCAATTTCTGTGTTTCATCGTCAATAAGAAGGTCAGAGGGATACAGTAACCCTGAAGTGAAGCATCGGATTGTACAACTAGTGTCACAGGAATGGTTCAAAACATAGACAGTAGGTAGAGTCAGTCTTCTTGTACTTGAGTCGGCATTGTGCCTTTTGTATACATTTCTGATGCAATTTCTGCGTTTCATCATCGATAAGAAGGTCAGAGGGATGCAGTAAACCTGAAGTGAAGCATCGGAATCTATAACTAGTCTCACAGGATGGTAAAAAAGATAGACAGCAGAAGAGTCATTCTTCTTGTACTTAAGTCGGCATTGTGCCTTGTCTATTTAATTCCGATGCAATTTCTGTGTTTCATCGTCAATAAGAAGGTCAGTGGGATACAGTAAACCTGAAGTGAATCATCGGAATCTATAACTAGTGTCACAGGAATGGTTCAAAACATAGACAGTAGGTAGAGTCAGTCTACATGTACTTAAGTCGGCATTGTGCCTTTTGTATTTAATTCGGATGCAATTTTTGTGTTTCATCGTCAATAAGAAGGTCCAAGGGATACAGTAAACCTGAAGTGAAGAATCGGAATGTATAACTAGTGTCACAGGAATGGTAGAAAACATAGACAGTAAGAAGAGTCAGTCTACTTGTACTTAAGTCGGTATTGTGCCATTTGTATTTAATTCCGATGCAATTTCTGTGTTTCATCGTCTATAAGAAGGTCCAAGGTATATAGTACACCTGAAGTGAAGCATCAGAATCTATAACTATTGACCCAGGAATGCTTCAAATCATAGACAGTCAGAAGAGTCAGTCTTCTTGTACTTAAGTCGGCATTGTGCCTTTTCTATTTAATTCCGATGCAATTTCTGTGTTTCATCGTCAATAAGAAGGTCGGAGGGATACAGTAAATCTGAAGTTAAGCATCGGAATGTATAACTAGTGTCCAAGGAACGATTCAAAACATAGACAGTAGGAAGAGTCAATCTCCTTGTACTTGAGTCGGCATTGTGCCTTTTGTATTTACTTCCGATGCAATTTCTGTGTTTCATCATCAATAAGATGGTCAGAGGGATACAGTAAACCTGAAGTGAAGCATCGGATTGTATAACTAGTGTCACAGGAATGGTTCAAAACATAGACAGCAGGAAGAGTCATTCTTCTTGTACTTAAGTCGGCCTTGTGCCTTTTCTATTTAATTCCGATGCAATTTCTGTGTTTCATCATCAATAAGAAGGTCAGAGGGATACAGTAAACCTAAGGTGAATCATCGGAATCTATAACTAGTGTCACAGGAATGGTTCAAAACATAGACAGTAGGAAGAGTCAGTCTACATGTACTTAAGTCGCCATTGTGCCTTTTGTATTTAATTCCGATGAAATTTCTGTGTTTCATCGTCAATAAGACGGTCAGAGGGATACAGTAAACCTGAAGTGAAGCAACGGAATCTATAACTAGTGTCACTGGAATGGTTCAAAATATAGACAGTATTAAGAGTCAGTCTTCTTGTTCTTAAGTCGGCATTGTGACTTTTCTATTTAATTCCGATGCCATTTCTGTGTTTCATCGTCAATACGAAGGTAAGAGGGATACAGTAAAACCTGGAGTGATGCGTCGGAATCTATAACTAGTGTCACAGGAATCGTTCAAAGCATAGACAGTAGGAAGAGTCAGTCTTCTTCTACTTGATTCCGCATTGTGCCTTTTGTATTTATTTCCGATGCAATTTCTGTGTTTCATCGTCAATAAGAAGCTCAGAGGGATTTAGTAAACATGAAGTGAAGCATCGGAATCTATAACTAGTGTTACAGGAATGGTTCAATACATAGACAGTAAGAAGAGTCAGTCTTCTTGTACTTAGGTCGGCAATGTGCCTTTTCTATTTAATTTCGATTCAATTTCTGTGTCTCGTCGTCAATAAGAAGCTCCAAGGGATACATTAAACCTGAAGTGAAGCATCGGAATCTATAACTAGTGTCACAGGAATGTTTCAAAACATAGACAGTAAGAAGAGTCAGTCCTCTTGTACTTAAGTCGGCATTGTGCTTTTTGTATCTAATTCCGATGCAATTTCTGTGTTTCATCGTCAATAAGAAGGTCAGAGGGATACAGTAAACCTGAAGTGAAGCATCGGAATCTTTAACTAGTGTCACAGGAATGGTTCAAATCATAGTCAGTAAGAAGAATCAGTCTTCTTGAACTTAATTCGGCATTGCGCCTTTTTATTTAATTCCGATGCAATTTCTGTGTTTCATCGTCAATAAGAAGTTCAAAGGGATACAGTAAACCTGAAGTGAAGCATCGGAATCTATAACTAGTGTCACAGGAATGGTTCATAACACAGACAGTAGGAGGAGTCAGTCTTCTTGTACTTAAGTCGGCATTGTGCCTTTTGTATTTAATTCCGATGCAATTTCTGTGTTTCATCGTCAATAAGAAGGTCCAAGGAATACAATAAACCTGAAGTGAGGCATCGGAATATATGACTAGTGTCACAGGACGGGTTCAAAGCATAGTGAGTAGGGAGAATCAGTCTTCTTGTACTTAATTCGGCATTGTGCCTTTTTATTTAATCCCGATGCAATATCTGTGTTTCATCGTCAATAAGAAGTTCATAGGGATACAGTAAACCTGATGCATCGGAATCTATAACTAGTGTCACAGGAATGGTAGAAAACATAGACAGTAAGAATAGTCAGTCTACTTGTACTTAAGACGGCATTGTGCCTTTTGTATTTAATTCCGATGCAATTTCTGTGTTTCATCGTCAATAAGAAGGTCAGAGGGTTACAGTAAACCTGATGTGAGGCATCGGATTCTATAACTAGTGTTACAGGAATGATTCAAAACGTAGACAGTAGGAAGGGTCAGTCTTCTTGTATTTAAGTCGGCATTGTGCCTTTTCTATTTAATTCCGATGCAATTTCTGTGTTTCATCGTCAATAAGAAGGTCAGATGGATACAGTAAACCAAAAGGCGAAGCATCGGAATCAATAACTAATGTCACAGGAATGGTTCAAATGATAGACAGTAGGAAGAGTCAGTCTTCGTATACTTAAGTCGGCATTGTGCCTTTTGTATTTAATTCCGATGCAATTTCTGCGTTTCATCGTCGATTAGAAGGTCAGAGGGATACAGTAAACCTGAAGTAAATCATCGGAATCTATAACTAGTGTCACAGGAATGGTTCAAAACTTTGTCAGTAAGAAGAGTCAGTCTTCTTGTACTTAATTCGGCATTGTGCCTTTTTATTTAATTCCGATGAAATTTCTGTGTTTTATCGCCAATAAGAAGGTCAGAGGGATACAGTAAACCTGAAGTCAAGCATCGGAATCTACAACTAGTGTCACAGAAATGGTTCAAAACATAGTCAGTAAGAAGTGTCAGTCTTCTTGTACTTAAGTCGGCATTGTGACTTTTCTATATAATTCCGATGCTATTTCTGTGTTTCATCGTCAACAAGAATGACAGAGGGATACAGTAAACCTGATGTGAAGCATCGGAATGTATAACTAGTGTCACAGGAATCTTTCAAAGCTTAGACAGTAGGAAGAGTCAGTCTTCTTCTACTTGATTCGGCATTGTGCCTTTTGTATTTATTTCCGATGCAACTTCGTAGTTTCATCGTCAATAAGAAGGTCCAAGGGATACAGTAAACCTGAAGTGAAGCATCGAAATCTATAACTAGTGTCACAGGAATGGTTCAATACATAGTCAGTAAGAAGAGTCAGTCTTCTTGTACTTAGGTCGGCATTGTGCCTTTTCTATTTAATTCCGATTCAGTTTCTGTGTTTCGTCGTCAATAAGAAGGTCCAAGGGATACAGTAAACCTGAAGTGAAGCATCGGAATCTATAACTAGTGTGACAGGAATGGTTCAAAGCATAGACAGTACGAAGAGACAGTCTTCTTGTACTTAAGTCGGCCTTGTGCCATTTCTATTCTATTTCGACGCAATTTCTGTGTTTCATCGTCAATAAGAAGGTGAGAGGGATACAGTAAACCTGAAGTGAAGCATCGGAATCTATAAGTGGTGTCACAGGAATGGTTATACATTGTCATTAAGAAGAGTCAGACTTCTTGTACTTAAGTCGGCATTGTGCCTTTCGTATTTATTTCCGATGCAACTTCGGTCTTTCATCGTCAATAAGAGGGTCCAAGGGATACAGTAAACCTGAAGTGAAGCATCGGAATCTATAACTAGTGTCACAGGAATGGTTTATAGCATAGAGAGCAGGAAGAGTCAGTCATCTTGTACTTAAGTCGGCATTGTGCCATTTATATGGTATTCCGATGCAATTTCTGTGTTTCATCGTCAATAAGAAGGTCAGAGGGATATAGTAAACCTGAAGTGAAGCATCGGAATCTATAACTAGTGTCACAGGAATGGTTCAAATCATAGTCAGTAAGAAGGATCAGTCTTCTTGTACTTAATTCGGCATTGTGCCTTTTTATTTAATTCCGATGCAATTTCTGTGTTTCATCGTCAATAAGAAGTTCAAAGGGATACAGTAAACCTGAAGCATCGGAATCTATAACTAGTGTCACAGAAATGGTTCAAAACATAGTCAGCAAGAAGAGTCAGTCTTCTTGTACTTAAATCGGCGTTGTGCCTTTTCTATTTAATTCCGATGCAATTTCTGTGTTTCATCGTCAATAAGAAGGTCAGAGGGATACAGTAAACCTGAAGTGAAGCATCGGATTGTATAACTAGTGTCACAGGAATGGTTCAAAACATAGACAGTAGGTGGAGTCAGTCTTCTTGTACTTGAGTCGGCATTGTGCCTTTTGTATATATTTCTGATGCAATTTTTGCGTTTCATCATCGATAAGAAGGTCAGAGGGATGCAGTAAACCTGAAGTGAAGCATCTGAATCTATAACTAGTCTCACAGGATGGTAAAAAACATAGACAGCAGAAGAGTCATTCTTCTTGTACTTAAGTCGGCATTGTGCCTTGTCTATTTAATTCCGATGCAATTTCTGTGATTCATCGTCAATAAGAAGGTCAGAGGGATACAGTAAACCTGAAGTGAATCATCGGAATCTATAACTAGTGTCACAGGAATGGTTCAAAACATAGACAGTAGGTAGAGTCAGTCTACATGTACTTAAGTCGGCATTGTGCCTTTTGTATTTAATTCCGATGCAATTTCTGTGTTTCATCGTCTATAAGAAGGTCCAAGGTATATAGTACACCTGAAGTGAAGCATCAGAATCTATAACTATTGACCCAGGAATGGTTCAAATCATAGACAGTAAGAAGAGTCAGTCTTCTTGTACTTAAGTCAGCACTGTGCCTTTTCTATTTAATTCCGATGCAATTTCTGTGTTTCATCGTCAATAAGAAGGTCAGAGGGATACAGTAAACCTGAAGTGAAGCATCGGAATCTATAACTAGTGTCACAGGAATGGTTGAAAACATAGACAGTAGGAAGAGTCAGTCTTTTTGTACTTAAGTAGTCATTGTGCCTTTTGTATTTAATTCCGATGCAATTTCTGTGTTTCATCGTCAATAAGAATTTCAGAGGGATACAGTAAACCTGATGTGAGGCATCGGAATCTATAACTAGTGTTACAGGAATGATTCAAAACGTAGACATTAGGAAGAGTCAGTCTTCTTGTATTTAAGTCTTCAATGTGCCTTTTCTATTTAATTCCGATGCAATTTCTGTGTTTCATCGTCAATAAGAAGGTCAGATGGACACAGTAAACCTGAGGCGAAGCATCGGAATCAATAACTAGTGTCACTGGAATGGTTCAAATGATAGACAGTAGGAAGAGTCAGTCTTCGTATACTTAAGTCGGCATTGTGCCTTTTGTATTTAATTCCGATGCAATTTCCGCGTTTCATCGTCAATAAGAAGGTCAGAGGGATACAGTAAACCTGAAGTGAATCATCGGAATCTAAAACTAGTGTCACAGAAATGGTTCAGAACATTGTCAGTAAGAAGAGTCAGTCTTCTTGTACTTAATTCGGCATTGTGCCTTTTTATTTAATTCCGATGAAATTTCTGTGTTTTATCGCCAATAAGAAGGTCAGAGGGATACAGTAAACCTGAAGTCAAGCATCGGAATCTATAAGTGGTGTCACAGGAATGGTTCAAACATTGTCATTAAGAAGAGTCAGACTTCTTGTACTTAAGTCGGCATTGTGCCTTTCGTATTTAATTCTGATGCAACTTCGGTCTTTCATCGTCAATAAGAGGGTCCAAGGGATACAGTAAACCTGAAGTGAAGCATCGGAATCTATAACTAGTGTCACAGGAATGGTTTATAGCATAGAGAGCAGGAAGAATCAGTCATCTTGTACTTAAGTCGGCATTGTGCCATTTATATTGTATTCCGATGCAATTTCTGTGTTTCATCGTCAATAAGAACGTCAGAGGGATACAGTAAACCTGAAGTGAAGCATCGGAATCTATAACTTGTGTCACAGGAATGGTTCAAATCATAGTCAGTAAGAAGGATCAGTCTTCTTGTACTTAATTCGGCATTGTGCCTTTTTATTTAATTCCGATGCAATTTCTGTGTGTCATCGTCAATAAGAAGTTCAAAGGGATACAGTAAACCTGAAGCATCGGAATCTATAACTAGTGTCACAGAAATGGTTCAAAACATAGTCAGCAAGAAGAGTCAGTCTTCTTGTACTTAAATCGGCGTTGTGCCTTTTCTATTTAATTCCGATGCAATTTCTGTGTTTCATCGTCAATAAGAAGGTCAGAGGGATACAGTAAACCTGAAGTGAAGCATCGGATTGTATAACTAGTGTCACAGGAATGGTTCAAAACATAGACAGTAGGTAGAGTCAGTCTTCTTGTACTTGAGTCGGCATTGTGCCTTTTGTATATATTTCTGATGCAATTTCTGCGTTTCATCATCGATAAGAAGGTCAGAGGGATGCAGTAAACCTGAAGTGAAGCATCGGAATCTATAACTAGTCTCACAGGATGGTAAAAAACATAGACAGCAGAAGAGTCATTCTTCTTGTACTTAAGTCGGCATTGTGCCTTGTCTATTTAATTCCGATGCAATTTCTGTGTTTAATCGTCAATAAGAAGGTCAGAGGGATACAGTAAACCTGAAGTGAATCATCGGAATCTATAACTAGTGTCACAGGAATGGTTCAAAACATAGACAGTAGGTAGAGTCAGTCTACATGTACTTAAGTCGGCATTGTGCCTTTTGTATTTAATTCGGATGCAATTTTTGTGTTTCATCGTCAATAAGAAGGTCCAAGGGATACAGTAAACCTGAAGTGAAGAATCGGAATGTATAACTAGTGTCGCAGGAATGGTAGAAAACATAGACAGTAAGAAGAGTCAGTCTACTTGTACTTAAGTCGGTATTGTGCCTTTTGTATTTAATTCCGATGCAATTTCTGTGTTTCATCGTCTATAAGAAGGTCCAAGGTATATAGTACACCTGAAGTGAAGCATCAGAATCTATAACTATTGACCCAGGAATGGTTCAAATCATAGACAGTAAGAAGAGTCAGTCTTCTTGTACTTAAGTCAGCACTGTGCTTTTTCTATTTAATTCCGATGCAATTTCTGTGTTTCATCGTCAATAAGAAGGTCAGAGGGATACAGTAAACCTGAAGTGAAGCATCGGAATCTATAACTAGTGTCACAGGAATGGTTGAAAACATAGACAGTAGGAAGAGTCAGTCTTTTTGTACTTAAGTAGTCATTGTGCCTTTTGTATTTAATTCCGATGCAATTTCTGTGTTTCATCGTCAATAAGAATTTCAGAGGGATACAGTAAACCTGATGTGAGGCATCGGAATCTATAACTAGTGTTACAGGAATGATTCAAAACGTAGACATTAGGAAGAGTCAGTCTTCTTGTATTTAGGTCGGCAATGTGCCTTTTCTATTCAATTCCGATGCAATTTCTGTGTTTCATCGTCAATAAGAAGGTCAGATGGACACAGTAAACCTGAGGCGAAGCATCGGAATCAATGACTAGTGTCACAGGAATGGTTCAAATGATAGACAGTAGGAAGAGTCAGTCTTCGTATACTTAAGTCGGCATTGTGCCTTTTGTATTTAATTCCGATGCAATTTCCGCGTTTCATCGTCAATAAGAAGGTCAGAGGGATACAGTAAACCTGAAGTGAATCATCGGAATCTAAAACTAGTGTCACAGGAATGGTTCAAAACATTGTCAGTAAGAAGAGTCAGTCTTCTTGTACTGAAGTCGGCATTGTGCCTTTTCTATTTAATTCCGACGCAATCTCTGTATTTCATCGTCAATAAGAAGGTCAGAGGGATACAGTAAAGCTGAAGTGAAGCATCTGAATCTATAACTAGTGTCACAGGAATGGTTGAAAACATAGACAGTAGGAAGAGTCAGTCTTTTTGTACTTAAGTAGTCATTGTGCCTTTTGTATTTAATTTCGATGCAATTTCTGTGTTTCATCGTCAATAAGAAGGTCAGAGGGTTACAGTAAACCTGATGTGAGGCATCGGATTCTATAACTAGTGTTACAGGAATGATTCAAAACGTAGACAGTAGGAAGGGTCAGTCTTCTTGTATTTAAGTCGGCATTGTGCCTTTTCTATTTAATTCCGATGCAATTTCTGTGTTTCATCGTCAATAAGAAGGTCAGATGGATACAGTAAACCATGAGGCGAAGCATCGGAATCAATAACTAGTGTCACAGGAATGGTTCAAATGATAGACAGTAGGAAGAGTCAGTCTTCGTATACTTAAGTCGGCATTGTGCCTTTTGTATTTAAATCCGATGCAATTTCTGCGTTTCATCGTCGATAAGAAGGTCAGAGGGATACAGTAAACCTGAAGTAAATCATCGGAATCTATAACTAGTGTCACAGGAATGGTTCAAAACATTGTCAGTAAGAAGAGTCAGTCTTCTTGTACTTAATCGGCATTGTGCCTTTTTATTTAATTCCGATGAAATTTCTGTGTTTTATCGCCAATAAGAAGGTCAGAGGGATACAGTAAACCTGAAGTCAAGCATCGGAATCTACAACTAGTGTCACAGAAATGGTTCAAAACATAGTCAGTAAGATGAGTCAGTCTTCCTGTACTTAAGTCGGCATTGTGACTTTTCTATATAATTCCGATGCTATTTCTGTGTTTCATCGTCAACAAGAATGTCAGAGGGATACAGTAAACCTGAAGTGAAGCATCGGAATGTATAACTAGTGTCACAGGAATCTTTCAAAGCTTAGACAGTAGGAAGAGTCAGTCTTCTTCTACTTGATTCGGCATTGTGCCTTTTGTATTTATTTCCGATGCAACTTCGGTGTTTCATCGTCAATAAGAAGGTCCAAGGGATACAGTAAACCTGAAGTGAAGCATCGAAATCTATAACTAGTGTCACAGGAATGGTTCAATACATAGTCAGTAAGAAGAGTAAGTCTTCTTGTACTTAGGTCGGCATTGTGCCTTTTCTATTTAATTCCGATTCAGTTTCTGTGTTTTGTCGTCAATATGAAGGTCCAAGGGATACAGTAAACCTGAAGTGAAGCATCGGAATCTATAACTAGTGTCACAGGAATGGTTCAAAACATAGACAGTACGAAGAGTCAGTCTTCTTGTATTTAAGTCGGCCTTGTGCCATTTCTATTCTATTTCGACCCAATTTCTGTGTTTCATCGTCAATAAGAAGGTGAGAGGGATACAGTAAACCTGAAGTGAAGCATCGGAATCTATAAGTGGTGTCACAGGAATGGTTCAAACATTGTCATTAAGAAGAGTCAGATTTCTTGTACTTAAGTCGGCATTGTGCCTTTCGTATTTAATTCTGATGCAACTTCGGTCTTTCATCGTCAATAAGCGGGTCCAAGGGATACAGTAAACCTGAAGTGAAGCATCGGAATCTATAACTAGTGTCACAGGAATGGTTTATAGCATAGAGAGCAGGAAGAGTCAGTCATCTTGTACTTAAGTCGGCATTGTGCCATTTATATGGTATTCCGATGCAATTTCTGTGTTTCATCGTCAATAAGAAGGTCAGAGGGATACAGTAAACCTGAAGTGAAGCATCGGAATCTATAACTAGTGTCACAGGAATGGTTCAAATCATAGTCAGTAAGAAGGATCAGTCTTCTTGTACTTAATTCGGCATTGTGCCTTTTTATTAAATTCCGATGCAATTTCTGTGTTTCATCGTCAATAAGAAGTTCAAAGGGATACAGTAAACCTGAAGCATCGTAATCTATAACTAGTGTCACAGAAATGGTTCAAAACATAGTCAGCAAGAAGAGTCAGTCTTCTTGTACTTAAATCGGCGTTGTGCCTTTTCTATTTAATTCCGATGCAATTTCTGTGTTTCATCGTCAATAAGAAGGTCAGAGGGATACAGTAAACCTGAAGTGAATCATCGGAATCTATAACTAGTGTCACAGGAATGGTTCAAAACATAGAAAGTAGGTAGAGTCAGTCTACATGTACTTAAGTCGGCATTGTGCCTTTTGTGTTTAATTCGGATGCAATTTTTGTGTTTCATCGTCAATAAGAAGGTCCAAGGGATACAGTAAACCTGAAGTGAAGAATCGGAATGTATAACTAGTGTCACAGGAATGGTAGAAAACATAGACAGTAAGAAGAGTCAGTCTACTTGTACTTAAGTCGGTATTGTGCCTTTTGTATTTAATTCCGATGCAATTTCTGTGTTTCATCGTCTATAAGAAGGTCCAAGGTATATAGTACACCTGAAGTGAAGCATCAGAATCTATAACTGTTGACCCAGGAATGGTTCAAATCATAGACAGTAAGAAGAGTCAGTCTTCTTGTACTTAAGTCAGCACTGTGCCTTTTCTATTTAATTCCGATGCAATTTCTGTGTTTCATCGTCAATAAGAAGGTCAGAGGGATACAGTAAACCTGAAGTGAAGCATCGGAATCTATAACTAGTGTCACAGGAATGGTTGAAAACATAGACAGTAGGAAGAGTCAGTCTTTTTGTACTTAAGTAGTCATTGTGCCTTTTGTATTTAATTCCGATGCAATTTCTGTGTTTCATCGTCAATAAGAATTTCAGAGGGATACAGTAAACCTGATGTGAGGCATCGGAATCTATAACTAGTGTTACAGGAATGATTCAAAACGTAGACATTAAGAAGAGTCAGTCTTCTTGTATTTAAGTCGGCAATGTGCCTTTTCTATTCAATTCCGATGCAATTTCTGTGTTTCATCGTCAATAAGAAGGTCAGATGGACACAGTAAACCTGAGGCGAAGCATCGGAATCAATAACTAGTGTCACAGGAATGGTTCAAATGATAGACAGTAGGAAGAGTCAGTCTTCGTATACTTAAGTCGGCATTGTGCCTTTTGTATTTAATTCCGATGCAATTTCCGCGTTTCATCGTCAATAAGAAGGTCAGAGGGATACAGTAAACCTGAAGTGAATCATCGGAATCTAAAACTAGTGTCACAGAAATGGTTCAGAACATTGTCAGTAAGAAGAGTCAGTCTTCTTGTACTTAATTCGGCATTGTGCCTTTTTATTTAATTCCGATGAAATTTCTGTGTTTTATCGCCAATAAGAAGGTCAGAGGGATACAGTAAACCTGAAGTCAAGCATCGGAATCTATAACTAGTGTCACAGAAATGGTTCAAAACTTAGTCAGTAAGAAGAGTCAGTCTTCTTGTACTTAAGTCGGCATTGTGACTTTTCTATATAATTCCGATGCTATTTCTGTGTTTCATCGTCAACAAGAATGTCAGAGGGATACAGTAAACCTGAAGTGAAGCATCGAAATCTATAACTAGTGTCACAGGAATGGTTCAATACATAGTCAGTAAGAAGAGTCAGTCTTCTTGTACTTAGGTCGGCATTGTGCCTTTTCTATTTAATTCCGATTCAGTTTCTGTGTTTCGTCGTCAATATGAAGGTCCAAGGGATACAGTAAACCTGAAGTGAAGCATCGGAGTCTATAACTAGTGTCACAGGAATGGTTCAAAACATAGACAGTACGAAGAGTCAGTCTTCTTATACTTAAGTCGGCCTTGTGCCATTTCTATTCTATTTCGACGCAATTTCTGTGTTTCATCGTCAATAAGAAGGTGAGAGGGATACAGTATACCTGAAGTGAAGCATCGGAATCTATAAGTGGTGTCACAGGAATGGTTCAAACATTGTCATTAAGAAGAGTCAGACTTCTTGTACTTAAGTCGGCATTGTGCCTTTCGTATTTAATTCTGATGCAACTTCGGTCTTTCATCGTCAATAAGAGGGTCCAAGGGATACAGTAAACCTGAAGTGAAGCATCGGAATCTATAACTAGTGTCACAGGAATGGTTTATAGCATAGAGAGCAGGAAGAGTCAGTCATCTTGTACTTAAGTCGGCATTGTGCCATTTATATGGTATTCCGATGCAATTTCTGTGTTTCATCGTCAATAAGAAGGTCAGAGGGATACAGTAAACCTGAAGTGAAGCATCGGAATCTATAACTTGTGTCACAGGAATGGTTCAAATCATAGTCAGTAAGAAGGATCAGTCTTCTTGTAATTAATTCGGCATTGTGCCTTTTTATTTAATTCCGATGCAATTTCTGTGTTTCATCGTCAATAAGAAGTTCAAAGGGATACAGTAAACCTGAAGCATCGGAATCTATAACTAGTGTCACAGAAATGGTTCAAAACATAGTCAGCAAGAAGAGTCAGTCTTCTTGTACTTAAATCGGCGTTGTGCCTTTTCTATTTAATTCCGATGCAATTTCTGTGTTTCATCGTCAATAAGAAGGTCAGAGGGATACAGTAAACCTGAAGTGAAGCATCGGATTGTATAACTAGTGTCACAGGAATGGTTCAAAACATAGACAGTAGGTAGAGTCAGTCTTCTTGTACTTGAGTCGGCATTCTGCCTTTTGTATATATTTCTGATGCAATTTCTGCGTTTCATCATCGATAAGAAGGTCAGAGGGATGCAGTAAACCTGAAGTGAAACATCGGAATCTATAACTAGTCTCACAGGATGGTAAAAAACATAGACAGCAGAAGAGTCATTATTCTTGTACTTAAGTCGGCATTGTGCATTGTCTATTTAATTCCGATGCAATTTCTGTGTTTCATCGTCAATAAGAAGGTCAGAGGGATACAGTAAACCTGAAGTGAATCATCGGAATCTATAACTAGTGTCACAGGAATGGTTCAAAACATAGACAGTAGGTAGAGTCAGTCTACATGTACTTAAGTCGGCATTGTGCCTTTTGTATTTAATTCGGATGCAATTTTTGTGTTTCATCGTCAATAAGTAGGTCCAAGGGATACAGTAAACCTGAAGTGAAGAATCGGAATGTATAACTAGTGTCACAGGAATGGTAGAAAACATAGACAGTAAGAAGAGTCAGTCTACTTGTACTTAAGTCGGTATTGTGCCTTTTGTATTTAATTCCGATGCAATTTCTGTGTTTCATCGTCTATAAGAAGGTCCAAGGTATATAGTACACCTGAAGTGAAGCATCAGAATCTATAACTATTGACCCAGGAATGGTTCAAATCATAGACAGTAAGAAGAGTCAGCCTTCTTGTACTTAAGTCAGCACTGTGCCTTTTCTATTTAATTCCGATGCAATTTCTGTGTTTCATCGTCAATAGGAAGGTCAGAGGGATTCAGTAAACCTGAAGTGAAGCATCGGAATCTATAACTAGTGTCACAGGAATGGTTGAAAACATAGACAGTAGGAAGAGCCAGTCTTTTTGTACTTAAGTAGTCATTGTGCCTTTTGTATTTAATTCCGATGCAATTTCTGTGTTTCATCGTCAATAAGAATTTCAGAGGGATACAGTAAACCTGATGTGAGGCATCGGAATCTATAACTAGTGTTACAGGAATGATTCAAAACGTAGACATTAGGAAGAGTCAGTCTTCTTGTATTTAAGTCGGCAATGTGCCTTTTCTATTTAATTCCGATGCAATTTCTGTGTTTCATCGTCAATAAGAAGGTCAGATGGACACAGTAAATCTGAGGCGAAGCATCGGAATCAATAACTAGTGTCACAGGAATGGTTCAAATGATAGACAGTAGGAAGAGTCAGTCTTCGTATACTTAAGTCGGCATTGTGCCTTTTGTATTTAATTCCGATGCAATTTCCGCGTTTCATCGTCAATAAGAAGGTCAGAGGGATACAGTAAACCTGAAGTGAATCATTGGAATCTAAAACTAGTGTCACAGGAATGGTTCAAAACATTGTCAGTAAGAAGAGTCAGTCTTCTTGTACTTAAGTCGGCATTGTGCCTTTTCTATTTAATTCCGACGCAATCTCTGTATTTCATCGTCAATAAAAAGGTCAGAGGGATACAGTAAAGCTGAAGTGAAGCATCTGAATCTATAACTAGTGTCACAGGAATGGTTGAAAACATAGACGGTAGGAAGAGTCAGTCTTTTTGTACTTAAGTAGTCATTGTGCCTTTTGTATTTCATTCCGATGCAATTTCTGTGTTTCATCGTCAATAAGAAGGTCAGAGGGTTACAGTAAACCTGATGTGAGGCATCGGATTCAATAACTAGTGTTACAGGAATGATTCAAAACGTAGACAGTAGGAAGGGTCAGTCTTCTTGTATTTATGTCGGCATTGTGCCTTTTCTATTTAATTCCGATGCAATTTCTGTGTTTCATCGTCAATAAGAAGGTCAGATGGATACAGTAAACCATGAAGCGAAGCATCGGAATCAATAACTAGTGTCACAGGAATGGTTCAAATGATAGACAGTAGGAAGAGTCAGTCTTCGTATACTTAAGTCGGCATTGTGCCTTTTGTATTTAATTCCGATGCAATTTCTGCGTTTCATCGTCGATAAGAAGGTCAGAGGGATACAGTAAACCTGAAGTAAATCATCGGAATCTATAACTAGTGTCACAGGAATGGTTCAAAACATTGTCAGTAAGAAGAGTCAGTCTTCTTGTACTTAATTCGGCATTGTGCCTTTTTATTTAATTCCGATGAAATTTCTGTGTTTTATCGCCAATAAGAAGGTCAGAGGGATACAGTAAACCTGAAGTCAAGCATCGGAATCTACAACTAGTGTCACAGAAATGGTTCAAAACATAGTCAGTAAGAAGAGTCAGTCTTCCTGTACTTAAGTCGGCATTGTGACTTTTCTATATAATTCCGATGCTATTAATGTGTTTCATCGTCAACAAGAATGTCAGAGGGATACAGTAAACCTGAAGTGAAGCATCGGAATGTATAACTAGTGTCACAGGAATCTTTCAAAGCTTAGACAGTAGGAAGAGTCAGTCTTCTTCTACTTGATTAGGCATTGTGCCTTTTGTATTTATTTCCGATGCAACTTCGGTGTTTCATCGTCAATAAGAAGGTCCAAGGGATACAGTAAACCTGAAGTGAAGCATCGAAATCTATAACTAGTGTCACAGGAATGGTTCAATACATAGTCAGTAAGAAGAGTCAGTCTTCTTGTACTTAGGTCGGCATTGTGCCTTTTCTATTTAATTCCGATTCAGTTTCTGTGTTTCGTCGTCAATATGAAGATCCAAGGGATACAGTAAACCTGAAGTGAAGCATCGGAATCTATAACTAGTGTCACAGGAATGGTTCAAAACATAGACAGTACGAAGAGTCAGTCTTCTTGTCCTTAAGTCGGCCTTGTGCCATTTCTATTCTATTTCGACCCAATTTCTGTGTTTCATCGTCAATAAGAAGGTGAGAGGGATACAGTAAACCTGAAGTGAAGCATCGGAATCTATAAGTGGTGTCACAGGAATGGTTAAAACATTGTCATTAAGAAGAGTCAGACTTCTTGTACTTAAGTCGGCATTGTGCCTTTCGTATTTAATTCTGATGCAACTTCGGTCTTTCATCGTCAATAAGAGGGTCCAAGGGATACAGTAAACCTGAAGTGAAGCATCGGAATCTATAACTAGTGTCACAGGAATGGTTTATAGCATAGAGAGCAGGAAGAGTCAGTCATCTTGTACTTAAGTCGGCATTGTGCCATTTATATGGTATTCCGATGCAATTTCTGTGTTTCATCGTCAATAAGAAGGTCAGAGGGATACAGTAAACCTGAAGTGAAGCATCGGAATCTATAACTAGTGTCACAGGAATGGTTCAAATCATAGTCAGTAAGAAGGATCAGTCTTCTTGTACTTAATTCGGCATTGTGCCTTTTTATTTAATTCCGATGCAATTTCTGTGTTTCATCGTCAATAAGAAGTTCAAAGGGATACAGTAAACCTGAAGCATCGTAATCTATAACTAGTGTCACAGAAATGGTTCAAAACATAGTCAGCAAGAAGAGTCAGTCTTCTTGTACTTAAATCGGCGTTGTGCCTTTTCTATTTAATTCCGATGCAATTTCTGTGTTTCATCGTCAATAAGAAGGTCAGAGGGATACAGTAAACCTGAAGTGAATCATCGGAATCTATAACTAGTGTCACAGGAATGGTTCAAAACATAGACAGTAGGTAGAGTCAGTCTACATGTACTTAAGTCGGCATTGTGCCTTTTGTATTTAATTCGGATGCAATTTTTGTGTTTCATCGTCAATAAGAAGGTCCAAGGGATACAGTAAACCTGAAGTGAAGAATCGGAATGTATAACTAGTGTCACAGGAATGGTAGAAAACATAGACAGTAAGAAGAGTCAGTCTACTTGTACTTAAGTCGGTATTGTGCCTTTTGTATTTAATTCCGATGCAATTTCTGTGTTTCATCGTCTATAAGAAGGTCCAAGGTATATAGTACACCTGAAGTGAAGCATCAGAATCTATAACTGTTGACCCAGGAATGGTTCAAATGATAGACAGTAAGAAGAGTCAGTCTTCTTGTACTTAAGTCAGCACTGTGCCTTTTCTATTTAATTCCGATGCAGTTTCTGTGTTTCATCGTCAATAAGAAGGTCAGAGGGATACAGTAAACCTGAAGTGAAGCATCGGAATCTATAACTAGTGTCACAGGAATGGTTGAAAACATAGACAGTAGGAAGAGTCAGTCTTTTTGTACTTAAGTAGTCATTGTGCCTTTTGTATTTAATTCCGATGCAATTTCTGTGTTTCATCGTCAATAAGAATTTCAGAGGGATACAGTAAACCTGATGTGAGGCATCGGAATCTATAACTAGTGTTACAGGAATGATTCAAAACGTAGACATTAGGAAGAGTCAGTCTTCTTGTATTTAAGTCGGCAATGTGCCTTTTCTATTTAATTCCGATGCAATTTCTGTGTTTCATCGTCAATAAGAAGGTCAGATGGACACAGTAAACCTGAGGCGAAGCATCGGAATCAATAACTAGTGTCACAGGAATGGTTCAAATGATAGACAGTAGGAAGAGTCAGTCTTCGTATACTTAAGTCGGCATTGTGCCTTTTGTATTTAATTCCGATGCAATTTCCGCGTTTCATCGTCAATAAGAAGGTCAGAGGGATACAGTAAACCTGAAGTGAATCATCGGAATCTAAAACTAGTGTCACAGGAATGGTTCAAAACATTGTCAGTAAGAAGAGTCAGTCTTCTTGTACTTAATTCGGCATTGTGCCTTTTTATTTAATTCCGATGAAATTTCTGTGTTTTATCGCCAATAAGAAGGTCAGAGGGATACAGTAAACCTGAAGTCAAGCATCGGAATCTATAACTAGTGTCACAGAAATGGTTCAAAACATAGTCAGTAAGAAGAGTCAGTCTTCTTGTACTTAAGTCGGCATTGTGACTTTTCTATATAATTCCGATGCCATTTCTGTGTTTCATCGTCAACAAGAAGGTCAGAGGGATACAGGAAAACTTGAACTGAAGCATCGGAATGTATAACTAGTGTCACAGGAATCTTTCAAAGCATAGACAGTAGGAAGAGTCAGTCTTCTTCTACTTGATTCGGCATTGTGCCTTTTGTATTTATTTCCGATGCAATTTCTGTGTTTCATCGTCAATAAGAAGCTCAGAGGGATACAGTAAACGTGAAGTGAAGCATCGGAATCTATAACTAGTGTCACAGGAATGGTTCAAAACATAGACAGTAAGAAGAGTCAGTCTTCTTGTACTTAAGTCGGCATTGTGCCTTTTCTATTTAATTCCGACGCAATCTCTGTGTTTCATCGTCAATAAGAAGGTCAGAGGGATACAGTAAACCTGAAGTGAAGCATCGGACTCTATAAGTGGTGTCACAAGAATGGTTCAAACATAGTCAGTAAGTAGAGTCAGTTTTCTTGTACTTAAGTCGGCATTGTGCCTTTTCTATTTAATTCCGATGCAATTTCTGTGTTTCATCGTCAATAAGAAGGTCGGAGGGATACAGTAAATCTGAAGTGAAGCATCGTAATCTATAACTAGTGTCAAAGAAATGGGTCAAACGTAGTCAGTAAGAAGAGTAAGTCATCTTGTACTTAAGGCGGCATTGTGCATTTTCTATTTAATTCCGATGCAATTTCTGTGTTTCATCGTCAATAAGAAGGTCCAAGGGATACAGTAAACCTGAAGTGAAGCATCAGATTCTATAACTTGTGTCACAGGAATGGTTCAAAACATAGACAGCAGGAATAGTCATTCTTCTTGTACTTAAGTCGGCATTGTGCGTTTTCTATTTAATTCCGATGCAATTTCTGTGTTTCATCATCTATATGAAGGGCAGAGGGATACAGTAAACCTAAAGTGAATCATCGGAATCTATACCTAGTGTCACAGGAATGGTTCAAAACATAGACAGTAGGAAGACTCAGTCTACATGTAATTAAGTCGACATTGTGCTTTTTGTATTTAATTCCAATGAAATTTCTGTTATTTATCGTCAATAAGAAGGTCCAAGGAATACAGTTAACCTGAAGTGAGGCATCGGAATCTATAACTAGTGTCACAGGAATGGTTGAAAACATAGTCAGTAAGAAGAGTCAATCTTCTTGTACTTAAGTCGGCATTGTGCCTTTTCTATTTAATTCCGATGCAATTTCTGTATTTTATCGACAATAAGAAGGTCCAAGGGATCCAGTACACCTGAAGTGCAGAATCGGAATCTATACCTAGTGTCACAGGAATGGTTCAAAACATAGTCAGTAGGAAGAGTCAGTCTTCTTGTACTTAGGTCGCCATTGTGCCTTTTCTATTTATTTCCGATGCAATTTCTGTGTTTCATCGTCAATAAGAAGGTCAGAGGGATACAGTAAATCTGAAGTGAAGCAACGGAATCTATAACTAGTGTCACTGGAATGGTTCAAAATATAGACAGTAAGAAGAGTCAGTCTTCTTGTTCTTAAGTCGGCATTGTGACTTTTCTATTTAATTCCGATGCCATGTCTGTGTTTCATCGTCAATACGAAGGTCAGAGGGATACAGTAAAACCTGAAGTGAAGCATCGGAATGTATAACTAGTGTCACAGTAATCGATCAAAGCATGGACAGTAGGAAGAGTCAATCTTCTTCTACTTGATTCGGCATTGTGCCTTTTGTATCTATTTCCGATGCAATTCCTGCATTTCATCGTCAAAACGAAGGTCAGAGGGATACAGTAAACCTGAAGTGAAGCATCGGAATGTATAACTAGTGTCACAGGAATGATTCAAAACATAGACAGTTGGAAGAATCAGTCTTCATGTACTTAAGTCGGCATTGTGCCTTTTCTATTTAATTCCAATGCAATTTCTGTGTTTCATCGTCAATAAGAAGGTCAGAGGGATACAGTAAACCTGAAGTGAAGCATCGGAATCTATAACTAGTGTCACAGGAATGAGTCAAAACATAGACAGTAGGAAGAGTCAGTCTTTTTGTACTTAAGTAGTCATTGTGCCTTTTGTATTTAATTCCGATGCAATTTCTGTGTTTCATCGTCAATAAGAAGGTCAGAGGGATACAGTAAACCTGATGTGAGACATCGGAATCTATAACTAGTGTTACAGGAATGATTCAAAACGTAGACAGTAGGAAGAGTCAGTCTTCTTGTATTTAAGTCGGCATTGTGCCTTTTCTATGTAATTCCGATGCAATTTCTGTGTTTCATCGTCAATAAGAAGGTCAGATGGATACAGTAAACCTGAGGCGAAGCATCGGAATCTATAACTAGTGTCACAGGAATGGTTCAAATGATAGACAGTAGGAAGAGTCAGTCTTCTTGTACTTAAGTCGGCATTGGGCCGTTTGTATTTCATTCCGATGCAATTTCTGCGTTTCATCGTCAATAAGAAGGTCAGAGGGATACAGTAAAATTGAAGTGAATCATCGGAATCTATAACTAGTGTCACAGGAATGGTTCAAAACATTGTCAGTAGAAAGAGTCAGTTTTCTTTTACTTAATTCGGCATTGTGCCTTTTTATTTAATTCCGATTAAATTTCTGTGTTTTATCGTCTATAAGTAGGTCAGAGGGATACAGTTAACCTGAAGTCAAGCATCGGAATCTATAACTAGTGTCACAGAAATGGTTCAAAACATAGACAGTAAGAAGACTCAGTCTTCTTGTACTTAAGTCGGCATTGTGACTTTTCTATATAATTCCGATGCAATTTCTGTGTTTCATCGTCAGTAAGAGGGTCAGAGGGATACAGCAAACCTGAAGTGAAGCATCGGAATGTATAACTAGTGTCACAGGAATCGTTCAAAGCATAGGCAGTAGGAAGAGTCAGTCTTCTTCTATTTGATTCGGCATTGTGCCTTTTGTATTTATTTCCGATGCAATTTCTGTGTTTCATCGTCAATAAGAAGCTCAGAGGGATACAGTAAACATGAAGTGAATCATCGGAATCGATAACTAGTGTCACAGGAATGGTTCAAAACATAGACAGTTGGAAGAGTCAGTCTACATGTACTTAAGTCTGCATTGTGCCTTTTGTATTTAATTCCGATGGAATTTTTGTGTTTCATCGTCAATAAGAAGGTCCAAGGGATACAGTTAACCTGAAGTGAAGAATCGGAATCTGTAACTAGTGTCACAGGAATGGTTAGAAGCATAGTCAGTAAGAAGAGTCAGTCTTCTTGTACTTAAGTCGGGATTGTGCCTTTTCTATTTACTTCCGATGCAATTTCTGTGTTTCATCGTCAATAAGAAAGTCAGAGGGATACAGTAAACCTGAAGTGAAGGAACGGAATCTATAACTAGTGTCACAGGAATGGTTCAAAACATAGACAGTAGGAAGAGTCAGTCTTCTCGTACTTAAGTCGGCATTGTGCCTTTTGTATTTAATTCCGATGCAATTTCTGTACTTCATCGTCAATAAGAAGGTCAGAGGGATACAGCAAACCTGAAGTGAACCATCGGAATGTATAACTAGTGTCACAGGAATGATTCAAAACATTCACTGCAGGAAGAATCAGTCTTCATGTACTTAAGTCGGCATTGTGCCTTTTCTATTTAATTCCGATGCAATTTCTGTGTTTCATCGTCAACAAGAAGGTCAGAGGGATACAGTAAACCTGACGTGAAGCATCGGAATCCATAACTAGTGTCACACGACTGGTTCAAAACATTGACAGTAGGAAGAGTCAGTCTTCTTGTCCTTAAGCCGACATTGTGCCTTTTTATTTAATTCCGCTGCAATTTCTGTGTTTTATCGTCAATAAGAAGGTCCAAGGAATACAGTAAACCTGAAGTGAGGCATCGGAATCTATAACTAGTGTCACAGGAATGGTTCAAAACATAGTCAGTAAGAAGAGTCAATCTTCTTGTACTTAAGTCGGCATTGTGACTTTTCTATTTAATTCCGATGCAATTTCTGTATTTTGTCGACAATACGAAGGTCCAAGGGATGCAGTAATCCTGAAGTGCAGAATCGGAATCTATAACTAGTGTCATAGGAATGGTTCAAACATAGTCAGTAAGAAGAGTCAGTCTTCTTGTACTTAGGTCGCCATTGTGTCTTTTCCATTTATTTCCAATGCAATTTCTGTGTTTCACCGTCAATAAGAAGGTCAGAAAGATACAGTAAACCTGAAGTGAAGCAACGGAATCTATAACTAGTGTCACTGGAATGGTTCAAAATATAGACAGTAGGAAGAGTCAGTCTTCTTGTTCTTAAGCCGGCATTGTGACTTTTCTATTTAATTCCGGTGCCATTCCTGTGTTTCATCGTCAATAAGAAGGTCAGAGGGATACAGTAAACCTGAAGTGAAGCATCGGAATGTATAACTAGTGTCACAGGAATCGTTCAAAACATAGACAGTAGGAAGAGTCAGTCTTCTTCTACTGGATTCGGCATTGTGCCTTTTGTATTTATTTCCGATGCAATTCCTGTGTTTCATCGTCAAAAAGAAGGTCAGAGGGAAACAGTAAACCTGAAGTGAAGCATCGGAATGTATAACTAGTGTCACAGGAATGATTCAAAACATAGCCAGTAGGAAGAATCAGTCTTCATGTACTTAAGTCGGCATTGTGCCTTTTCTATTTAATTCCGATGCAATTTCTATGTTTCATCGTCAATAAGAAGGTCCAAGGAATACAGTAAACCTGAAGTGAGGCATCGGAATCTATAACTAGTGTCACATTAATGGTTCAAAACATAGTCAGTAAGAAGAGTCAATCTTCTTGTACATAAGTCGGCATTGTGCCTTTTCTATTTAATTCCCATGCATTTTCTGTGTTTTATCGGCAATAAGAAGGTCCAAGGGATGCAGTACACCTGAAGTGAAGCATCGGAATCTATAACTAGTGTCACAGGAATGGTTCATAACATAGACAGTAAGAAGAGTCAGTCTTCTTCTACTTAAGTCGGCATTGTGCCTTTTCTATTTAATTCCGACGCAATCTCTGTGTTTCATCGTCAATAAGAAGGTCAGAGGGATACAGTAAACCTGAAGTGAAGCATCGGAATCTATAAGTGGTGTCACAGGAATGGTTCAAACGTAGTCAGTAAGAAGTGTCAGTCTTCTTGTACTTAAGTCGGCATTGTGCCTTTCGTATTTAATTCCGATGAAATTTCTGTGTTTCATCGTCAATAAGAAGGTCCAAGGGATACAATTAACCTGAAGTGAAGCATCGGAATCTATAACTAGTGTCACAGGAATTGTTCAAACATAGTCAGTAAGAAGAGTCAGTCTTCTTGTACTTAAGTCGGCATTGTGCCTTTCCTATTTAATTCCGATGCAATTTCTGTGTTTCATCGTCAATAAGAAGGTCAGAGGGATACAGTAAATCTGAAGTGAAGCATCGGAATGTGTAACAAGTGTCAAAGGAATGGTTCAAAACATAGACAGTAGGAAGAGTCAGTCTACATGTACTTAAGTCTGCATTGTGCCTTTTGTATTTAATTCCGATGCATTTTTTGTGTTTCATCGTCAATAAGAAGGTCCAAGGGATACAGTAAACCTGAAGTGAAGAATCGGAATCTATAACTAGTGTCACAGGAATGGTTCACAACATAGTCAGTAAGAAGAGCCAGTCTTCTCGTACTTAAGTCGGCATTGTGCCTTTTCTATTTACTTCCGATGCAATTTCTGTGTTTCATCGTCAATAAGAAAGTCAGAGGGATACAGAAAACCTGAAGTGAAGCAACGGAATCTATAACTAGTGTCACAGGAATGGTTGAAAACATAGACAGTAGGAAGAGTCAGTCTTCTTGTACTTAAGTCGCCATTGTGCCTTTTCTATTTATTTCCGATGCAATTTCTGTGTTTCATCGTCAATAAGAAGGTCAGAGGGATACTGTAAACCTGAAGTGAAGCAACGGAATCTATAACTAGTGTCACTGGAATGGTTCATATCATAGACAGTAGGAAGAATCAGTCTTCTTGTTCTTAAGTCGGCTTTGTGACTTTTCTATTTAATTACGATGCAATTTCTGTGTTTCATCGTCAATACGAAGGCCAGAGGGATACAGTAAACCTGAAGTGAAGCATCGGAATGTATAACTAGTGTCACAGGAATCGTTCAAAGCTTAGACAGTAGGAAGACTCAGTCTTCTTCTACTTGATTCGGCATTGTGCCTTTTGTATTTATTTCCGATGCAATTCCTGTGTTTCATCGTCAAAAAGAAGGTCAGAGGGATACAGTAAACGTGAAGTGAAGCATCGGAATGTATAACTAGCGTCACAGGAATGATTCAAAACATAGACAATTGGAAGAATCAGTCTTCATGTACATAAGTGGGCATTGTGCCTTTTCTATTTAATTCCGATGCAATTTCTGTGTTTCATCGTCAATAAGAAGGTCAGAGGGATACAGTAAACCTGAAGTGAAGCATCGGAATTCATAACTAGTGTCACAGGATTGGTTCAAAGCATAGAGAGTAGGAAGAGTCAGTCTTCTTGTACTTACGTCGGCATTCTGCCTTTTGTATTTAATTTCGATGCGATTTCTGTGTTTTATCGGCAATAAGAAGGTCCAAGGGATGCAGTACACCTGAAGTGAAGCATCGGAATCTATAACTAGTGTCACAGGAATGGTTCATAACATAGACAGTAAGAAGAGTCAGTCTTCTTGTACTTAAGTCAGCATTGTGCCTTTTCTATTTAATTCCGACGCAATCTCTGTGTTTCATCGTCAATAAGAAGGTCAGAGGGATACAGTAAACCTGAAGTGAAGCATCGGAATCTATAAGTGGTGTCACAGGAATGGTTCAAACATAGTCAGTAAGAAGAGTCAGTCTTCTTGTACTTAAGTCGGCATTGTGCCTTTTCTATTTAATTCCGATGCAATCTCTGTGTTTCATCGTCAATAAGAAGGTCAGAGGGATACAGTAAATCTGAAGTGAAGCATCGGAATGTATAACTAGTGTCAAAGGAATGGTTCAAAACATAGACAGTAGGAAGAGTCAGTCTCCTTGTACTTGAGTCGGCATTGTGCCTTTTGTATTTATTTCCGATGCAATTTCGACGTTTCATCATCAATAAGAAAGTCAGAGGGATACAGTAAACCTGAAGTGAATCATCGGAATGTATAACTAGTGTCACAGGAATGGTTCAGAACATAGACAGTAGGAAGAGTCAGTCTACATGTACTTAAGTCGGCATTGTGCCTTTTGTATTTAACTCCGATGCAATTTTTGTGTTTCATCGTCAATAAGAAGTTCCAAGGGATACAGTAAAGCTGAAGTGCAGAATCGGAATCTATAACTAGTGTCACAGGAATGGTTCAAAACACAGTCAGTAAGAAGAGTCAGTCTTCTTGTACTTAAGTCGCCATTGTGCCTTTTCTATTTATTTCCGATGCAATTTCTGTGTTTCATCGTCAATAAGAAGGTCAGAGGGATTCAGTAAACCTGAAGTGAAGCAACGGAATCTATAACTAATGTCACTGGAATGGATCAAAACATAGACAGTAGGAAGAGTCAGTCTTCTTGTTCTTATGTCGGCATTGTGACTTTTCTATTTAATTCCGATGCCATTCCTGTGTTTCATCGTCAATAAGAAGGTCAGAGGGATACAGTAAACGTGAAGTGAAGCATCGGAATGTATAACTAGTGTCAAAGGAATGGTTCAAAACATAGACAGTAGGAAGAGTCAGTCTCCTTGTACTTGAGTCGGCATTGTGCCTTTTGTATTTATTTCCGATGCAATTTCGACGTTTCATCATCAATAAGAAAGTCAGAGGGATACAGTAAACCAGAAGTGAATCATCGGAATGTATAACTAGTGTCACAGGAATGGTTCAGAACATAGACAGTAGGAAGAGTCAGTCTACATGTACTTAAGTCGCCATTGTGCCTTTTGTATTTATTTCCGATGCAATTCCTGTGTTTCATCGCCAAAAAGAAGGTCAGAGGGATACAGTAAACCTGAAGTGAAGCATCGGAATGTATAACTAGTGTCACAGGAATGGTTCAAAACATAGCCAGTTGGAAGAATCAGTCTTCATGTACTTAAGTCGGCATTGTGCCTTTTCTATTTATTTCCGATGCAATTTCTGCGTTTCATCGTCAATAAGACCGTGAGAGGGATACAGTAAACCTGAAGTGAAGCATCGGAATTCATAACTAGTGACACAGGAATGGTTCAAAGCATAGTCAGTAGGAAGAGTCAGTCTTCTTGTACTTAAGTCGGCAATGTGCCTTTTCTATTTAATTCCGATGCAATTTCTGTGTTTTATCGGCAATAAGAAGGTCCAAGGGATGCAGTACACCTGAAGTGAAGCATCGGAATCTATAACTAGTGTCACAGGAAAGGGTCATAACATAGACAGTAAGAAGCGTCAGTCTTCTTGTACTTAAGTCGGCATTGTGCCTTTCCTATTTAATTCCGACGCAATTTCTGTGTTTCATCGTCAATACGAAGGTCAGAGGGATACAGTAAAACCTGAAGTGAAGCATCGGAATGTATAACTAGTGTCACAGGAATCGTTCAAAGCATGGACAGTAGGAAGAGTCAGTCTTCTTCTACTTGATTCGGCATTGTGCCTTTTGTATCTATTTCCGATGCAATTCCTGCATTTCATCGTCAAAACGAAGGTCAGAGGGATACAGTAAACCTGAAGTGAAGCATCGGAATGTATAGCTAGTGTCACAGGAATGATTCAAAACATAGACAGTTGGAAGAGTCAGTCTTCATGTACTTAAGTCGGCATTGTGCCTTTTCTATTTAATTCCAATGCAATTTCTGTGTTTCATCGTCAATAAGAAGGTCAGAGGGATACAGTAAACCTGATGTGAGACATCGGAATCTATAACTAGTGTTACAGGAATGATTCAAAACGTAGACAGTAGGAAGAGTCAGTCTTCTTGTATTTAAGTCGGCATTGTGCCTTTTCTATGTAATTCCGATGCATTTTCTGTGTTGCATCGTCAATAAGAAGGTCAGATGGATACAGTAAACCTGAGGCGAAGCATCGGAATATATAACTAGTGTCACAGGAATGGTTCAAATGATAGACAGTAGGAAGAGTCAGTCTTCTTGTACTTAAGTCGGCATTGGGCCTTTTGTATTTAATTCCGATGCAATTTCTGCGTTTCATCGTCAATAAGAAGGTCAGAGGGATACAGTAAAATTGAAGTGAATCATCGGAATTTATAACTAGTGTCACAGGAATGGTTCAAAACATTGTCAGTAGAAAGAGTCAGTTTTCTTTTACTTAATTCGGCATTGTGCCTTTTTATTTAATTCCGATTAAATTTCTTTGTTTTATCGTCTATAAGTAGGTCAGAGGGATACAGTAAACCTGAAGTCAAGCATCGGAATCTATAACTAGTGTCACAGAAATGGTTCAAAACATAGACAGTAAGAAGACTCAGTCTTCTTGTACTTAAGTCGGCATTGTGACTTTTCTATATAATTCCGATGCAATTTCTGTGTTTCATCGTCAATAAGAGGGTCAGAGGGATACAGTAAACCTGAAGTGAAGCATCGGAATGTATAACTAGTGTCACAGGAATCGTTCAAAGCATAGGCAGTAGGAAGAGTCAGTCTTCTTCTACTTGATTCGGCATTGTGCCTTTTGTATTTATTTCCGATGCAATTTCTGTGTTTCATTGTCAATAAGAAGCTCAGAGGGATACAGTAAACATGAAGTGAATCATCGGAATCGATAACTAGTGTCACAGGAATGGTTAAAAACATAGTCAGTTGGAAGAGTCAGTCTACATGTACTTAAGTCTGCATTGTGCCTTTTGTATTTAATTCCGATGGAATTTTTGTGTTTCATCGTCAATAAGAGGGTCCAAGGGATACAGTAAACCTGAAGTGAAGAATCGGAATCTGTAACTAGTGTCACAGGAATGGTTAGAAGCATAGTCAGTAAGAAGAGTCAGTCTTCTTGTACTTAAGTCGGCATTGTGCCTTTTCTATTTACTTCCGATGCAATTTCTGTGTTTCATCGTCAATAAGAAAGTCAGAGGGATACAGTAAACCTGAAGTGAAGGAACGGATTCTATAACTAGTGTCACAGGAATGGTTCAAAACATAAACAGTAGGAAGAGTCAGTCTTCTCGTACTTAAGTCGGCATTGTGCCTTTTGTATTTAATTCCGATGCAATTTCTGTACTTCATCGTCAATAAGAAGGTCAGAGGGATACAGCAAACCTGAAGTGAACCATCGGAATGTATAACTAGTGTCACAGGAATGATTCAAAACATACACTGCAGGAAGAATCAGTCTTCATGTACTTAAGTCGGCATTGTGCCTTTTTATTTAATTCCGCTGCAATTTCTGTGTTTTATCGTCAATAAGAAGGTCCAAGGAATACAGTAAACCTGAAGTGAGGCATCGGAATCTATAACTAGTGTCACAGGATTGGTTCAAAACATAGTCAGTAAGAAGAGTCAATCTTCTTGTACTTAAGTCGGCATTGTGACTTTTCTATTTAATTCCGATGCAATTTCTGTATTTTGTCGACAATACAAAGGTCCAAGGGATGCAGTAATCCTGAAGTGCAGAATCGGAATCTATAACTAGTGTCATAGGAATGGTTCAAACATAGTCAGTAAGAAGAGTCAGTCTTCTTGTACTTAGGTCGCCATTGTGTCTTTTCTATTTATTTCCAATGCAATTTCTGTGTTTCATCGTCAATAAGAAGGTCAGAAAGATACAGTAAACCTGAAGTGAAGCAACGGAATCTATAACTAGTGTCACTGGAATGGTTCAAAATATAGACAGTAGGAAGAGTCAGTCTTCTTGTTCTTAAGCCGGCATTGTGACTTTTCTATTTAATTCCGATGCCATTCCTGTGTTTCATCGTCAATAAGAAGGTCAGAGGGATACAGTAAACCTGAAGTGAAGCATCGGAATGTATAACTAGTGTCACAGGAATCGTTCAAAGCATAGACAGTAGGAAGAGTCAGTCTTCTTCTACTGGATTCGGCATTGTGCCTTTTGTATTTATTTCCGATGCAATTCCTGTGTTTCATCGTCAAAAAGAAGGTCAGAGGGAAACAGTAAACCTGAAGTGAAGCATCGGAATGTATAACTAGTGTCACAGGAATGATTCAAAACATAGCCAGTAGGAAGAATCAGTCTTCATGTACTTAAGTCGGCATTGTGCCTTTTCTATTTAATTCCGATGCAATTTCTATGTTTCATCGTCAATAAGAAGGTCCAAGGAATACAGTAAACCTGAAGTGAGGCATCGGAATCTATAACTAGTGTCACATTAATGGTTCAAAACATAGTCAGTAAGAAGAGTCAATCTTCTTGTACTTAAGTCGGCATTGTGCCTTTTCTATTTAATTCCCATGCATTTTCTGTGTTTTATCGGCAATAAGAAGGTCCAAGGGATGCAGTACACCTGAAGTGAAGCATCGGAATCTATAACTAGTGCCACAGGAATGGTTCATAACATAGACAGTAAGAAGAGTCAGTCTTCTTCGACTTAAGTCGGCATTGTGCCTTTTCTATTTAATTCCGACGCAATCTCTGTGTTTCATCGTCAATAAGAAGGTCAGAGGGATACAGTAAACCTGAAGTGAAGCATCGGAATCTATAAGTGGTGTCACAGGAATGGTTCAAACGTAGTCAGTAAGAAGTGTCAGTCTTCTTGTACTTAAGTCGGCATTGTGCCTTTCGTATTTAATTCCGATGAAATTTCTGTGTTTCATCGTCAATAAGAAGGTCCAAGGGATACAATTAACCTGAAGTGAAGCATCGGAATCTATAACTAGTGTCACAGGAATTGTTCAAACATAGTCAGTAAGAAGAGTCAGTCTTCTTGTACTTAAGTCGGCATTGTGCCTTTCCTATTTAATTCCGATGCAATTTCTGTGTTTCATCGTCAATAAGAAGGTCAGAGGGATACAGTAAATCTGAAGTGAAGCATCGGAATGTGTAACAAGTGTCAAAGGAATGGTTCAAAACATAGACAGTAGGAAGAGTCAGTCTACATGTACTTAAGTCTGCATTGTGCCTTTTGTATTTAATTCCGATGCATTTTTTGTGTTTCATCGTCAATAAGAAGGTCCAAAGGATACAGTAAACCTGAAGTGAAGAATCGGAATCTATAACTAGTGTCACAGGAATGGTTCACAACATAGTCAGTAAGAAGAGCCAGTCTTCTCGTACTTAAGTCGGCATTGTGCCTTTTCTATTTACTTCCGATGCAATTTCTGTGTTTCATCGTCAATAAGAAAGTCAGAGGGATACAGTAAACCTGAAGTGAAGCAACGGAATCTATAACTAGTGTCACAGGAATGGTTGAAAACATAGACAGTAGGAAGAGTCAGTCTTCTTGTACTTAAGTCGCCATTGTGCCTTTTCTATTTATTTCCGATGCAATTTCTGTGTTTCATCGTCAATAAGAAGGTCAGAGGGATACTGTAAACCTGAAGTGAAGCAACGGAATCTATAACTAGTGTCACTGGAATGGTTCATATCGAAGACATTAGGAAGAATCAGTCTTCTTGTTCTTAAGTCGGCTTTGTGACTTTTCTATTTAATTACGATGCAATTTCTGTGTTTCATCGTCAATAAGAAGGTCAGAGGGATACAGTAAACCTGAAGTGAAGCATCGGAATTCATAACTAGTGTCACAGGATTGGTTGAAAGCATAGAGAGTAGGAAGAGTCAGTCTTCTTGTACTTACGTCGGCATTTTGCCTTTTGTATTTAATTTCGATGCAATTTCTGTGTTTTAACGGCAATAAGAAGGTCCAAGGGATGCAGTACACCTGAAGTGAAGCATCGGAATCTATAACTAGTGTCACAGGAATGGTTCATAACATAGACAGTAAGAAGAGTCAGTCTTCTTGTACTTAAGTCAGCATTGTGCCTTTTCTATTTAATTCCGACGCAATCTCTGTGTTTCATCGTCAATAAGAAGGTCAGAGGGATACAGTAAACCTGAAGTGAAGCATCGGAATCTATAAGTGGTTTCACAGGAATGGTTCAAACATAGTCAGTAAGAAGAGTCAGTCTTCTTGTACTTAAGTCGGCATTGTGCCTTTTCTATTTAATTCCGATGCAATCTCTGTGTTTCATCGTCAATAAGAAGGTCAGTGGGATACAGTAAATCTGAAGTGAAGCATCGGAATGTATAACTAGTGTCAAAGGAATGGTTCAAAACATAGACAGTAGGAAGAGTCAGTCTCCTTGTACTTGAGTCGGCATTGTGCCTTTTGTATTTATTTCCGATGCAATTTCGACGTTTCATCATCAATAAGAAAGTCAGAGGGATACAGTAAACCTGAAGTGAATCATCGGAATGTATAACTAGTGTCACAGGAATGGTTCAGAACATAGACAGTAGGAAGAGTCAGTCTACATGTACTTAAGTCGGCATTGTGCCTTTTGTATTTAACTCCGATGCAATTTCTGTGTTTCATCGTCAATAAGAAGTTCCAAGGGATACAGTAAAGCTGAAGTGCAGAATCGGAATCTATAACTAGTGTCACAGGAATGGTTCAAAACACAGTCAGTAAGAAGAGTCAGTCTTCTTGTACTTAAGTCGCCATTGTGCCTTTTCTATTTATTTCCGATGCAATTTCTGTGTTTCATCGTCAATAAGAAGGTCAGAGGGATTCAGTAAACCTGAAGTGAAGCAACGGAATCTATAACTAATGTCACTGGAATGGATCAAATTATAGACAGTAGGAAGAGTCAGTCTTCTTGTTCTTATGTCGGCATTGTGACTTTTCTATTTAATTCCGATGCCATTCCTGTGTTTCATCGTCAATAAGAAGGTCAGAGGGATACAGTAAACCTGAAGTGAAGCATCGGAATGTATAACTAGTGTCAAAGGAATGGTTCAAAACATAGACAGTAGGAAGAGTCAGTCTCCTTGTACTTGAGTCGGCATTGTGCCTTTTGTATTTATTTCCGATGCAATTTCGACGTTTCATCATCAATAAGAAAGTCAGAGGGATACAGTAAACCTGAAGTGAATCATCGGAATGTATAACTAGTGTCACAGGAATGGTTCAGAACATAGACAGTAGGAAGAGTCAGTCTACATGTACTTAAGTCGGCATTGTGCCTTTTGTATTTAACTCCGATGCAATTTTTGTGTTTCATCGTCAATAAGAAGTTCCAAGGGATACAGTAAAGCTGAAGTGCAGAATCGGAATCTATAACTAGTGTCACAGGAATGGTTCAAAACACAGTCAGTAAGAAGAGTCAGTCTTCTTGTACTTAAGTCGCCATTGTGCCTTTTGTATTTATTTCCGATGCAATTCCTGTGTTTCATCGCCAAAAAGAAGGTCAGAGGGATACAGTAAACCTGAAGTGAAGCATCGGAATGTATAACTAGTGTCACAGGAATGGTTCAAAACATAGCCAGTTGGAAGAATCAGTCTTCATGTACTTAAGTCGGCATTGTGCCTTTTCTATTTATTTCCGATGCAATTTCTGTGTTTCATCGTCAATAAGAAGGTCCAAGGAATACAGTAAACCTGAAGTGAGGCATCGGAATCTATAACTAGTGACACAGGATTGGTTCAAAGCATAGTCAGTAGGAAGAGTCAGTCTTCTTGTACTTAAGTCGGCATTGTGCCTTTTCTATTTAATTCCGATGCAATTTCTGTGTTTTATCGGCAATAAGAAGGTCCAAGGGATGCAGTACACCTGAAGTGAAGCATCGGAATCTATAACTAGTGTCACAGGAAAGGGTCATAACATAGACAGTAAGAAGCGTCAGTCTTCTTGTACTTAAGTCGGCATTGTGCCTTTCCTATTTAATTCCGACGCAATCTCTGTGTTTCATCGTCAATAAGAAGGTCAGAGGGATACAGTAAACCTGAAGTGAAGCATCGTAATCTATAAGTGGTGTCACAGGAATGGTTCAAACATAGTCAGTAAGATGAGTCAGTCTTCTTGTACTTAAGTCGGCATTGTGTCTTTCGTATTTAATTCTGATGAAATTTCTGTTTTTCATCGTCAATAAGAAGGTCCAAGGGATACAATAATCCTGAAGTGAAGCATCGGAATCTATAACTAGTGTCACAGGAATGGTTCAAACATAGACAGTAGGAAGGGTCAGTCTACATGTACTTAAGTCGGCACTGTGCCTTTTGAATTTAATTCCGATGCATTTTTTGTGTTTCATCGTCAATAAGAAGGTCCAAGGGATACACTAAACCTGAAGTGAAGAATCGGAATCCACAACTAGTGTCACAGGAATGGTTCAAAACATAGTCAGCAAGAAGAGTCAGTCCTTTTATACTTAAGTCGGCATTGTGCCTTTTCAATTTACTTCCGATGCAATTTCAGTGTTTCATCGTCAATAAGAAGATCACAGGGATACAGTAAACCTGAAGTGTAGCATCGGAATCTATAACTAGTGTCATAGGAATGGTTCAAAACATAGACAGTAGAAAGAGTCAGTCTTCTTGTACTTAAGTCGGCGTTGTGCCTTTTGTATTAAATTCCGATGCAATTTCTGTGTTTCATCGTCTATAAGAAGGTCAGAGGGATACAGTAAACCTGAAGTGAAGCATCAGGATCTATAACTAGTGTCACAAGAATGGTTCAAAATATAGACAGTAAGAAGAGTCAGTCTACTTGTACATAAGTCGGCATTGTGTCTTTCGTATTTAATTCCGATGAAATTTCGGTGTTTCATCGTCAATAAGAAGGTCCAAGGGATACAATTAACCTGAAGTGAAGCATCGGAATCTATAACCAGTGTCACAGGAATTGTTCAAACATAGTCAGTAAGAAGAGTCAGTCTTTTTGTACTTAAGTCGGCATTGTGCCTTTTCTATTTATTTCCGATGCAATTTCTGTGTTTCATCGTCAATAAGAAGGTCAGAGGGATACAGTAAACCTGAAGTGAAGCATCGGAATGTATAACTAGTGTCACAGGAATGGTTCAGAACATAGACAGTAGGAAGAGTCAGTCTACATGTACTTAAGTCGGCATTGTGCCTTTTGTATTTAACTCCGATGCAATTTTTGTGTTTCATCGTCAATAAGAAGTTCCAAGGGATACAGTAAAGCTGAAGTGCAGAATCGGAATCTATAACTAGTGTCACAGGAATGGTTCAAAACACAGTCAGTAAGAAGAGTCAGTCTTCTTGTACTTAAGTCGCCATTGTGCCTTTTGTATTTATTTCCGATGCAATTCCTGTGTTTCATCGCCAAAAAGAAGGTCAGAGGGATACAGTAAACCTGAAGTGAAGCATCGGAATGTATAACTAGTGTCACAGGAATGGTTCAAAACATAGCCAGTTGGAAGAATCAGTCTTCATGTACTTAAGTCGGCATTGTGCCTTTTCTATTTATTTCCGATGCAATTTCTGTGTTTCATCGTCAATAAGACGGTGAGAGGGATACAGTAAACCTGAAGTGAAGCATCGGAATGTGTAACAAGTGTCAAAGGAATGGTTCAAAACATAGACAGTAGGAAGAGTCAGTCTACATGTACTTAAGTCTGCATTGTGCCTTTTGCATTTAATTCCGATGCATTTTTTGTGTTTCATCGTCAATAAGAAGGTCCAAGGGATACAGTAAACCTGAAGTGAGGCATCGGAATCTATAACTAGTGTCACAGGAATGGTTCACAACATAGTCAGTAAGAAGAGAGAGTCTTCTCGTACTTAAGTCGGCATTGTGCCTTTTCTATTTACTTCCGATGCAATTTCTATGTTTCATCGTCAATAAGAAAGTCAGAGGGATACAGTAAACCTGAAGTGAAGCAACGGAATCTACAACTAGTGTCACAGGAATGGTTCAAAACATAGACAGTAGGAAGAGTCAGTCTTCTTGTACTTAATTCGCCATTGTGCCTTTTCTATTTATTTCCGATGCAATTTCTGTGTTTCATCGTCAATAAGAAGGTCAGAGGGATACAGTAAACCTGAAGTGAAGCATCGGAATGTATAACTAGTGTCACAGGAATGGTTCAGAACATAGCCAGTTGGAAGAATCAGTCTTCATGTACTTAAGTCGGCATTGTGCCTTTTCTATTTATTTCCGATGCAATTTCTGTGTTTCATCGTCAATAAGACGGTGAGAGGGATACAGTAAACCTGAAGTGAAGCATCGGAATTCATAACTAGTGTCACAGGATTGGTTCAAAACATAGACAGTAGGAAGAGTCAGTCTTCTTGTTCTTAAGTCGCCATTGTGCCTTTTGTATTTAATTCCGATGCAATTTCTGTGTTTCATCGTCAATAAGAAGGTCCAAGGAATACAGTAAACCTGAAGTGAAGCATCGGAATCTATAACTAGTGTCACAGGAATGGTTCACAACATAGTCAGTAAGAAGAGCCAGTCTTCTCGTACTTAAGTCGGCATTGTGCCTTTTCTATTTACTTCCGATGCAATTTCTATGTTTCATCGTCAATAAGAAAGTCAGAGGGATACAGTAAACCTGAAGTGAAGCAACGGAATCTACAACTAGTGTCACAGGAATGGTTCAAAACATAGACAGTAGGAAGAGTCAGTCTTCTTGTACTTAATTCGCCATTGTGCCTTTTCTATTTATTTCCGATGCAATTTCTGTGTTTCATCGTCAATAAGAAGGTCAGAGGGATACAGTAAACCTGAAGTGAAGCAACGGAATTTATAACTAGTGTCACTGGAATGGTTCATATCATAGACAGTAGGAAGAATCAGTCTTCTTGTTCTTAAGTCGGCTTTGTGACTTTTCTATTTAATTCCGATGCAATTTCTGTGTTTCATCGTCAATACGAAGGCCAGAGGGATACAGTAAACCTGAAGTAAAGCATCGGAATCTATAAGTGGTGTCATAGGAATGGTTCAAACATAGTCAGTAAGAAGAGTCAGTCTTCTTGTACTTAAGTCGCCATTGTGCCTTTTCTATTTATTTCCGATGCAATTTCTGTGTTTCATCGTCAATAAGAAGGTCAGAGGGATTCAGTAAACCTGAAGTGAAGCAACGGAATCTATAACTAATGTCACTGGAATGGATCAAAACATAGACAGTAGGAAGAGTCAGTCTTCTTGTTCTTATGTCGGCATTGTGACTTTTCTAATCAATTCCGATGAAATTTCCTGTGTTTCATCGTCAATAAGAAGGTCAGAGGGATACAGTAAACCTGAAGTGAAGCATCGGAATGTATAACTAGTGTCAAAGGAATGGTTCAAAACATAGACAGTAGGAAGAGTCGGTCTCCTTGTACTTGAGTCGGCATTGTGCCTTTTGTATTTATTTCCGATGCAATTTCTTCGTTTCATCATCAATAAGAAAGTCAGAGGGATACAGTAAACCTGAAGTGAAGCATCGGAATGTATAACTAGTGTCACAGGAATGGTTCAGAACATAGACAGTAGGAAGAGTCAGTCTACATGTACTTAAGTCGGCATTGTGCCTTTTGTATTTAACTCCGATGCAATTTTTGTGTTTCATCGTCAATAAGAAGTTCCAAGGGATACAGTAAAGCTGAAGTGCAGAATCGGAATCTATAACTAGTGTCACAGGAATGGTTCAAAACACAGTCAGTAAGAAGAGTCAGTCTTCTTGTACTTAAGTCGCCATTGTGCCTTTTGTATTTATTTCCGATGCAATTCCTGTGTTTCATCGCCAAAAAGAAGGTCAGAGGGATACAGTAAACCTGAAGTGAAGCATCGGAATGTATAACTAGTGTCACAGGTATGGTTCAAAACATAGCTAGTTGGAAGAATCAGTCTTCATGTACTTAAGTCGGTATTGTGCCTTTTCTATTTATTTCCGATGCAATTTCTGTGTTTCATCGTCAATAAGACGGTGAGAGGGATACAGTAAACCTGAAGTGAAGCATCGGAATTCATAACTAGTGTCACAGGATTGGTTCAAAACATAGACAGTAGGAAGAGTCAGTCTTCTTGTTCTTAAGTCGGCATTGTGCCTTTTGTATTCAATTCCGATGCAATTTCTGTGTTTCATCGTCAATAAGAAGGTCCAAGGAATACAGTAAACCTGAAGTGAGGCATCGGAATCTATAACTAGTGACACAGGAATGGTTCAAAGCATAGTCAGTAGGAAGAGTCAGTCTTCTTGTACTTAAGTCGGCATTGTGCCTTTTCTATTTAATTCCGATGCAATTTCTGTGTTTTATCGGCAATAAGAAGGTCCAAGGGATGCAGTACACCTGAAG